>NC_135238.1:179129882-179441311 GCF_051348905.1 Ranitomeya variabilis
CACCATAAGTGACAAATGTAAATACCCCATATGTGGCTGTACAGTACTGCTTAGAGAGACTCGTGAGGGACGGAGCGCTGCTGCTGGCTGTGCCAGTCGTTTTAATTTTTATTGCATAAATCAATAATACACATGAAAATATGAAACTTTGTATTATATCTTATAAAAAATAGCTTCAATCACCTTCACATCTGATCTTTCACTCTCAGTTTGTGAGTAAAATCTGTAAATTCTGCATTGAATGAGAAACAGATTTTCCCATTACTGAGATAGATGACAGTTGGTTCTTTTAAGTTCTATGGAGAGGGGAGGGGGAGAAGCTAGAGGCAGGCATGGACATTCTCCTGCAACAACAGTTCATAGAACTTTATAAGCACTAACTGTCATCTATCTCGGTAATGGTAACATCTGTCTTCACTGAAAACAAAGTTTAAAAAATGAATGATCAGTTCAACAGGAGAAAAAAAAAACAGATGTCTCTGATGACATATATCATAAAGATTCTTATATTCCCATCTCCAAGATACTATCGCAATATGTAGTAGGTGTAATAATAATATTAACAAATACCTCCAATTAGAAATGTTTATAGTCCATGTATTAATATACTTACCCATTGCCGTCTACTTCTGTTCTCCTTTGCACCACATGACTGCTAATAATCCTCACCAGATCACACAGCATCTTCTGTGTAGTCCTAAAGTCATATTCTCAGTGCAAAACTATGATTGCTTCAATGTGAATCCCATAGACTTACACAGAGAAAGTGACTTCCAGACAACACAAAAGCCGTTATTGCAGTCACATGGCGCAGAAGAGGTCAGGAATGTTGATGAGAAAAGAAGAATATGGCGATCAGTATACTAATTAATGTATTGTGTATATAATAAATAAGGCTAAGGTGCTAGAATTTAAAAAAAACACACAAGTGATACTGTAGGGTCCACAATATATGTCATATTAAAATTTTGGATACCAAGATAAACTATATCACTAATAATTTCTAATATGCCTTGAAATAAAGTTACACTTTAGGACATCAGAATAAAGCAGAAATAAAACTTGCAATTGGTAATGACTTATACAGTATATCATGATATCATTATAGTACACTGTCTGTAAACATTCTTATGAACATTCCTTCAAATACTATTCAATTACCTACTATAAGCCTTACTTTGGTTAGATGTTTTTTTGATTCACAATTGATGCCTCCGACAAACACCATGTTGGGCATTATAGGTCTTGGAAATTCAAGGACAAAGTCATATCGATTGAGCCAGATGGAAGTTCTGCTGAGAAGCTGCACAATCGTGACTTCTTTCTTCAGAAAATTTGAAGCTATTTGCTGCATTTGCAAGTATGTAAGTCCACAATAGTAAGTCTCCAACATTCTGACTAGTACGTTCTTCGCACGCTGGGAAAATGTCATCTTGTCCGAGTACTGAGTAAAAATTCTAGGCACATACGAAAAAGGACTTGGACATTGTGCGCTTATATAGTCAAGACCACAAGGCATTCCCCTTACATAGTTCACCGTGGGCACATCAAGGTGTTCAGCTAGTATCATTCCACATAACAAAAATGAATCGGTGAGTAAAGCATCAAACTTCTCATCCTTAAGACTCTGAACAAGTTCTGTGTTATCTAATAAGGCCTTACACATGTTGTCAAATACCTTATAAATGTCTTGCATAGCATTAAACATTGTAATAGCCACACCAGGGAAGTAAGATTGGTTAAAGTGATCAAGTCCAAACTTTTCTAAAGGTACCTTCACACGAAACGACATTATTACGATATCGCTAGCAATCCGTGACGTTGCAGCGTCCTCGCTAGCGATATCGTTTCGTTTGACACGCAGCAGCGATCAGGATCCTGCTGTGATGTCGCTGGTCGCTGAATAAAGTCCAGAACTTTATTTGGTCGTCCGATCGCTGTGTATCGTTGTGTTTGAAAGCAAAAGCAACGATACCAGCGATATTTTACACTGGTAACCAGGGTAAACATCGGGTTACTAAGCGCAGGGCCGCGCTTAGTTACCCGATGTTTACCCTGGTTACTAGCGTAAAATGTAAAAAAAACAAACAGCACATACTCACATTGCGTCCCCTGCAGTCTGCTTCCTCCTCTGACTCAGCGCCGCAAAGTGAAAGTGAAAGCAGCACAGCGGTGACGTCACCGCTCTGCTCTCACTGTACGGCGCTCAGTCAGTCAGGAAGTGGACGCAGGGGGACGTGAATGTAAGTATGTGCTGTTTGTTTTTTTTAGATTTTACGCTGGTAACCAGGGTAAACATCGGGTTACTAAGCGCGGCCCTGCGCTTAGTTACCCGATGTTTACCCTGGTTACCAGGGGACCTCGGCATAGTTGATCGCTGGAGAGCGGTCTGTGTGACAGCTCTCCAGCGACCAAACAGCGACGCTGCAGCGATCTACATCGTTGTCGCTATCGCTGCAGCGTCGCTTCGTGTGAAGGTACCTTTAGAGTAATGCTAAATCTTGATTGCTGTAAGGGATAGAGTAAAGGTACCGTCACACTAAGCGACGCTGCAGCGATAGCGACAGCAATGCCGATCGCTGCAGCGTCGCTGTGTGGTCGCTGGAGAGCTGTCACACAGACCGCTCTCCAGCGACCAGCGATGCCGAGGTCCCCGGGTAACCAGGGTAAACATCGGGTTGCTAAGCGCAGGGCCGCGCTTAGTAACCCGATGTTTACCCTGGTTACCAGCGTAAAAGTTAAAAAAACAAACAGTACATGCTCACCTGCGCGTCCCCCAGCCTCTGCATCCTGACGCTGACTGAGCTCCGGCCCTAACAGCAGAGCGGTGACGTCACCGCTGTTGCTTTCACTTTCAGTTTAGGGCCGGCGCTTTAGTGTCAGGAAGCAGAGGCTGGGGGACGCGCAGGTGAGTATGTACTGTTTGTTTTTTTAACTTTTACGCTGGTAACCAGGGTAAACATCGGGTTACTAAGCGCGGCCCTGCGCTTAGTAACCCGATGTTTACCCTGGTTACCAGTGTAAAATATCGCTGGTATCGTCGCTTTTGCTGTCAAACACGGCGATACACGGCGACCTAGCGACCAAATAATGTGCAGACCTTCTAGCAGCGACCAGCAATTTCACAGCGGGATCCAGATCGCTGCTGCGTGTCAAATACAGCGATATCGCCATCCAGGTCGCTGCAACGTCACGGATTGCTGGCGATATCGCCTAGTGTGACGGTACCTTTAAGGTACCTTCACACGAAGCGACGCTGCAGCGATAGCGACAACGATGTCGATCGCTGCAGCGTCGCTGTTTGGTCGCTGGAGAGCTGTCACACAGACCGCTCTCCAGCGATCAACTATGCCGAGGTCCCCTGGTAACCAGGGTAAACATCGGGTAACTAAGCGCAGGGCCGCGCTTAGTAACCCGATGTTTACCCTGGTTACCAGCGTAAAATCTAAAAAAAACAAACAGCACATACTTACATTCACGTCCCCCTGCGTCCACTTCCTGACTGACTGAGCGCCGTACAGTGAGAGCAGAGCGGTGACGTCACCGCTGTGCTGCTTTCACTTTCACTTTGCAGCGCTGAGTCAGAGGAGGAAGCAGACTGCAGGGGACGCAATGTGAGTATGTGCTGTTTGTTTTTTTTACATTTTACGCTAGTAACCAGGGTAAACATCGGGTAACTAAGCGCGGCCCTGCGCTTAGTAACCCGATGTTTACCCTGGTTACCAGTGTAAAATATCGCTGGTATCGTTGCTTTTGCTTTCAAACACAACGATACACAGCGATCGGACGACCAAATAAAGTTCTGGACTTTATTCAGCGACCAGCGACATCACAGCAGGATCCTGATCGCTGCTGCGTGTCAAACTAAACGATATCGCTAGAGAGGACGCTGCAACGTCACGGATTGCTAGCGATATCGTTATAATGTCGTTTCGTGTGAAGGTACCTTAAGTCTTGGTTGTATAGAGATCAGATTCACCAATTCTTATGTTGCTTTCACCTGTTACAACCACAACTTTGTGTCCAAGCTGTGCCAGCTTCTCCACCAGAGGACGCATGCTGAGCCAGGGACTACCACCAATAGGAATTACAAGCAGCTTTCCTCCATTAGCTTGTCTAAAAACACAGAACACGATCATTAGGGCTCCACACAGAGACAACAGTGATAGCTTCATTGCTGCAGAGGATCGTCCAGGAATTAATGTTCATTTGGGCCAATTCACCTTGAATGACTTGTTTAAGGCTACGTTCACATTTGCGTTGTGCGCCGCAGCGTCGGCGCCGCAGCGCACAACGCAAACAAAAACGCGGCAAAACGCACGCTAAAACGCTGCGTTTTGCGCCGCATGCGTCGTTTTTGCCCGCAAGTTGGACGCAAAAAAAATGCAACTTGAAGCGTTTCTTGCGTCCAACGCTTGCGGCCATGCGGCGCAAAACGCAGCACAACGCATGTCCATGCGCCCCCATGTTAAGTATAGGGGCGCATGACGCATGCGGCGCCGCTGCGGCGCCCGACGCTGCGGCGCTGACCGCAAATGTGAACGTAGCCTTATACAGTGAGTAGGCTTGGAAATTTGTCAAACTTATTGGTTAACTCCCTGCTTAGCTTTCATGTTCTTTCCCTGAGTACAAGTATGATAAATCATTGTTACGAAGTGTAAAAATGCGTGCAATAAATAATCTCTTTGAATAAACATTGGAAGAGGATTTGTCAGGGGAGCAATGAAGTGCCAGCTTTTACCGCTGGTACCAGTGCCAGTCCAGAAATACAATCTCTAGGCCATTTAGTGAGTAGTATAAACCCCCTCACCTGCATTAGATGCACAAAGGGTTATACTGTATATTGATAATAGTGCATAATGTGAGCAAACATTTGTAGGGGGCACATTCTTTCATAGCAGCCTAGATCCACACAGTCACGGATTTGAGGTCTCAAAAGCAGAGTAAAAATATTGTCTCTCATGAACTTGCAAAACAAGCAATGCAGCTTTTCTTCAACCAAAATGTAAAACAAGAACAAACAGTCCTTTTAGGTTAGGGCAGGAAAAGTACCTCAGCACATGCATAAATGTTCCACTCACTTAATACAGGCACACCGTGGAAAAAAAAAAGGAAAATCCACAAGCGCAAAAGTCATAAAACATCATATTTATTAGTAGATTAAAACATTAAAAGGAAAAATGTTATAAACATGACGACGGTCGACGCGTTTTGAGCCACACTAGCTCTTAATCATGAATTTTTTAAATTGTTCCCTTTCATGTTTTAATCTACTAATAAATGTAATATTTTTTTACTTTTGCGGTTGCTGGATTTTCCCATTATTTTCCCATTATTTTCACGGTTCACTTACTCAGGAAACCAGCCTGAAGTGTCCGTGCACTGCACCCATATTCTAGGTATTTCCCAACCCGGTGAGATGATGGTTGTTCCATTGTGTTTTACTACTCATACACAGACTGTATACCATTAATGGTCCTTAAATCTCCAGACTACAGAGAGCACTGCTGCCTTAAATAGTCCTCATCAAAGGCTGGAAATGGAGATATGGGAGTGGTCAGTCCCACGCAGCTCTTCTGGTTGCTCCTAAAACCCAAACTCAAAAATCCAGTCACATTTAAAAACACTGCATGAACTTATTATTGTTCGGACCTTTGTCTCTGGGACTGTATCACTGAGGCTAGCCACCATGGTGACACTGTTGAAAGGCTCCTTTAGCTTCTGAGGATCACTTAGCCATAGCCGACTTTGTATATTTTAAGAGGTCCACAAGATTTGGCTGCTATTAGGGCAAAGATAGTGGCAAACCTACGGTAATAGCTCTTGATGCCAAGAAACACTCTGACCTGAGTTTTGAGAGGGGTAGTGGCCAACTCTGTATCACCTCTATCTTATTTATATGTGGTGTTATCTCACCTATGCCTACCACATAGCCAAGATACTTGGTCTACTGTTGTGAATTCTGCTCTTGGGCTCCCTCCGGTGGTTGTAAGTGGTACTGCTGCTCCTTTGGATCTCAGCAGTCATCAGGTGCTTTCACTTACTACCAATTCTGACTGGGCTATTTAATCTGGCTAGATCCTTTAGTCAGTGCCAGTTGTCCATGGTTTTTGGAGGATTCACATCTCTGCTTGGTTTCTCCTGCTATACTGTCCAAATCATCAAAGATAAGTCCTGGCTTTGTTTTTGCAGTCCACATGCTGTGGACCTTATAGCTCAGTGCATTTCTATGTTTTTTCTTGTCCAGCTTTGTCTGTGTAAGGATTTATTCAGCCAAGCTGGAAGCTCTGGAGATGCAGAGTTACCCTCCATGCCTTTAGTTAGGTGTGGAGATTTTTGTATTCTCTGTGGTGGATATTTTGTAGTATTTTAATACTGACCACACAGTACTCTGTCCTGTCCTTTCTTTTTAGCTAGCATGGCTGTTATGACCTGCTGGTTACGGAGCAACATGGGACGAGCTCTGAGGAGGTGGTATCTGTACTGACCGCAGTTCCTAATCCTAACACCAACACTAGAAGTAGCCGTGGGATGTTCCTGTCACTCCCTAGACACCTCGTCACAGCCTGAGAACTAACTACCCCTAAAGATGGAAACAGAAAGCTATCTTGCCTCAGACAAAAACCTCAAAAGGAAAGATAGCCCCCCACAAATATTGACTGTGAGTGGAGAGGAAAATGACATACACAGAAATGAAAACAGATTTTAGCAAAGGAGGCCACTACTAATCTAGATAGACAGAACAGGAAAGGACACTGTGCGGTCAGTATTAAAAACTAAAAGTCCACGCAGAGTTTACAAAAATAATCTCCACACCGACTCACGGTGTGGAGGGCAAATCTGCTTCCCCAGAGCTTCCAGCTAGACTGAATATATCATACTGACAAGCTGGACGAGAAAAAACATAACATGAGCTGAGCAATTAAGTCCACAGCAAATGGACAACCAAAAGAACAAGTATGAACTTATCTTTTGCTGAAATGGACCGGCCATAAGAGAAATCCAAGGAGAGATCTGAATCCAACCCAGAAACATTGACAGCTGGCACTGACTGAAGACCAGAGCCAGGTTAAATAGCAGAGCCAGGATAGACGATCAGTGGAAGCAGCTGCTAATGCTAAACCCAAGGAGCAGCAGTTCCACTTGAAACCACCAGAGGGAGCCCAAGGGCAGAATTCACAAAAGTGCCATTCACAACCACCGGAGGGAGCCCAAGAACGGAATTCACAACAGTATCCCCCCCTTGAGGAGGGGTCACCGAACCCTCACCAGAGCCCCCAGGCCAATCAGGACGAGCCAAGTGAAAAGCACGAACCAAATCGGCAGCATGGACATCGGAGGCAACAACCCAAGAATTATCCTCCTGGCCATAACCCTTCCACTTGACCAGATACTGAAGCTTCCGCCTCGAAAAACGAGAATCAAAAATCTTCTCCACCACATATTCCAACTCCCCCTCAACCAACACCGGAGCAAGAGGATCAACAGAAGGAACCACGGGCACCACATATCTCCGCAACAAAGATCTATGGAAAACATTATGGATGGAAAAAGAAGCTGGAAGGGCTAAACGAAAAGATACCGGATTGATAATTTCAGAAATCTTATAAGGACCAATAAAGCGAGGCTTGAACTTAGGGGAAGAAACCTTCATAGGAACATGATGAGAAGATAACCAGACTAAATCCCCAACACGAAGCCGGGGACCCACACACCGACGACGGTTAGCAAAACGTTGAGCCTTTTCCTGAGACAACGTCAAATTGTCCACCACATGAGTCCAAATGTGCTGTAACCTGTCCACCACAGAATCAACACCAGGACAGTCAGAAGGCTCAACCTGCCCTGAAGAAAAACGAGGATGAAAACCAAAATTACAAAAAAAAGGCGAAACCAAGGTAGCCGAACTAGCCCGATTATTAAGGGCAAACTCGGCCAACGGCAAGAAGGTCACCCAATCATCCTGATCAGCAGACACAAAACATCTCAAATAGGTGTCCAAGGTCTGATTGGTTCGCTCAGTTTGGCCATTTGTCTGAGGATGAAATGCTGAAGAAAAAGACAAATCAATGCCCATTCTAGCACAAAAGGACCGCCAAAACCTAGAAACAAACTGGGAACCTCTGTCAGACACAATATTCTCCGGAATGCCATGCAAACGAACCACATGCTGAAAAAATTATGAAACCAAATCAGAGGAGGAAGGCAACTTAGGCAAAGGTACCAAATGGACCATCTTAGAAAACCGGTCACAAACCACCCAGATGACAGACATCTTCTGGGAAACAGGAAGATTCGAAATAAAATCCATGGAAATATGCGTCCAGGGCCTCTCAGGGACCGGCAAAGGCAAAAGCAACCCACTAGCACGGGAACAGCAAGGCTTGGCCCGGGCACAAGTCCCACAGGACTGCACAAAAGAACGCACATCCCGCGACAAGGAAGGCCACCAAAAGGACCTAGCAACCAAATCTCTGGTACCAAAATTCCCAGGATGACCAGCCAACACAGAACAATGAACCTCAGAAATTACCTTACTAGTCCATCTATCAGGAACAAACAGTTTCCCCACTGGACAGCAGTCAGGTTTATCAGCCTGAAACTCCCGAAGCACCCGCCGTAAATCAGGGGAGATGGCAGAAAGAATCACCCCCTCCTGGAGAATACCAACCGGCTCAAGGACTCCCAGAGAATCAGGCAAAAAACTCCTAGAAAGGGCATCAGCCTTCACATTCTTAGATCCCGGAAGATACGAGACCACAAAATCAAAACGGGAGAAAAACAGGGACCATCGAGCTTGTCTAGGATTCAACTGCTTGGCAGACTCAAGGTAAATCAGATTCTTATGATCAGTCAAGACCACAACGCGATGCTTGGCTCCCTCAAGCCAATGTCGCCACTCCTCAAATGCCCACTTCATAGCCAACAACTCCCGATTGCCGACATCATAATTACGCTCAGCAGGCGAAAACTTTCTGAAGAAGAAGGCACACGGTTTCATCAAAGAGCAATCAGAACTTCTCTGAGACAAAACGGCCCCTGCCCCGATCTCAGAAGCATCAACCTCAACCTGAAAAGGGAGAGAAACATTTGGCTGACGCAACACAGGGGCAGAAGTAAAACGACGTTTAAGCTCCTGAAAGGCCTCAACAGCCGCAGAGAACCAATTCATCACATCAGCGCCTTTCTTCGTCAAATCGGTCAGGGGCTTAACCACACTGGAAAAGTTAGCAATGAAACGGCGATAAAAAATAGCAAAGCCCAAAAATTTCTGAAGGCTCTTCACCGATGTGGGTTGAATCCAATCATGAATGGCCTGGACCTTAACAGGATCCATTTCAATAGCCGAGGGAGAAAAAATGAAACCCAAAAAAGAAACGTTCTGAACTCCAAAAAGGCACTTAGACCCCTTCACAAACAACGCATTAGCACGAAGGATCTGAAATACCATCCTGACCTGTTTCACATGAGACTCCCAATCATCGGAAAAAATCAAAATATCATCCAAATATACAATCATGAATTTATCAAGATAATTCCGGAAGATATCATGCATAAAGGACTGAAACACAGATGGAGCATTAGAGAGCCCGAATGGCATCACAAGGTATTCAAAATGGCCTTCGGGCGTATTAAATGCTGTTTTCCATTAGTCACCCTGTTTAATACGAACAAGATTATACGCCCCTCGAAGGTCAATCTTAGTAAACCAACTAGCCCCCTTAATCCGAGCAAACAAATCAGAAAGCAAAGGTAAAGGGTATTGGAATTTGACCATGATCTTATTGAGAAGGCGATAATCTATACAGAGTCTCAAGGAGCCATCCTTCTTGGCAACAAAAAAGAATACCGCTCCCAACGGTGACGAAGATGGGCGAATATGCCCCTTCTCCAAAGACTCCTTAACATAACTCCGCATGGCGGCATGCTCTGGCACAGACAGATTGAAAAGTCGGCCCTAAGGGAACTTACAGCCAGGAATCAAGTTAATGGCACAATCGCAGTCCCTATGAGGAGGAAGTGAGCTGGACTTGGGCTCATCAAATATATCCTGGAAATCCGACAAAAACTCAGGAACTTCAGAAGAGGGGGAAGAGGAAATTGACATCAAAGGAACATCACTATGTATCCCTTGACAACCCCAACTAGTCACAGATATAGATTTCCAATCCAGCACTGGATTATGTACCTGTAACCATGGAAAACCCAGTACAACCACATCATGCAAATTATGCAACACCAGAAAACGACAATCTTCCTGATGTGCTGGAGCCATGCACATGGTCAACTGTGTCCAGTACTGAGGTTTATTCTTGGCCAATGGTGTAGCATCAATCCCCCTTAAGGGAATAGGGTTCTGCAAAGGCTGCAAGGAAAAACCACAGCGTCTGGTGAACTCTAAGTCCATTAAGTTCAGGGCAGCGCCTGAATCCACAAATGCCATAACAGAAAAGGACGATAATGAGCAAATCAGGGTAACAGACAAGAGAAATTTAGGCTGTACAGTACTAATAGTAACAGACCTAGCGACCCTCATAGTACGCTTAGGGCAATCAGAAATAGCATGAGCAGAATCACCACAGTAAAAACACAGCCTTTTCTGACGTCTGAATTCCTGCCGTTCTGCTCTAGTCAAAATCCTATCACATTGCATAGGCTCAGGACTCTGCTCAGAGGACACTGCCATATGGTGCACCACCTTGCGCTCGCGCAGGCACCGATCAACCTGAATGGCCAAAGACATTGATTCAACATTGATACATTCAAACCAGCAGGCGTGGGGAACCCCACCATAACATCTTTAAGGGCTTCAGAAAGACCCTTTCTGAAAATTGCTGCCAGGGCATACTCATTCCATTTTGTGAGCACAGACAACTTTCTAAATTTCTGGCAGTATACTTCTGCCGCTTCCTGACCCTGACACAGAGCCAGCAAGGTTTTTTCTGCCTGATCCACAGAATTAGGTTCGTCATACAGCAATCCGAGCGCTTGAAAAAATGCGTCTACATTGAGCAATGCAGGATTCCCTGACTCAAGGGAGAATGCCCAGTCCTGCGGGTCTCCACGCAGCAGAGAAATGACAATCTTCACCTGCTGAATGGGGTCAACAGAGGAAGGGGGTCTCAAAGCAAAAAACAATCTGCAGTTATTTTTAAAGTTCAAAAATTTGGATCTATCTCCAAAAAACAAATCAGGAGTAGGAATTCTAGGCTCTAAAACCGGAGTCTGAACAACATAATCTTGGATACTCTGTACCCTTGCAGCGAGTTGATCCACACGAGAGAACAAACCCTGAACATCCATGTCAGCACCAGAGTCCTGAACCACCCAGAGATTAAGGGGGAAAAAAAAGATAAAACAGACTGCAAAGAAAAAAAAAAAAAAATGGCTCAGAACTTTTTTTTCCCTTCTTTTGAGATGCATTCAATACATTGCAGGCCAGCTGTACTGTTATGACCTGGTGGTTAAGGAGCAACATGGGACGAGCTCTGAGGAGGTGGTATCTGTACTGACCGCAGTTCCTAATCCTAACACCAACACTAGAAGTAGCCGTGGGATGTTCCTGTCACTCCCTAGACACCTCGTCACAGCCTGAGAACTAACTACCAATAAAGATGGAAACAGAAAGCTATCTTGCCTCAGAGAAAAACCCCAAAAGGAAAGCTAGCCCCCCACAAATATTGACTGTGAGTGGAGAGGGAAATGACATACACAGAAATGAAAACAGATTTTAGCAAAGGAGGCCACTACTAATCTAGATAGACAGAACAGGAAAGGACACTGTGCGGTCAGTATTAAAAACTAAAAGTCCACACAGAGTTTACAAAAATAATCTCCACACCGACTCACGGTGTGGAGGGCAAATCTGCTTCCCCAGAGCTTCCAGCTAGACTGAATATATCATACTGACAAGCTGGACAAGAAAAAACATAACATGAGCTGAGCAATTAAGTCCACAGCAAATGGACAACCAAAAGAACAAGTAAGAACTTATCTTTTGCTGAAATGGACCGGCCATAAGAGAAATCCAAGGAGAGATCTGAATCCAACCCAGAAACATTGACAGCTGGCACTTACTGAAGACTAGAGCCAGGTTAAATAGCAGAGCCAGGAGAGACGATCAGTGGAAGCAGCTGCTAATGCTAAACCCAAGGAGCAGCAGTTCCACTCGAAACCACCAGAGGGAGCCCAAGGGCAAAATTCACAAAAGTGCCATTCACAACCACCGGAGGGAGCCCAAGAACGGAATTCACAACACGTGGCCTCCTTTGCTAAATTCTGTTTTCAGTCTGCGTATGTTATTTCCCTCTCCTCTCACAGTCAATATTTGTGGGGGGCTGTCTATCCTTTGGGGATTTTCTCTGAGGCAAGATAGTTTTCCCGTTTCTTTCTTTAGGGGTAATTAGTCCTCAGGCTGTGATGAGGTGTCTAGAGAGGGACAGGAACACCCCACGGCTACTTCTAGTTGCGGTGTTAAGTTCAGGGTCTGCGGTCAGTATAGGTACCACCTTCTCCAGAGCACGTCTCATGCTGCTCCTAGGCCACCAGATCATAACAGTACAACTGGCCAACAATGAGTTAAATGCATCTCAAAAGAAGGGAAGAAAAGTGCTGAGCCATTTTTTTCTGTAGTCTATTTTGTCTTCTCTTCCCTCTTAATCTCTGGGTGGTTCAGGAGTTTAGCGCTGGCATGGATGTTCAGGGATTGGCTTCTCGTGTGGATCAACTTGCTGCAAGAGTACAGGGTATTTCCGATTATATTGTCCAGACTCCGGAGTTGGAGCCTAGAATTCAAATTCCTGATTTGTTTTTTGGGGACAGGTCCAAGTTTTTGAGCTTTAAAAATAACTGCAAACTGTTTTTTGCTCTGAAACCTCGTTCCTCTGGTGATCCCATTCAGCAAGTTAAAATTGTCATCTCTTTGCTGCGTGGTGATCCTCAGGATTGGGCATTTTCCCTGGAATCTGGGAATCCGGCCTTGCTTAATGTAGACACCTTTTTTCAGGCGCTAGGGTTATTGTATGATGAACCTAATTCAGTGGATCATGCAGAAAAGACCTTGTTGACCCTGTGTCAGGGTCAAGAAGCGGCAGAATTATACTGCCAGAAATTTAGAAAATGGTCTGTGCTCACGAAATGGAATGAGGATGCTTTGGCGGCAATTTTCAGAAAGGGTCTTTCTGAATCCGTTGAAGATGTTATGGTGGGGTTCCCCACGCCTGCTGGTCTGAGTGATTCTATGTCTCTGGCCATTCAGATTGATCGGCGCTTGCGCGAGCGCAGAGTTGTGCACACGATGGCATTGTCCTTTGAGCGGAGTCCTGAGCCTATGCAGTGTGATAGGATTTTGTCTAGAGCTAAACGACAAGGATTCAGACGTCAGAATGGGTTGTGTTTTTACTGCGGCGATTCTGCTCATGTTATTTCCGATTGTCCTAGGCGTGCAAAGAGACTCGCTAGCTCTAATGCCATCAGTGCTGTACAGCCTAAATTTCTGTTATCTGTGACCTTGATCTGCTCATTGTCATCATTTTCTGTCATGGCATTTGTGGATTCAGGTGCCGCTTTGAACTTGATGGACTTAGAATTTGCCAAGCGTTGTGGTTTCCCCTTGCAGCCTTTGCAGAATCCTATTCCTTTAAGGGGCATTGATGCTACACCTTTGGCTAAAAATATACCTCAGTTCTGGACACAGCTGACCATGTGCATGGCGCCAGCACATCAGGAAGATTGTCGTTTTCTGGTGTTGCATAATTTGCATGATTCTATTGTACTGGGTTTTCCATGGTTACAGGTACATAACCCGGTGCTGGATTGGAAATCTATGTCTGTGACTAGTTGGGGTTGTCAGGGGGTTCATAATGACGTTCCTTTGATGTCAATTTCCTCTTCCCCCTCTTCTGAAATTCCTGAGTTTTTGTCAGATTTCCAGGATGTATTTGATGAGCCCAAATCCAGTTCCCTTCCACCGCATAGGGACTGTGATTGTGCTATTGACTTGATTCCAGGCTGTAAGTTCCCTAAGGGTCTGTGCCAGAACATACCGCCATGCGGAGTTATGTTAAGGAGTCCTTGGAGAAAGGGCATATTTGGCCATCTTCTTCACCTTTGGGAGCGGGTTTTTTTTTTGTTGCCAAGAAGGATGGCTCCTTGAGACCCTGTATTGATTATCGCCTCTTGAATAAGATCACGGTCAAATTTCAATACCCTTTGCCTTTGCTTTCTGATTTGTTTGCTAGGATTAAGGGGGCTAGTTGGTTTACTAAGATTGACCTTCGAGGGGCGTATAATCTTGTTCGTATTAAACAGGGTGACGAATGGAAAACTGCGTTTAATACGCCCGAAGGCCATTTTGAATACCTTGTGATGCCATTTGGGCTCTCTAATGCTCCATCTGTGTTTCAGTCCTTCATGCATGATATCTTCCGCAATTATCTTGATCAATTCATGATTGTATATTTGGATGATATTTTGATTTTTTCCGATGATTGGGAGTCTCATGTGAAACAGGTCAGGATGGTATTTCAGATCCTTCGTGATAATGCTTTGTGAAGGGGTCTAAGTGCCTCTTTGGAGTGCAGAAGGTTTCTTTTTTGGGTTTCATTTTTTTCTCCCTCGCCTATAGAAATGGATCCGGTTAAGGTTCAGGCCATTCATGATTGGATTCAACCCACATCTGTGAAGAGTCTTCAGAAATTTTTGGGTTTTGCTAATTTTTATCGCCGTTTCATTGCCAACTTCTCCAGTGTGGTTAAACCCCTGGCCGATTTGATGAAGAAAGGCGCTGATGTGACTAATTGGTCCTCTGCGGCTGTTTCTGCCTTTCAGGAGCTTAAGCGCCGATTTACTTCTGCCCCTGTGTTGCGACAGCCGGACGTTTCTCTTCCTTTTCAGGTTGAGGTTGACGCTTCTGAGATTGGGGCAGGGGCCGTTTTGTCTCAGAGGAATTCTGATGGTTCCTTGATGAAACTATGTGCCTTCTTTTCCCGAAAGTTTTCGCCTGCGGAACGCAATTATGATGTCGGCAATCGGGAGTTGTTGGCTATGAAATGGGCATTTGAGTGGCGACATTGGCTTGAGGGGGCCAAGCACCGTGTTGTGGTCTTGACCGATCATAAGAATCTGATTTACCTCGAGTCTGCCAAGCGGCTGAATCCTAGACAGGCTCGTTGGTCCCTGTTTTTCTCCCGTTTTGATTTTGTGGTCTCGTATCTTCCGGGTTCTAAGAATGTTAAGGCTGATGCCCTCTCTAGGAGCTTTTTGCCTGATTCTCCTGGGGTCCTTGAGCCCGGTTGGCATTCTGAAAGAAGGGGTGATTCTTTCTGCCATCTCCCCTGATTTACGACGGGTTCTTCAGGAATTTCAGGCTGATAAACCTGACCGCTGTCCAGCGGGGAAACGGTTTGTTCCTGATAGATGGACTAGTAAGGTGATTTCTGAGGTTCATTGTTCTGTGTTGGCTGGCCATCCTGGGATTTTTGGTACCAGAGACTTGGTTGGTAGGTCCTTTTGGTGGCCTTCTTTGTCACGGGATATGCGTTCTTTTGTGCAGTCCTGTGGGACTTGTGCGCGGGCCAAGCCCTGCTGTTCCCGCGCTAGTGGGTTGCTTTTGCCTTTGCCGGTCTCTGAGAGGCCTTGGACGCATATTTCTATGGATTTTATTTCAGATCTTCCGGTTTCCCAGAAGATGTCTGTTATCTGGGTGGTTTGTGATCGGTTTTCTAAGATGGTCCATTTGGTACCTTTGCCTAAGTTGCCTTCCTCCTCTGATTTGGTTCCATTATTTTTTCAGCATGTGGTTCGTTTGCATGGCATTCCGGAGAATATTGTGTCCGATAGAGGTTCCCAGTTTGTTTCTAGGTTTTGGCGGGCCTTTTGTGCTAGGCTGGGCATTGATTTGTCTTTTTCTTCCGCATTTCATCCTCAGACAAATGGCCAGACCGAGCAAACTAACCAGACCTTGGAGACTTATTTGAGATGCTTTGTGTCTGCTGATCAGGATGATTGAGTGACCTTTCTACCATTGGCCGAGTTTGCCCTTAATAATCGGGCTAGTTCGGCTACTTTGGTTTCGCCTTTTTTTTGCAATTCTGGTTTTCATCCTCGTTTTTCTTCTGGGCAGGTTGAGCCTTCTGACTGCCCTGGTGTGGATTCTGTGGTTGACAGGATGCAGCAGATTTGGACCCATGTGGTGGACAATTTGGTGTTGTCTCAGGAGAAGGCTCAGCGTTTTGCTAACCGTCGTCAGGGTGTTGGTTCCCGGCTTCAGGTTGGGGATTTGGTCTGGTTGTCTTCCCGTCATGTTCCTATGAAGGTCTCTTCCCCTAAGTTCAAGCCTCGCTTTATTGGTCCCTATAAGATTTCTGATTATTAATCCGGTGTCTTTTCGTTTGGCCCTTCCAGCCTCCTTTTCCATCCATAATGTTTTCCATAGATCTTTGTTGCGAAAATATGTGGTGCCTGTTGTACCCTCTGTTGATCCTCCTGCTCCGGTGTTGGTTGATGGGGAGTTGGAATATGTGGTTGAGAAGATTTTGGATTCTCGTTTTTCGAGGCGGAGGCTTCAGTATCTTGTCAAGTGGAAGGGTTATGGCCAGGAGGATAATTCTTGGGTTGCTGCCTCCGATGTTCATGCTGACGATTTGGTTCGTGCTTTTCATTTGGCTCGCCCTGATCGGCCTGGGGGCTCTGGTGAGGGTTCGGTGACCCCTCCTCAAGGGGGGGTACTGTTGTGAATTCTGCTCTTGGGCTCCCTCCGGTGGTTGTAAGTGGTACTGCTGCTCCTTTGGATCTCAGCAGTCATCACGTGCTTTCAATTACTACCAATTCTGACTGGGCTATTTAATCTGGCTAGATCCTTTAGTCAGTGCAAGTTGTCCATGGTTTTTGGAGGATTCACATCTCTGCTTAGTTTCTCCTGTTACACTGTCCAAATCATCAAAGATAAGTCCTGGCTTTGTTTTTGCAGTCCACATGCTGTGGACCTTATAGCTCAGTGCATTTCTATGTTTTTTCTTGTCCAGCTTTGTCTGTGTAAGACTTTATTCAGCCAAGCTGGAAGCTCTGGAGATGCACAGTTACCCTCCATGCCTTTAGTTAGGTGTGGAGATTTTTGTATTCTCTTTGGTAGATATTTTGTAGTATTTTAATACTGACCGCACAGTACTCTGTCCTGTCCTTTCTTTTTAGCTAGCGTGGCCTCCTTTGCTAAATTCTGTTTTCAGTCTGCGTATGTTATTTCCCTCTCCTCTCGCAGTCAATATTTGTGGGGGGCTGTCTATCCTTTGGGGATTTTCTCTGAGGCAAGATAGTTTTCCCGTTTCTTTCTTTAGGGGTAATTAGTCCTCAGGCTGTGATGAGGTGTCTAGGGAGTGACAGGAACATCCCACGGCTACTTCTAGTTGCGGTGTTAAGTTCAGGGTCTGCGGTCAGTATAGGTACCACCTTCTCCAGAGCACGTCTCATGCTGCTCCTAGGCCATCAGATCATAACAGTCTACTCCATCCCCATGGCAAATTTCTTTAGGTTGATTGTAAATCTCACCTTCCTTAGCGCATCAAGTATCAACTGAACTATGTTCACATGATGTCCCCAATCTTGGCTGAATATAACATGTTATCTAAGTAGTCCACTGCATACTTTTGTGATGGGCTAGGACCTGATCCATGGCCCTCTAAAAAGTGGTTGGAGCCCCCTGAAACCTGAATGGCATGATGACGTACTGTTAACAACTGTCTGGCATCGAGAAGGTCATCTCCTTGGCCTCCTTGGATAAGGGTAATCTGGGAGTATTGTTTCATGTTATCCAGGGTGTTTTTGATACCAGTTTTTGATCATATCTGTTGCTTTTATGTTCCTTTATGTTAGAGGGTGAGTCATCTATTTACAGTATATCTAATTATTGCCATTCTCACCTGGTATTTACTTGTGTAATTAAGCACTATGGCACTTGATATGAGATCCGCCTGCACCTATTAACTAGTTAAATGCCGCTGTCAAACTCTGATAGAGGCATTTAACAAGGCCAGTAATGCACGCACCGGTGACCCCCGTCATATGATCGGGAGTCATCAGTGCATCGGCATAACAACCAGAGGTCTCCTTATGACCTCTATAGTAGCTGATGCCGGATTGCTATGAGCACCACCCTGTGGTCGGCGCTCGTAACAATGCTGTAATTCTATGACATAGGGGCGAGCATCGCCTCTATGTAGCAGACGCAATAGAGTTATGGCAGCTTCTAGCCTCCCATGGAGGCCATTGAAGCATGCCAAAATTAAAAAAAAAATGTTTTTAAAAATATGAAAAAAATAAAAAAAATATAAAAGTTTAAATCACCCCCCTTTCGCCCCATTCAAAATAAAACAATAAAAAAAATCAAACCTACACATATTTGGTATCGCCGCTTTCAGAATCATTTGGTCTATCAATAAAAATAAAGGATTAACCTGATCGCTAAACTGCGTAGCGAGAAAAAAGTCAAAACGCCAGAATTACGGGTTTTTTTGTTGCAGCGACATTGCATTAAAAAGCAATAATGGGCGATCAAAAGAATGTATCTGCACCAAAATGGTATTATTAAAAACATCAACTCAGCACACAAAAAATAAGCCCTCACCCAACCCCAGATCACAAAAAATTAAGACGCTATGGGTAACGGAAAATTGCCTTTTTATCTTTAGCAAAGTTTGTAATTTTCTTCACCACTTAGATAAGAAAAACCTACACATGTCTGGTGCCTATGAACTAGTAAATTACCTAGAGAATCATAATGGCAGGTCAGTTTGGGCATTTAGTGAACCTCCAGAAGAAGCCCCCGGAAGAAGCAGGAGGAGAAACGCGCGTCGGGGTGAGGGGACGCCATTAGCACAAGGTAATACCATCTCTTTATTTTCCTATGGATGTTATGGTCAGTTAGGTTGCTCCAGCGTGGTTGGTGTAGGATTTCCTATGACTATTGTTACTATATATTTAACCACTGTGTCAGTGATCTTGATACCGCCCCATGGTGGGTATATGGGGACCTGTAACCGCCACACATTTTGGATAAATTAAGCCATTGTGCGATTTACCCGTTACTATTATTCTGGAGTTGAATATCCACTGATAATAACTAAGTATTACTGAGTATGGATCATTTATATTCTGCCTTGTCTTTTTTGGTGTCCCCAACGGTAATTTTGCTTTTTTAATTGTGAAATTTTAATAATATTAATAAACTATTTGTTTTTATATTGGGATCTCTTCGTTCTTCCCACAAAAACTTATGTGGGATTAGTTATATATAGTGTTGTGAAGTGCCCTTTTCATTGTGTCTCTAGACATATGTGGAGCTATTTAGTGAACCTAGCAAAGAAGCCAAACAAAAAACAAATTTGGGATTGCACTTTTTTGCAATTTCACTGCACTTGGAAATTTTTTCCCGTTTTCTAGTACACAACATGGTAAAACCAATGGTGTTCTTCAAAAGTACAATTTGTCCCACAAAAAATAAGCCCACACATGGTCATATTGACAGAAAAATAAAAAAGTTATGGCTCTGGGAAGCAGGGGAGCCAAAACCGAAAATGCAAAACCGAAAAAAGCTCCGGTCATTAAGGGGTTAATGTACTCTTTGTTGTATACACATAAACAGTGGAAACCCCCCCCACAAATGTCCAAATTTTGGAAACTACACCCCACAAGGATTTTATCCAGGAGTAAGGCCATGTGCACACGTTAAGTATTTTTCGCGTTTTTTTCGCGTTTTTTCGCTATAAAAACGTGATAAAAACGCGAAAAAAACGCTTACATATGCCTCCCATTATTTTAAGTCTATTCCGCATTTTTTGTGCAAATGTAGCCTTTTTTTCCGCGAAAAAAATCGCATCACGGAAAAAAAAGCAACATGTTCATTAAAATGCGGAATTGCAGGGGATTCCGCACACCTAGGGGTCCATTGATCTGCTTACTTCCCGCACGGGGCTGTGCCCACGATGCGGGAAGTAAGCAGATTATGTGCGGTTGGTACCCAGGGTGGAGGAGAGGAGACTCTCCTCCACGCACTGGGCACCATATAAGTGGTCAAAAAATAAGAATTAAAATAAAAAATAGTCCTATACTCACCCTCGATGTCTTCCCGCCTCCACTGCATGCTGTCGCTTCGGTTCCTGTAGCTGATGTGCGGTGAAGGACCTTGCCGATGACGTCACTGTCCTGTGATTGGTCGTGAGCGGTCATGTGACCGCTCACGTGACCGTGACGTCACGGAAGGTCCTGCGCGCACAGACCAGCTATAGGAAGAGGAACGGACGCCGCTGAGGAGATGTCTGGGTGAGTATAACCTTTTTTTTTATTTTTTTTATTATTTTTAAACATTCTATCTTTTACTATAGATGCTGCATAGGCTGCATCTATAGTAAAAAGTTGGTCACACTTGTCAAACAGTATGTTTGACAAGTGTGACCAACCTGTCAGTCAGTTTTCCAAGCGATGCTACAGATCGCTTGGAAAACTTTAGCATTCTGCAAGCTAATTACGCTTGCAGAATGCTAAAAAAACGCGAAAAAAACGGAAAAAAAACGCAAAAAAAAAATGCGGATTTCTTGCAGAAAATTTCCGGTTTTCTTCAGGAAATTTCTGCAAGAAATCCTGAACGTGTGCACATACCCTAAAATGAGCATTTTGAACCCACAGATACGTCTCAGAATCTGATAACATTAGGTCGTCACACCCGCCTCTGTTTCTTATCTAAGCTCACAACCTCTCCCTTCCCCCTTTCTGACCACCATCTACTCACCTTCTCATCCTTGTCCTCCTCACCTGCCCCCCAGGTCCAGCCATTACCACATCCTCACAGAATCCTCGCAAACCTAGACATTCACAGACTCTCAGACTCTCTCGTACCCCTGTCCTCCATATCTTCACTCCATGACACGGACAGCGCCACCGCTTTCTATGACACCACCCTCACATCAGCCATAGACTCAGTCTCCCCTCTCATGCATGGCGAAGTGCGACGAACCAATAGGCAAACCTGGCATAACAATCTCACAAAAAAACTTCGACAAGCATCCAGGGTCACGGAGCGGCGTTGGAAGAAAACACGCCTGCCAGACGACTTCACTCCTTTCAAACAAGCTACACTTGACTTCAAATCAGCCCTCACCTCTGCTAAACAGACCTATTTCACTAACCTTGTATCTTCACTATCCTACAACCCAAAACAACTGTTCAGCACATTTAACTCTCTCCTCCACCCACCACTGCCACCTCCAACTCCCTTAATCTCTTCTGAGGACTTTGCCACCTACTTCAAAAACAACATCGACCAAACAAGGCAAACTTTTACTTGTCCACCACCCCAACCACTCCATATACCAGACCTCTGCCCTTCCCTAATAACCTCCCTCTTCAACATCACTGAAGGAGCACTTACTCGCCTCTTTTCCAAATCACTCCTCACCACCTGTGCACCTGACCCCATCCCTTCCCACCTGCTCCCCAACCTCACTAACACGCTCATTCCAGCCCTAACCCATCTCTTCAACCTATCGCTCTCTTCTGGTACCTTCCCTTCTGCCTTCAAACATGCCACCATCAAACCCATCCTCAAAAAAACTAACCTTGACCTAACTGCTATGCCCAGCTATCGCCTCATATGACTGCTCCCGTTTGCTCCAAAACTCCTTGAGCAGCATGCCCATACTCAACTTTCCTCCCACCTCTCATCTAACACTCTCCTTGACAACCTCCAATCTGGCTTCCGCCCCGACCACTCCACCAAAACTGCCCTGACAAAAATTACTAATGACTTAGTCACAGCGAAAGCTAACAGACAGTTCTCCATCCTCCTTCTTCTTGACCTGTCCTCTGCTTTCGACACAGTCGATCACTGCCTACTGCTACAGATTCTTTCTTCCCTTGGCATCAAAGACCGTGCCCTGTCCTGGATTGCCTCACACTACCTCCTCATCCCACCCTCTCTCTGCTGGAGTCCCTTAAGGCTCTGTCCTAGGGCCCCTACTTTTTTCCATCTATACCCTGGGCCTAGGACAACTCATAAAGTCCTCATGGCTTCCAGTACCACTTGTATGCAGACGACACTCAGATCTACCTCTCTGGCCCAGATGTCACCTCCCTGCTGTCCAGAATCCCGAAGTGTCTGTCAGCCATATCCTCCTTCTTCACCTCTCGCTTCCTAAAACTCAATGTAGACAAAACTGAATTCATCATCTTTCCCCCACCTCACGTATCCCCCTACCCGATCTATCTATTATGGTAAATGGCATCATGCTCTCTCCCGCACCTGAAATCCGCTGCCTCGGGGTAACTCTCAACTCTGCCCTGTCCTTCAAACCTCACATCCAAGCTCTTGCCACCTCCTGTCGCCTTCAACTCAAAAATATTGCCAAAATCTGTTCCTTCCTCAGCCCACAATCTACCAAAACTCTTGTGCATGCTCTCATCATCTCCCGCCTCGATTACTGCAACACCCTCCTCTGTGGCCTCCCAGCTAACTCTCTTGCACCACTCCAGTCTGTCCTCAAATCTGCTACCCGGCTAATCCACCTCTCTCCTCGCTACTCCCCTGCTTCTCCCCTCTGCAAATCCCCCCACTGGCTCCCAATTCCCCAACAAATCCAGTTCAAACTACTAACACTGATCTACAAAGCCATCCACAACCTGTCCCCTCCCTATATCTCTGAACTAATCTCCCAATATCTTCCCTCACGTAATCTCCGATCCTCCCAAGACCTCCTACTCTCCTCCACACTTATTCGTTCCTCATACAACCGCCTCCAAGATTTCTCTCGAATATCCCCCATCCTCTGGAATTCCATGCCTCAACACGTCCGATTATCCACCACCCTCGGATCCTTCAGACGGAACCTGAAAACCCATCTCTTCAGGAAAGCCTACAGCCTACAATAACAGAGCCGCCGCCTCACCACCGCCAGAGCCGCCGCCTCACCACCACCAGAGCCACCACCTCACCACTGCCAGAGCCGCCGCCTCACCCCTACCTTCTGTCTCTTTCCCACTATCCCATAGAATGTAAGTCGGCAAAGACAGGGTCCTCTCCCCTCTGTACCAGTCTGTAACTGTAAACCGGTTTACTGTAAACGATATATATAACCCTGTATGTAACCCCTTTCTCATGTACAGCACCATGGAATTAATGGTGCTATATAGATAAATAATAATAATAATAATATTGAAAACGTTCATTTTTTTCAGAATAATCTTGTTTTAGCCACACATTTCTCACTTTTTTCAGAGGTAACACCTTATAGTGTATTCCACAATTTGTTACTCACCTTCTTACAAGCAAGTGCAGTGATACCCCACATGTAGTCAAAAATTTCTGTTTGGACAAACAGATGCAGCGTCGGGGCTGCATTCTGGACACACCTTGGCAGTGATTGATGGGTAAGACCAGCATGTTAGTATTGAATGCTCTCTTTGGTTGCGTATGTACTTGTAATGCGCTAATAATTACACTGAGAGCTTCTAACAACCATTTGGGCCCAGTTCTTTTTTGGATCTGCACTATGCACCTTTAAACATATTATTGTATAACAGCTTTACCGGTGGATTAACATATACATGCGTTTGGGACTGTCCCACACTGTTATTTCAATGGTGGTCTGTCCTCCACACATGAGCTTTGGATGTACCTTGTCTTTTCTGTCTATAGACTATTATTTGTCTTTATGTAGTAAATAATAAAATTTTGTATGTTTTTACTCACATGAGCTTTGGACTGTTTACTCCATGGGTGTTTTATAGGAATTATATTTTTGAAGTGTCCTCAATGATTGTCCATATTGACCCTTTTTATGGGCTTACGATTTAATTACTTTGTATTAGTGGAATCTGTTTATAACCATCATACTATCTAGCATTGCAGTAGCAATCCATGGGAAAGGTGAGGGCAGCGTAAAATGCTCATTACGAAGTTTCTGAAAGTAAGCACTTATCTCTTGACTTGAGTATTTTTCTGATCCACCCATGGTTAAACTGCTTTCAGGCATTACGACAACAACATCATGTCCATTTTGCATGAGATTCTCTACCACAAGACGCATGATGAGCCAGTGACTTCCGTCCATGGGAACAAGTAGCTTACCCCCACCTTCTTGATGAAATTTGAAAAAACGTGAAAATATGTAAAGAGAGAATTTGGTTAAATCCATGTTTTCTAAAGTTAAAAGCCTTTTGGGGCAAAATCTGTTTTATATTCACTAATGACCAAGAAAACATGTACTTATCTATTATCTATTGGGCGTGTTTAAATGGTAAGCACAAAAAAAGTGCCAAAATACACTATCCTCATATATTGATCAACCAGATATGTAACCCCTTCACACCAAGCTTGTGTTCACCTGACCAGGTCAAATTTTACAATTCTGACCAGTGTCTCTGGAACCATTCAAAATATCTCAGTGATTCTGAAACTATTTTTCATGGCATTTTGTACTTCATGTAAGTGGTAAATTTAGGTCGATTTATTGGGGCATTTTTTTGTGAAAATATCAGACTTATGGCATTTTGAAAATTTAGCAATTTTCAAACTTTTAATTTTTATGCCCTAAAACCAGATAGTTATATCACACAAAATAGTTATTAAACAACTTTCCAATAGGTGGCACTAAAGTTCAAGTCCTCTTTCTCTCTGAAGAGACAATTTGCATATTTAATTTCCCAGAGGAACATGCACGGCGTTTAAGTCTCCTCATGCTGGTGTGTCAGACCTGGCATGTCACTCTCCACAAGGAGAAACCTTATTCCTTAGATCCCAGTCTTAGCCACTCGCCTAGCCAAATCAGGTCTCATACTTGGCACTGACAAGGTGCAATACCCCGAAACACCGTGTCTGCAAATTGGGATTCTGATTTGGCTTTTATCCAAGACTCATTAAAGAGTCGATACTGACTTGTAGGACTCCTATTTCCAATAGGTGCCACTAGAGTTCAAATTCGCTTTCTCTACATTTGAAGTGACTTTGAGGAGACTATATGACAGGAAAATACTGAAAAGTGACACCATTTTAAAAATTGCACCCCTCAAAACCTCATTCAGGAAGTTTATGAACCCTTCAAGAATTTCACAACAATTAAAGCACTGTGGAAGGAAAAAACTGAGCCCAAATTTAGCATTTTACCAAGGGTAACAGGAAAAAATGGGCCATGCATCTTGTTGTGCAATTTCTCCTGAGCATGCTGATTCCCATATGTGGTGGAAAACTACTGTTTGGTCGCACGACAGGGCTGAGAAGGGAAGGAGCGCCATTTGACTTCTGGAGTACAAAATTGACGGGAATCGATTGTGGATGCCACATTTGAAGAGCCCCTGACATACCAAAAGAGCAGAAACCCTGACTAGTGACCCCATTTGGGAAATTACACCTTTTGAGGAATTCATCTAGGGGTGTAGTGAGTATTTTTAACCCTCAGGCAATTCACAGAATTGTATAACATTGGGCTGGGTAAACGAAAAAAATACAATTTTTCTTTTCCTCTAAAATGTTGCTTTGGCCCCAAATTTTTAATTTAAAAAAGACTAAGTGAAGAAAATGAAAGGTACAATTTGTTAAGCAATTTGTCTTAAGTACACCAATAACCCAGTACTTTTGTGGTACAGGGCATAGCTCAGAGGGGAAGAAGTGCCAGATTAGAGGTCAGACTTTACCGGAATAGTTTGAGAGTGCCATGACCAACTGGAAGAGCCTCTAAGGTGCCAGAACAGCAGAATCCACCATAAGTGACAAATGTAAATACCCCATATGTGGCTGTACAGTACTGCTTAGAGAGACTCGTGAGGGACGGAGCGCTGCTGCTGGCTGTGCCAGTCGTTTTAATTTTTATTGCATAAATCAATAATACACATGAAAATATGAAACTTTGTATTATGTCTTATAAAAAATAGCTTCAATCACCTTCACATCTGATCTTTCACTCTCAATTTGTGAGTAAAATCTGTAAATTCTGCATTGAATGAGAAACAGATTTTCCCATTACTGAGATAGATGACAGTTGGTTCTTTAAGTTCTATGGAGAGGGGAGGGGGAGAAGCTAGAGGCAGGCATGGACATTCTCCTGCAACAACAGTTCATAGAACTTTATAAGCACTATCTGTCATCTATCGTGGTAATGGTAACATCTGTCTTCACTGAAAACACAGTTTAAAAAATGAATGATCAGTTCAACAGGAGAACAAAAAACAGATGTCTCTGAGTGATGACATATATCGCAAAGATTCTTATATTCCCATCTCCAAGATACTATCGCAATATGTAGTAGGTGTAATAATAATATTAACAAATACCTCCAATTAGAAATGTTTATAGTCCATGTATTAATATACTTACCCCACTTCTGTTCTCTTTTGCGCCACATGACTGCCAATAATCCTCCCCAGATCACATAGCATCTTCTGTGTAGTCCTAAAGTCATGGAGCGCCCCCACCGCCGCAGGGCCGAGGGGTACCCGGTACCGGGCCTCTGAGTCTCTGTTCTGGGGGGTCGTCACGGTGGCTAGGCCCGGTCCGTGGCCCTGCCTGTCAGGGGGACGTCCGGTGAAAGAGTGGTGAATGGTGGTGTAGTTGTGAAGTGCCGGTCGCGGTAAATAACGAGGACACCAGGTTGCAGTCTCTTTACCTCTTTACTGAAGATCTCTGGTTCCTCAGTCCGGAATCCAGATAACCAGGCTGCGCAAGTCCGGCCGGTCCAATGGCACCTCCAGAGTTCTCTTTGCAGGTGGAAATCTGTGCCTTCCTACTAGCGCTATGTGTTGTGGTCCTTCCCTGCTGTGCTTACGGAAAGTCCCCACAACTGTTGTGTCTGTTTCTCATGTTCCCTCACAACTCGATTAGATGATGTTCTGCTAATTCCCCATCCCTCCCGGTGTTATGGTTGGGACGCACCCGTATGACGGGTAGGCTCGGAGCTCTTCCGGGACCCTAGAGTCGCCCCTCTCCACAAGTTGCCCCCTATGTCTTCTTAGGTGAATTAAGTGAGACAGCCCGCCTATGACTGACTGTCCTGCCGTTGGTTTGAAGTATTGCTTGGAGCTAGATATATAAATACTTCCTCGGCGTTCCGGCCGCCGGTTGTGCGCCTCAGTAGGATGTTGCCTCGGTCTTACAGCACGACTCCTACTGGTATTCTCCTTGTTGCTTTGATCTCGTTTCTCACTCAGCACAATATATCTCGCTTCTGATCCTTTCTTAGGGCACCGCCGCTATGCTGAGCAGGCACGGTCCCGTGACGTTCTCCCTTGTTGCCAGGCCTCTGTCAGGGTCCCACACCTGACAGAGACCCTACCGAATCTTCCACCACAACACCCGCTGCCACAAGGTGTTCCTGGTTCCAACCCAGTCAGCTTTCTTTACTAACTTCCTGCCTGACCCCCAGTTTACCCACACGGTGAGGAGTGGCCTAATAAATAGCACCCTTAGCTCCCCCTGGAGGCCCGACTGTGAAATGTATTGGTGTCTGTGATACCTGGTCAGATGAACTCCTTCAGTGCCATCAGACGTACCATAGCTCCCCTTAGCGGCGGAGCCACAGTACTGCAACGACCAGGACTCTGGGGCGCTGCAGTCATATTCTCAATGCAAAACTATGATTGCTTCAATGTGCATCCCATAGACTTACACAGAGAAAGTGACTTCCAGTAAACACAAAAGCCGTTATTGCAGTCACATGGCGCAGAAGAGGTCAGGAATGTTGATGAGAAAAGAATATGGCGATCAGTATACTAATTAATGTATTGTGTATATAATAAATAAGGCTAAGGTGCTAGAATTAAAAAAAAAACACACAAGTGATACTGTAGGGTCCACAATATATGTCATATTAAAATTTTGGATACCAATATAAACTATCTATATATATAATTGTCTAAGGGGTACTTCCATCTTTTTGTCCTCAACTTCCATCACGGAAATCCCACGTCGCTGATTGGCCTTGGCAGCTGCCTGTCATGGCTGCCGCGACCAATCAGTGACGGGCACAGTCCGATTAGTCCCTCCCCTACTCCTCTGTAGTCAGTGCCCGGCGCCCGCTCCATAATCCCCTCCGGTCACCGCTCACACAGGGTTAATGGCAGCGGTAACGGGCCGCGGTGTAACGCACTCCGTTTCCGCTGCTATTAACCCTGTGTGTCCCCAACTACCGAGTCATGGTCGGCGGGTGAGGGGGAGAGAGGACTCACCTGTTCCCACCGCTCCTAACGCTGTCCCAGCCTGTCCCATGGTCTCCCGCGCTGCAACTCTTCCTCTATTCAGCGGTCACGCGGTACCGCTCATTAAAGTAATGAATATGGACTCCACTCCCATAGGGGTGGAGCGCATATTCATTACTGTAATGAGCGGTACCATGTGACCGCTCATTACAGGAAGAAGCTGCGGTACCATGGGACAGGCAGGGACAGCGTCAGGAGCGCCAGGAGCAGGTGAGTATTTCATATTCACCTGTCTGCGTTCCATAAGCCGGGTCCCGCTCCGTCTTCCCATCCTCTTGCTGTGACTGTGCAGGTCAGAGGGCGCGATAACGTATTAGTGTGCGCGCCGCCCTCTGCTTGAACAGTCAGTGCGGAGAGACGGGACGCTGAGGAGCAGCGACGAGAGGTGAGTATGTGACTTTTTTTATTGCAGCAGCAACAGCATTACATGTGGCACAATGCTGTATGGGGCGTCTTTGGGGCCATAAAGAACTGCATGCAGCATTATATGGAGCGTCTATGGGGCCATAACTGCATGGAGCATTATATGGAGCGTCTATGGGGCCATAACTGCATGGAGCATTATAGGGGGCATCTATGGTGCCATAAAGAACTGCATAGAGCATTATATAGGGCATCTATGGGGCCATAACTACATGGAGCATTATATGGGGCATCTATGGGGCCATAGCTGCATGGAGCATTATATGGGGCATCTATGGGGCCATAAAGAACTGCATGGAGCATTATATGGGACATCTATGGGGCCATAACTGCATGGAGCATTATATGGGGCATCTATGGGGCCATAAAGAACTGCATGGAGCATTATATGGGACATCTATGGGGCCATAACTGCATGGAGCATTATATGGGGCATCTATGGGGCCATAACTGCATGAAGCATTATACTACGTGGCTGGGCAATATACTACGTGGCTGGGCAATATACTACGTGGACATGCATATACTAGAATACCCGATGTGTTAGAATCGGGCCACCATCTAGTATGACTAATAATTCCTAATATGCCTTGAAATAAACATACACTTTAGGACATTGGAATAAAACAGAAATAAAATTTTCAATTGGTAATGACTTATACAGTATATCATGATATCATTATAGTACACTGTCTGTAAACATACTTATGAACATTCCTTTAAATACTAGTCAATTACCTACTATAAGCCTTACTTTGGTTAGATGTTTTTTTGATTCACAATTGATGCCTCCGACAAACACCATGTTGGGCATTATAGGTCTTGGAAATTCAAGGACAAAGTCATATCGATTGAGCCAGATGGAAGTTCTGCTGAGAAGCTGCACAATCGTGACCTCTTTCTTCAGAAAATTTGAAGCTATTTGCTGCATTTGCAAGTATGTAAGTCCACAATAGTAAGGCTCAAACATTCTGACTAGTACGTTCTTCACACGCTGGGAAAATGTCATCTTGTCCGAGTACTGAGTTAAAATTCTAGGTACATACGAAAAAGGACTTGGACATTGTGCGCTTATATAGTCAAGACCACAAGGCATTCCCCTTACATAGTTCACCGTGGGCACATCAAGGTGTTCAGCTAGTATCATTCCACATAACAAAAATGAATCGGTGAGTAAAGCATCAAACTTCTCATCCTTAAGACTCTGAATAAGTTCTGTGTTATCTAGTAAGACCTTACAAATGTTGTCAAATACCTTATAAAGGTCTTGTATAGCATTAAACATTGTAATAGCCACACCAGGGAAGTAAGATTGGTTAACATGATCAAGATCATATCCTAACTTTTGTAAGAGTAATGCTAAATCTTGATTGCTGTAAGGGATAGAGTAAGTCTTGGTTGTATAGAGATCAGATTCACCAATTCTTATTTTGCTTTCACTTGTTACAACCACAACTTTGTGTCCAAGCTGTGCCAGCTTCTCCACCAGAGGACGCATGCTGAGCCAGGGACTACCATCAATAGGAATTACAAGCAGCTTTCCTCCATTAGCTTGTCTAAAAACACAGAACACGATCATTAGGGCTCCACACAGAGACAACCGTGATAGCTTCATTGCTGCAGAGGATCGTCCAGGAATTAATGTTCATTTGGGCCAATTCACCTTGAATGACTTGTTTTATACAGCGAGTAGGCTTGGAAATTTGTCAAACTTGTTGGTTAACTCCCTGTTTAGCTTTTATGTTCTTTGTACAAAATGTACCATAAATCATTGTTATGAAGTGTAAAAATGCGTACAATAAATAATCTATATGAATAAACATTTGAAGAGGATTTGTCAGGAGAGCAATGAAGTGGCAGCTTCTACCGCTGGTACCAGTGCCAGTCCAGAAATACAATCTCTAGACCATTTAGTGAGTAGTATAAACCCCCTCACCTGCATTAGATGCACAAAGGGTTATACTGTATATTGTTTAATAATAGTGCATTCTGTGAGCAAGCATTTGTAGGGGGCACACTCTTTGGTAGCAGCCTAGATCCACACAGTCACAAATTTGAGGTCTCAAAATGATGTTGATAAACATAATGTCTCTCATAAATTTGCAAAACAAGCAATGCAGCTTTTCTTCAGCCAAAATGTAAAACAAGAACAAACAGTCCTTTTAGGTTAAGGCAGGAACAGTAACTCAGCACATACATAAATGTTCCACTCACTGAGTAGTACAGGCACTACTCATATACAACGTGAAAAAAAAAAATAGGAAAATCCAGCAATCGCAAAAGTCATAAAACATCAAATTTCTTAGTAGATTAAAACATGAAAGGGAAAATTAAAAAAAAAAATGACGACGGTCGACACGTTTCGAGCTGCACTAGCTCTTAATAATACATTTTTTTAATTTTTCCCTTTCATGTTTTAATCTACTAAGAAATGTGATGTTTTATGACTTTTGAGGTTGCTGGATTTTCCCATTTTTCTCACGGTTCACTTACTCAGCTGAGCTGATGGTTGCTCCATTGTGTTTTACTACTCATACACAGACTGTTTACCATTAACGGTCCTTAAATCTCCAAACTACAGACAGCACTGCTGCCTTAAATAGTTGTCATCAAAGACTGGAAATGTAGATATGGGAGTGGTCAGTCCCACGCAGCTCTTCTGGTTGCTTCTAAAACCCAAACCCAAAAATGCAGTCCCATTAAAAAACACAGCATGAACTTATTATTGTGGGGACCTTTGTCTCTGGGACTTACATCACTGAGGCTAGCCACCTTGGTGACACGTATGTTGTGATTTTGCTTTTTGCTCCCTCTAGTGGTCATTAGTGATTTGACTCTGGAGCTTCTGTCTTTTCCTATATCCTCACCTGGGCCGTTAGTTCAGGGGCGTTGCTATATAAGCTCCCTGGACCTTCAGTTCAATGCCTGGCATCGTTGAAATCAGAGCTAATCTGTTGTGCTCTTGTCCTATGATCCTGGTTCCTGTATTTCAAGCTAAGTCTGCTTCCGTGCTTTTTGCTTTTGTTTTCTTTGGTATTTTTGTCCAGCTTGTTCCAATCTGTATCCGGACATTTGCTGGAAGCTCTAGGGGGCTGGTGTTCTCCCCCCGGACCGTTATACGGTTCGGGGGTTCTTGAATCTCCAGCGTGGATTTTTATAGGGTTTTTGTTGACCAGATAAGTTATCTTGCTATATTCTGCTATTAGTAAGCTGGCCTCTCTTTGCTGAACCTGGTTCATTTCTGTGTTTGTCATTTCCTCTTACCTCACTGTTATTATTTGTGGGGGGCTTGTATCTTGCTTTGGGGTCCCTTTCTCTGGAGGCAAGAGAGGTCTTTGTTTTCTTCTCCTAGGGGTAGTTAGATTCTCCGGCTGGCGCGAGTCATCTAGCGATCCGTAGGCATGATCCCCGGCTACTTCTAGTGTTGGCGTTAGGAGTAGCTATTTGGTCAACCCAGTTACCACAGCCCTATGAGCTGGATTTTTGTATCTCGCAGACTTACACGTTCCTCTGAGACCCTCGCCATTGGGGTCATAACAGTATGCCAGGCCAGTATTAAATGTTTAATGCATTGCAGAAGTGGGATTATAAGAAAGAAAATTTTGAGTTTTTTTTTTTCCCTCTCTCATTTTTTTTTTCTTTTCCCCTTTACCTCAGAGTGGCTTAAGCTTGCTGCAGACATGAATGTCCAGACCTTGATTACAAGTGTGGACCAGCTTGCCGCTCGTGTGCAGGGTATACAAGATTATGTTACCAGAAATCCTAGGTCTGAACCCAAGATTCCGATTCCTGAACTGTTTTCAGGAGACCGATTTAAGTTTAGGAATTTCAGGAATAATTGTAAATTGTTTTTGTCCCTGAAACCTTGTTCGTCTGGAGACTCTGCTCAACAAGTAAAAATTGTTATTTCATTCTTACGGGGTGACCCTCAAGATTGGGCTTTTTCGTTGGCGCCAGGAGATCCGGCATTGGCTGATATTGATGCGTTTTTTCTGGCGCTCGGTTTACTTTATGAGGAACCCAATCTTGAGATTCAGGCAGAGAAAGCCTTGCTGGCTATGTCTCAGGGCCAGGACGAGGCTGAGGTGTATTGCCAAAAATTTCGGAAATGGTCCGTGCTGACACATTGGAACGAGTGTGCACTGGCTGCTAATTTTAGAAATGGCCTTTCTGAGGCCATTAAGAATGTTATGGTGGGTTTTCCCATTCCCACAGGTCTGAATGATACCATGTCCCTGGCTATTCAAATTGACCGGCGGTTGCGGGAGCGCAAAACCGCAAATTCCCTCATGGTGTTGTCTGAACGGACACCTGATTTGATGCAATGTGATAGAATCCTGACTAGAAATGAGAGGAAAATTCATAGACGCCGGAATGGCTTGTGCTACTACTGTGGTGATTCTACACATGTTATCTCAGCATGCTCTAAACGTATATCTAAGGTTGTTAGTCCTGTCACCGTTGGTAATTTGCATCCTAAGTTTATTCTGTCTGTAACTTTGATTTGCTCACTGTCATCTTATCCTGTCATGGCGTTTGTAGATTCAGGTGCTGCCCTGAGTCTTATGGATCTCTCATTTGCTAAGCGCTGTGGTTTCATTCTTGAACCATTAGAAAATCCTATCCCTCTTAGGGGTATTGATGCTACGCCATTAGCAGAAAATAAACCGCAGTATTGGACACAGGTTACCATGTGCATGACTCCTGAACACCGCGAAGTGATACGTTTTCTCGTTCTACATAAAATGCATGATTTGGTTGTTTTGGGGCTGCCATGGTTACAGACCCATAATCCAGTCCTTGACTGGAAGGCTATGTCAGTGTCTAGTTGGGGCTGTCGTGGTATTCATGAGGATTCCCTGCCTGTGTCTATTGCTTCTTCTACGCCTTCGGAAGTTCCGGAGTATTTGTCTGACTATCAGGATGTCTTTAGCGAGTCCAGGTCCAGTGCATTGCCTCCTCATAGGGAATGTGACTGTGCAATAGATTTGATTCCAGGCAGTAAATTTCCTAAGGGAAGACTGTTTAATCTGTCGATACCTGAACATACCGCTATGCGTTCATATATCAAGGAGTCTCTGGAGAAAGGACACATCCGTCCGTCTTCTTCCCCTCTTGGTGCGGGATTCTTTTTTGTGGCTAAAAAGGACGGATCTTTGAGGCCTTGTATTGACTATCGGCTTTTAAATAAGATCACTGTCAAATTTCAGTATCCTTTGCCGCTGTTGTCTGACTTGTTTGCCCGGATTAAAGGTGCCAAGTGGTTTACCAAGATAGACCTTCGTGGTGCGTACAACCTTGTGCGCATTAAGCAAGGGGATGAAAGGAAAACCGCATTCAATACGCCCGAAGGTCATTTTGAGTACTTGGTGATGCCTTTTGGGCTCTCTAATGCCCCTTCAGTTTTTCAGTCCTTTATGCATGACATTTTCCGGAACTATCTGGATAAATTTTTGATCGTTTATCTGGATGATATTCTGGTTTTTTCTGATAATTGGGACTCGCATGTGGAGCAGGTCAGGATGGTCTTTAAAATTTTGCGTGAAAATTCTTTGTTTGTCAAGGGCTCAAAGTGTCTTTTTGGTGTACAGAAGGTTCCCTTTTTGGGGTTCATTTTTTCCCCTTCTGCTGTGGAGATGGACCCAGTCAAGGTCCGAGCTATTCTTGATTGGACTCAGCCCTCGTCAGTTAAGAGTCTTCAGAAGTTCTTGGGTTTCGCTAACTTCTACCGTCGTTTTATCGCTAACTTTTCTAGCATTGTGAAACCTTTGACGGATATGACCAAGAAGGGCTCCGATGTGGTTAATTGGGCTCCTGCTGCCGTGGAGGCTTTCCAGGAGTTGAAACGTCGGTTTACTTCGGCGCCTGTTTTGTGCCAGCCTGATGTCTCGCTTCCCTTTCAGGTTGAGGTGGATGCTTCAGAGATTGGAGCAGGGGCCGTTTTGTCGCAGAGAGGCCCTGATTGCTCTGTTATGAGACCTTGCGCCTTTTTCTCTAGGAAGTTTTCGCCTGCGGAGCGAAATTATGATGTGGGCAATCGGGAGTTGTTGGCCATGAAATGGGCATTTGAGGAGTGGCGTCATTGGCTCGAGGGTGCTAAGCATCGTGTGGTGGTCTTGACTGATCACAAAAATCTGATGTATCTCGAGTCTGCTAAACGCCTGAATCCTAGACAGGCCCGCTGGTCATTGTTTTTCTCCCGTTTTGACTTTGTTGTCTCGTATTTACCAGGTTCAAAAAATGTGAAGGCCGATGCTCTTTCCAGGAGCTTTGTGCCTGATGCTCCTGGAGTCGCTGAACCTGTTGGTATTCTTAAGGATGGTATTATCTTGTCAGCTATTTCTCCAGATCTGCGACGTGTGTTGCAGAGATTTCAGGCTGATAGGCCTGATTCTTGTCCACCTGACAGACTGTTTGTGCCTGATAAGTGGACCAGCAGAGTCATTTCCGAGGTTCATTCCTCGGTGTTGGCAGGTCACCCAGGAATTTTTGGCACCAGAGATCTGGTGGCCAGATCCTTTTGGTGGCCTTCCTTGTCTAGGGATGTGCAGTCATTTGTACAGTCCTGTGGGACTTGTGCTCGAGCTAAGCCTTGCTGTTCTCGTGCCAGCGGGTTGCTCTTGCCCTTGCCTGTCCCTAAGAGACCTTGGACACATATTTCCATGGATTTCATTTCTGATCTTCCGGTGTCTCAAGGCATGTCTGTTATCTGGGTGATATGTGATCGCTTCTCCAAGATGGTCCATTTGGTTCCTTTGCCTAAGCTGCCTTCCTCTTCCGATCTGGTTCCTGTGTTTTTCCAGAACGTGGTTCGTTTGCACGGCATCCCTGAGAATATTGTGTCAGACAGAGGATCCCAGTTCGTTTCCAGATTCTGGCGATCTTTTTGTAGTAGGATGGGCATTGACTTGTCGTTTTCGTCTGCTTTCCATCCTCAGACTAATGGACAGACGGAGCGAACTAATCAGACTTTGGAGGCTTATTTGAGGTGTTTTGTCTCTGCTGATCAGGACGATTGGGTGACCTTCTTGCCGTTGGCTGAGTTTGCCCTTAATAATCGGGCTAGTTCCGCCACCTTGGTTTCGCCGTTTTTCTGCAACTCTGGTTTCCACCCTCGTTTTTCTTCGGGTCATGTGGAACCTTCTGACTGCCCTGGGGTGGATTCTGTGGTGGATAGGTTGCAGCGGATCTGGAATCTTGTGGTGGACAACTTGAAGTTGTCACAGGAGAGGGCTCAGCGCTTTGCAAACCGCCGCCGCGGTGTGGGTCCCCGACTACGTGTTGGGGATTTGGTGTGGCTTTCTTCCCGCTTTGTTCCTATGAAGGTTTCCTCTCCCAAATTTAAACCTCGTTTTATTGGTCCTTACAAGATATTGGAAATCCTTAATCCTGTTTCCTTTCGCCTGGATCTTCCTGTGTCGTTTGCTATCCACAACGTGTTTCATAGGTCCTTGTTGCGGCGGTACGTTGTGCCTGTGGTTCCTTCTGCTGAGCCTCCTGCTCCGGTGTTGGTTGAGGGCGAGTTGGAGTACGTGGTGGAGAAGATCTTGGATTCTCGTCTCTCCAGGCGGAGGCTTCAGTACCTGGTCAAGTGGAAGGGCTATGGTCAGGAAGATAATTCCTGGGTGGTCGCCTCTGATGTTCATGCGGCCGATTTAGTTCGTGCCTTTCACGCCGCTCGTCCTGATCGCCCTGGTGGTCGTGGTGAGGGTTCGGTGACCCCTCACTAAGGGGGGGGTACTGTTGTGATTTTGCTTTTTGCTCCCTCTAGTGGTCATTAGTGATTTGACTCTGGAGCTTCTGTCTTTTCCTATATCCTCACCTGGGCCGTTAGTTCAGGGGCGTTGCTATATAAGCTCCCTGGACCTTCAGTTCAATGCCTGGCATCGTTGAAATCAGAGCTAATCTGTTGTGCTCTTGTCCTATGATCCTGGTTCCTGTATTTCAAGCTAAGTCTGCTTCTGTGCTTTTTGCTTTTGTTTTGTTTGGTATTTTTGTCCAGCTTGTTCCAATCTGTATCCGGACATTTGCTGGAAGCTCTAGGGGGCTGGTGTTCTCCCCCCGGACCGTTAGACGGTTCGGGGGTTCTTGAATCTCCAGCGTGGATTTTTATAGGGTTTTTGTTGACCAGATAAGTTATCTTGCTATATTCTGCTATTAGTAAGCTGGCCTCTCTTTGCTGAACCTGGTTCATTTCTGTGTTTGTCATTTCCTCTTACCTCACCGTTATTATTTGTGGGGGGCTTGTATCTTGCTTTGGGGTCCCTTTCTCTGGAGGCAAGAGAGGTCTTTGTTTTCTTCTCCTAGGGGTAGTTAGATTCTCCGGCTGGCGCGAGTCATCTAGTGATCCGTAGGCATGATCCCCGGCTACTTCTAGTGTTGGCGTTAGGAGTAGCTATTTGGTCAACCCAGTTACCACAGCCCTATGAGCTGGATTTTTGTATCTCGCAGACTTACACGTTCCTCTGAGACCCTCGCCATTGGGGTCATAACAACGTACTCCTATCCTGGACTTTGCCAGCTGTTTTGTTACATACTTCTCTGTCCAAATCCGGGGGGACTGGGCACCTTCTGTCAACAAACATTGAACTCTTGAGAGGAATTCAGCACTCCAGTGATCTTTACCGGATCCATGCCATTTTCTCTTGCATCTATTTTAACAGGGCTTGGTCCGAAATCAACTTAAATTTGAAAACTAATAGGTTTTAACGTAAAGCGTCTAGAGTCTACTTAATGGCCAAGAATTCTTACTTCATGAAAATTTCTCTCACATGGGGACAACTTCCGACTCAGGTCCATGACAGAGTGCTCCTCCCATTTTACCTCCTGAGACATGACAGTGCCCGGCCTGACATCCAAAGCATTGATCTGGACTATAAACTCCTTGGAGTAATCCAATGCCACCAACACTAGCTGTCTACAGAGGGCTAGTTTCAGCTACTGAAAGGCTCCTTTAGCTACTGGGGATCACTTAGCCATAGCCAACTTTGTATTGTTTAAGAGGTCCGAAAGAGGGGCTGCTATTAGGGCAAAATTAGGGGCAAACCTGCGGTAATAGCCCATGATGCCAAGAAACACTCTGACCTGATTTTTGAGAGGGGTTGTGGCCAACTCTGTATCACCTCTAACTTATTTATATGTGGTGTTATCTCACCTCTGCCTACCACATAACCAAAATACTTGGTCTACTCCATCTCCATGGCAAATTTCTTTAGGTTGATTGTAAATCTCAACTTCCTTAGAGCCTCAAGTATCAACTGAAGTTTGTTCAGATGATTTCCCCAATCTTGGCTGAATATTACATGTTATCTAAGTAGTCAGCTGCATACTTTTGTGGTGGGCTAGGACCTGATCCATGGCCCTCTAAAAAGTGGTTGGAGCCCCCTGTAACCTGAAAGGCATGATGATGTACTGGTAACAACTGTCTGGCATCGAGAAGGTCATCTTGTTGTGACCTGGTGGTTAAGGAGCAACACTGATATGACCTGGTGGTTAAAGAGCAACATGGGACGAGCTCTGAGGAGGTGGTATCTTTACTGACCGCAGTTCCTAATCCTAACACCAACACTAGTAATAGCCGTGGGATGTTCCTGTCACTCCCTAGACACCTCGTCACAGCCTGAGAACTAACTACCCCTAAAGATGGAAACAGAAAGCTATCTTGCCTCAGAGAAAACCCCCAAAGGAAAGATAGCCCCCCACAAATATTGACTGTGAGTGGAGAGGGAAATGACATACACAGAAATGAAAACAGAATTTAGCAAAGGAGGCCAATACTAATCTAGATAGACAGAATAGGAAAGGTTACTGTGCGGTCAGTATTAAAAACTAAAAATCTACGCAGAGTTTACAAAAATGATCTCCACACCGACTCACGGTGTGGAGGGTAAATCTGCTTCCCCAGAGCTTCCAGCTAGCCTGAATATATCATGATGACAAGCTGGACAAAAAGAAACATAACATGGACTGAGCAATAAAGTCCACAGCAAATGGACAACCAAAGAACTAGCAAAAACTTATCTTTTGCTGAAATGGACAGGCCATAGGAGAAATCCAAGGAGAGATCTGAATCCAACCCAGAAACATTGACAGCTGGCATGAACTGAAGACCAGAGCCAGGTTAAATAGCAAAGCCAGAAGAGACGATCAGTGAAAGCAGCTGCTACAGCTAAACTCAAGGAGCAGCAGTTCCACTCGAAACCACCAGAGGGAGCCCAAGGGCAGAACTCACAAAAGTACCATTCACAACCACAGGAGGGAGCCCAAGAACGGAATTCACAACACATCTTCTCCTTGGCCTCCTTGGATAAGGGTAATCTGGGAGTATTGTTTCGTGAGGCCAAGGGAGGTGATGTACCAAGCAGACCTCATTGAGCTTACTGTAGTTGTTACAAAACCGGACCAGCCAATCTTAGATTCTTCAATGACTCCCAGGTTCAGCATCCATTTCACCTCTTTCAAGATCACCACTCTGCGTGCTTCTGGAATCTAGTAGATCTTCAAGTTGACACGAACATGAGGCTCCGTGAGAACCTTATTCTATGACCTTAGTGAGACTTGGTAATTCCCAGAACGGGTCTCTATTTTGTTGAAATAACTCCGGGCATGCTGCTTTTGGGAGCAAGACAAAGTTTCTGCCTCCTTGACATCTTCAACTTTGGCTTCGGAGTAGGACAAAAAGCAAAGAGCTTTGAGAGGTTCCCTGTCCTGCAAAGGTTTGATCAAGTTGAAAACATAAACCTGGTAAGACTTCCTCTTTCCTGAGTGCTGAATTTTTATTATTGATCTCACCAACCCTTTCTACCACTTCATAGGACCTCTGCATCAAAGCCAGGAACTTCCTCTCCACTGTGGGTACCAGCACAAGTACTTGACTTAACCATGTCCTACCTGGTTCTGCTACACTCTATATTTTCAGATATCATATATGCCAGTAATATTGCCCTTCAACAAGATGGCATCTCTTGTCTCATGCAACCTCACTAAGGATATTGTGATGACATTCTACATCCCCTTACATTGATATGTGAGCATGGATATACGCACAGCGATCTGAACCTCTTTCAGGATGGCACAAGTGACTCCAAATGTCATTAACAAACGCACACTATACACCTGCTTTGATACCTTGACATGCACAGTTGGCCAATTAGGATGCCGAATTTGTCAGTTTTTGGTAATATCTGTTGCTTTAAGGTTACTTTGTGTTAGAGGGTGAGTCATCTGTTTATAGTATATCTAATTATTGCTATTCTCACCTGGTATTTACTTGTGTAATTAAGCACTATGACACTTTATATGCGATCTGCCTGCACCTATTAACTAGTTAAATGCTGCTGTCAAACTCTGACAGCGGCATTTAACAAGAACTTCCGGCCATCCGGCTGGAAATGCGCGCACCGATGACCCCCGTCACATGATCTCCTTGAGACCTCTATGGTTGTTGATGCCGGATTGCTATGAGCGCCACCCTGTGGTCAGCGCTCATAGCAATGCTGTAATTCTTTTACATAGGAGCGATCAGAGCATCGCCTCTATGTAGCAGAGGTGATCGAGTTGTGCCAGCTTCTAGCGTCCCATGGAGGCTATTGAAGCATGCCAAAATTAAAAAAATAATGTTTTTAAAAATATGTAAAAAATAAAAAAATATAAAAGTTTAAATCATCCCCCCTTTCGCACCATTCAAAATAAAACAATAATGAATAAATCAAACCTACACATATTTGGTATCGCCGCGTTCAGAATCGCCAGATCTATCAATAAAAAAAATAGAATTAGCCTGATCGCTAAACGGCGTAGCGAGAAAAAAAGTAAAAACGTCAGAATTATTGTACCTGTTTTTATTATGTACACCCCTCCTCACATGTAAAGCGCCATGGAATAAATGGCGTTATAATAATAAATAATAAGAATAATTACGTTTTTTTGGTTGCCGCGACATGGCATTAAAATGCAATAATGGGCGATCAAAAGAACGTATCTGCTCCAAAATGGTATCATTAAAAACAACCCCAGATCATGAAAAATTAAGACACTACGGGTAACGGAAAATTGCGCATTTTTTTTAGCAAGGTTTGTAATTTTCTTCACCACTTAGATAACAAAAAACTACACATGTTTGGTGTCTATGAACTCGTAATGGAGAATCATAATGGCATGTCAGTTTTGGCATGTAGTGAACCTAGGAAAAAAGCCAAACAAAAAACAAAGTTTGGGATTGCACTTTTTTGCAATTTCAAGGCATTTGAAATTTTTTTCCCGTTTTCTAGTACACTACATGGTAAAACCAATGGTGTTGTTCAAAAGCACAATTTGTCACGCAAAAAATGAGCCCTCACATGGCCATATTGACATAAAAATAAAAAAGTTATGGCTCTGGGAAGGAGGGGAGCGAAAAACGAAAAAAGCTCCGGTCCTTAAGGCACTCTTTGTTGTATACACATAAACAGTGGAAACCCCCCACAAATGACCACATTTTGGAAACTACACCCCACAAGGATTTTATCCAGGGGTATAGTGAACCCACAGATATGACTCAGAATCTGATAACATTAGGTCGTCATATTGAAAACGTTCATTTTTTTTCCACAATAATCTTGTTTTAGCCACACATTTCTCTTTTTTTTTTTTTTTTTAGAGGTAACACCTTAGGGCTCTTTTTCCACTTGAGAGAAAAAAAACGGTCCGATTTATTGACCGAAAAAACGGAGGTAAAACATGCGATTGTCATGCGAGTGTCATGCGATTTTCATGCGTTTTTTTATCGCAACATCCGTATGACATCCGTATTACATCCGTATTGCTGTCCGATTTTTACGCACCGGTGTCCTTTGAAAAGCCTGCAAATCAGTGCTGTGTACAGTAAAATCACACTGACAGATTAGAATAAAAAAGATAGAATAGATATATACCTATAGAATAGGTATATATACATATATATGTCACTGAGATACATATATATATATATATTTATATTTAATGCAGCGCTAGATAGCAGAAAAGCCGGTAATTCAATTGCCGTCTTTTGCTATCTCCTTCCCAAACCCGACAGGATATGAGACATGGTTTACATACAGTAAACCATTTCATATCCCTTACATATTCCTGACTACTAATGTAAGAAGTGTCTTTGTGTAAAATTTGGTGGCTCTAGCTGTTCTCCACCAGAGTGGTAAAGCCAGTGACTGAGGGCAGATATTAATAGCCTAGAGAGGGACCATGGTTATTGGCCCCCCCGGCTAAAAACATCTGCCCCCAGCCACCCAAGAAAAGGCACATCTGTAAGATGCGCCTATTCTGGCACTTGGCCTCCCTCTTCCCACTCCCCTGTAGTGGTGGGATATGGGGTAATAAAGGGTTAATGCCACCTTGATATTGTAAGGTGACAATAAGCCAGGTTAATAATGGAGAGGCGTCAATAAGACATCTATCCATTATTAATCCAATACTAGTAAATGATTAATAAAACACACACACATTAGGAAAAAAGTTTTTTAATGAAATAAAGACACATGGTGTTGTAATAGTTTATTATACTCTCAATCAAATTGAAGACCCTTGTCACCTGAAACAAAGTTAACCCCTTCCCGACATTTGACGCCACGTAGGCGTCATGAAAGTCGGTGCCAATCCGACCTGTGACGCCTATGTGGCGTCATGGAATGATCGCATCCCTGCAGATTGGGTGAAAGGATTAACTCCAATTTCACCTGATCTGCAGGGACAGGGGGAGTGGTACTTCAGCCTAGGGGGGGTGGCTTCACCCCCCGTGGCTACGATCGCTCTGATTGGCTGTTTCACTTTCAACAGCCAATCAGAGCGATTTGTAATATTTCACTATGAAAACTGGTGAAATATTACAATCCAGCCATGGCTGGAAACACTGGTCTGCACCCCCCCACCACCACCGATCACCTCCCCAGTCCTCCATCCTGTGCTCCGCTCCCCTCCGTCGTCCTGTCCGCTCCCCCGTCCTCCTGTCCACTCCCCCATGCTCCGATCCCATCCCCCTGCTCCGATCACCCCCCTGTGCTCCGATCCCCCCCCTCATACTTACCGAGCTTCCCGGTGTCCGTCCGTCTTCTCCACGGGCGCTGCCATCTTCCAAAATGGCAGGCGCATGCGCAGTGCGCCCGCCGAATCTGCCGGCCGGCAGATTCGTTCCAGCTACATTTTGATCACTGTGATAAAACCTATCACAGTGATCAAAAAAAAAAAATAGTAAATAACCCCCCCTTATCACCCCCATAAGTAGGGACAATAATAAAATAAAGAAAATATTTTTTTTTCCACTAGGGTTAGAACTAGGGTTAGAACTAAGGGTAGGGTTAGGGGTAGGGTTAGGGTTAGAACTAGGGTTAGCGTTAGAATTAGGCTATGTGCACACGGTGCGAATTTGGCTGCGGATCCGCAGCGGATTGGCCATTGCGGATTCATAGCAGTGTTCCATGAGGTTTACAGTACCATCCGCTGTGCCCATGGTGCGGAAAATACCACGCGGAAATGCTGCGTTGTATTTTCCACAGCATGTTCTTTGTGCGGATTCCGCAGCGTTTTACACCTGTTCCTCAATAGGAATCCGCAGGTGAAATATGCATAAAAACACTGGAAATCCACGGTAAATCCACAGGTAAAACGCAGTGCCTTTTACCTGCGGATTTTTCAAAAATCGTGCAGAAAAATCTCACACGAATCCGCAACGTGGGCACATAGCCTTAGGGTTGGAATTAGAGTTAGGGTTGGAATTAGGGCTAGGGTTGGAAATAGGGTTAAGAATAGGCTTGTCGTTAGGGTTATGGTTAGGGGTGTGTTGGGGTTAAAGTTGTGGTTAGGGTTGGGGTTAGGGTTGGGATTAGGATTAGGCTTAGGGTTGGGATTAGGGTTGTGGTTAGGAGTGTGTTGGGGTTAGGGTTGTGATTAGGGTTATGGCTAGAGTAGGGATTAGGGTTAGGGGTGTGTTGGGGTTAGTGTTGGAGTTAGAATTGAGGGGTTTCCACTGTTTAGGCACATCAAGGGTCTCCAAACGCAACATGGCGCCACCATTGATTCCAGCCAATCTTGATTTCAAAAAGTCAAATGGTGCTCCTTCCCTTCCAAGCCCTGACGTGCGCCCCAAACAGTGGTTTACCCCCACATATGGGGTACCAGCATATTCAGGACAAACTGGGCAACAATTATTGGGGTCCAATTTTTCCTATTACCCTTGCGAAAATAAAAAATTGCTTGCTAAAACATAATTTTAGAGGAATGAAAAATTATTTTTTATTTTCACGGCTCTGCATTATAAACTTCTGTGAAGCACTTGGGGGTTCAAAGTGCTCACCATACATCTTGATAAGTTCCATGGGGTGTCTAGTTTCCAAAATGGGGTCACTTGTGGGGGGTTTCTACTGTTTAGGCACATCAGGGCTCTGCAAATGGAATGTGACGCCCGCAGACCACTCCATCAAAGTCTGCATTTCAAAGCGTCACTACTTCCCTTCCGAGCCCTGACTTGTGCCCAAACAGTCGTTCACCCCCACATATGGGGTATCAGTGTACTCAGGACAAACTGGGCAACAACTATTAGGGTCCAATTTCTCCTGTTAGCCTTGTGAAAATAAAAAATAGCTTGCTATAAAACATCATTTTTGAGGAAAGAAAAATGATTTTTTATTTTCACGGCTCTGCGTTATAAACTTCTGTGAAGCACTTGGGGGTTCAAAGTGCTCACCACATATCTAGATAAGTTCCTTGGGGGGTCTAGTTTCTAAAATGTGGTCACTTGTGGGGGGTTTCTACTGTTTAGGCACATCAGGGGCTCTGCAAATGGAATGTGACGCCCGCAGACCATTCGATCAAAGTCTGCATTTCAAAACGTCACTACTTCCCTTCCGAGCCCCGACTTGTGCCCAAACAGTGGTTTACCCCCACATATGGGGTATCAGTGTACTCAGGACAAACTGGGCAACAGATATTAGGGTCCAATTTCTCCTGTTACCCTTGTGAAAATAAAAAATTGCTTGCTAAAACATTTTTGAGGAAAGAAAAATGATTTTTTATTTTCACGGCTCTGCGTTATAAACTTCTGTGAAGCACTTAGGGGTTCATAGTGCTCACCACATATCTAGATAAGTTCCTTGGGTGGTCTAGTTTCCAAAATGGGGTCACTTGTGGGGGGTTTCTACTGTTTAGGCACATCAGGGGCTCTGCAAACGTAACATGATGCACGCAGAGCATTCCATCAAAGTCTGCATTTCAAAACGTCACTACTTCCCCTCCGAACCCCGATGTGTGCCCAAACAGTGGTTTACCCCCACATATGGGGTATCAGCATACTCAGGAGAAACTGGACAACAACCATTGGGGTCCAATTTCTCCTGTTACCCTGGGAAAATAAAAAATTGTGGGCTAAAAAATCATTTTTGAGAAAAGAAAAATTATTTTTTATTTTCACGGCTCTGCGTTATACACTTCTGTGAAGCACTTGGGGGTTCAAAGTGCTCACCACACATCTAGATTAGATCCTTGGGAGGTCTAGTTTCCAAAATGGGGTCACTTGTGGGGGAGCTCCAATGTTTAGGCACACAGTGGCTCTCCAAACGCGACATGTCCGCTAATGATTGGAGCTAATTTTCCATTCAAAAAGCCAAATGGCGTGCCTTCCCTTCCGAGCCCTGCCGTGCGCTCAAACAGTGGTTTACCCCCACATATGGGGTATCATCGTACTCAGGACAAACTGGACAACAACATTTGGGGTCCAATTTCTCCTGTTACCCTTGGGAAAATAAAAAATTCCAGGCTAAAAATCATTTTTGAGGAAAGAAAAATTATTTTTTATTTTCACGGCTCTGCGTTATAAACTTCTGTGAAGCACCTAGGGGTTTAAAGTGCTCACTATGCATCTAGATAAGTTCCTTCGGGGGTCTAGTTTAAAAAATGGGGTCACTTGTAGGGGACCTCCAATGTTTAGGCACACAGGGGCTCTCCAAACGCGACATGGTGTCCGATAACGATTGGAGCTAATTTTCCATTCAAAAAGTCATATGGCACGCCTTCCCTTCCGAGCCTTGCCGTGCACCCAAACAGTGGTTTACCCCCACATATGAGGTATCGGCGTACTCAGGAGAAATTGCCTAACAAATTTTAGGATCCATTTTATCCTGTTGCCCATGTGGAAATGAACAAATTGAGGCTAAAGGAATTTTTTTGTGAAAAAAAAGTACTTTTTCATTTTTAAGGATCAATTTGTGAAGCACCTGAGGGTTTAAAGTGCTCACTATGCTTCCAGATAAGTTCCTTGGGGGGTCTAGTTTCCAAAATGCGGTCACTTGTGGGGGAGCTCCAATGTTTAGGCACACAGGGGCTTTCCAAACGCGACATGATGTCCGCTAACGATGGAGATAATTTTTCATTCAAAAAGTCAAATGGCGCTCCTTCCCTTCCGAGCCTTACCATGTGCCCAAACAGTGGTTTACCCACACATGTGAGGTATCTGTGTACTCAGGAGAAATTGCCCAACAAATTTTAGGATCCATTTTATCCTGTTGCCCATGTGAAAATGAAAAAATTGAGGCTAAAATAATTTTTTGGGGAAAAAAAAGTACTTTTTCATTTTTACGGATCAATTTATGAAGCACCTGGGAGTTTAAAGTGCTCACTATGCTTCTAGATAAGTTCCTTAGGGGGTCTCGTTTCCAAAATGGGGTCACTTGTGGGGGAGCTCCAATGTTTAGGCACACGGGGGCTCTCCAAACGCAACATGGTGTCCGCTAAAGATTGGAGCCAATTTTTCATTCAAAAAGTCAAATGGCGCTCCTTCCATTCCGAGCCCTGCCGTGCGCCCAAACAGTGGTTTACTCCCACATATGAGGTATCAGCGTACTCAGGACAAATTGGACAACATCGTTCGTGGTCCAGTTTCTCCTTTTACCCTTGGGAAAATAAAAAAAATTGTTGCTAAAAGATCATTTTTGTGACTAAAAAGTTAAATGTTAATTTTTTCCTTCTATGTTGCTTCTGCTGCTGTGAAACACCTGAAGGGTTAATAAACTTCTTGAATGTGGTTTTGAGCACCTTGAGGGGTGCAGTTTTTAGAATGGTGTCACTTTTGGGTATTTTCTCTCATATAGACCCCTCAAAGTGACTTCAAATGTGAGGTGGTCCCTAAAAAAAATGGTTTTGTAAATTTTGTTGTAAAAATTAGAAGTCACTGGTCAAATTTTAACCCTTATAACTTCCTAGCAAAAAAAAATTTTGTTTTCAAAATTGTGCTGATGTAAAGTAGACATGTGGGAAATGTTATTTATTAACTATTTTGTGTCACATAACTCTCTCGTTTAAGGGAATAAAAATTCAAAATTTGAAAATTGCGAAATTTTCAAAATTTTCACCAAATTTCCGATTTTTTTAGAAATAAACGCAAAAATTATCGGCCTAAATTTACCACTAACATGAAGCCCAATATGTCACGAAAAAACAATCTCAGAATCGCTAGGATCCGTTGAAGAGTTCCTGAGTTATTACCTCATAAAGGGACACTGGTCAGAATTGCAAAAAATGGCCAGGTCATTAAGGTCAAAATAGGCTGGGTCATGAAGGGGTTAAAATGATCCTACATATGTGTGTAATATACTCCTTAGGGCCACACTAATTTTTCATTTTTAGCGTTGGCCTTATAGTGTTCTATTGGATAAAATTGTAAAAATGATACAAATATATTTAAATTATTAGCCTTTGTAGTTACTGTTGATTAATACACAGCTCCCTTTTGTCCATGAACCCTGCTCGGAAATTGCAGCTTGATCAGATAAAGGTGAATAGCACTGAACTGGAATACTAAACCAATATATATTGGATTAATACTAGATCTTAACAATATTATCAGGCACCACTGAGTATGACCAGCTTGGCACTATAGTAATTGGAACCCGAGATTTATATCTTCTATATAATTGTCTAAGGGTCACTACCGTCTTTCTGTCTGTCCTTCTGTCTGTCTGTCTTTCTTTCTGTCACGGATAGTCATTGGTCGCGGCCTCTGTGTCATGGAATCCAAGTCGCTGATTGGTCTCACCAGCTGCCTGTCATGGCTGCCGTGACCAATCAGCGACGGCCACAGTCCGATTAGTCCCCCCTACTCCCCTGCAGTCAGTGCCCGGCGCCCGCTCCATACTCCCCGCAGTCACGGCTCACACAGGGTTAATGCCAGCGGTAACGGACCGCATTATGCCGCGGGTAACTCACTCCGTTACCGCCACTATTAACCCTGGGTGACCAAGTTTTTACTATTGATGCTGCCTATGCAGCCTCAATAGTAAAAGCATCTAATGTTAAAAATAATAAAAAAAATAAAAAATCATTATATACTCACCTTCCGCCACCTTTCCCGCTCCTCGCGACGCTCCAGTGACCGCTCCATGCAAGCGTCAGGTTCCGGTGCTAAGGATGGTGTGCGACAAGGACCTGCCATGTCGTCACGGTCATGTGACCGCGACGTCATCACAGGTCCTGTGCGCCTGCACGAAAAGGACCTGCCATGACATCACGGTCATGTGACCGCGAAGTCATCACACCCTGGGACCGGAAGCTGCTGCTTGCACTGCACACAGGCGACAGAACTACAAGGGTACCCTCGGAAGGTGAGTATATGTTTATTTTTTTATTTTTTAACCTGTGACATACGTGGCTGGGCAATATACTACGTAGCTTGGCAATATACTACGCGGCTCTGTGCTGTATACTACGTCACTGGGCAATATACTACGCAACTGTGCAATATACTACGTGGCTCTATGCCGTATACTACGTCGCTGTGCAATATACTGTTGTGAATTCCGTTCTTGGGCTCCCTCCGGTGGTTGTGAATGGCACTTTTGTGAATTCTGCCCTTGGGCTCCCTCTGGTGGTTTTGAGTGGAACTGCTGCTCCTTGGGTTTAGCATTAGCAGCTGCTTCCACTGATCGTCTCTCCTGGCTCTGCTATTTAACCTGGCTCTGGGCTTCAGCCAGTGCCAGCTGTCAATGTTTCTTGGTTGGATTCAGATCTCTCCTTGGATTTCTCTGATTGCCGGTCCATTTCAGCAAAGCTAAGTCCTTGCTTGTTCTTTTGTTGTCCACCTGCTGTGGACTTAATCGCTCAGCTCATGTTATGTTTTTTCTTGTCCAGCTTTTCAGTATGATATATTCAACTTAGCTGGAAGCTCTGAGTAAGCAGATTTGCCCTCCACAACGTGAGTCGGTGTGGAGATTATTTTTGTAAACTCTGCGTTTAATTTTTTAGCTTTTAATACTGACCGCACAGTAGCCTTTTCTGTTCTGTCTATTTAGGTAGTTTTGGCCTCCTTTGCTGCTTTCATTCTGTGTATGTCATTTCCCTCTCCACTCACAGTCAATATTTGTGGGGGGCTATCTTTCCTTTGGGGGTTTTCTCTGAGGCAAGATAGCTTTCCGTTTCCATCTTTAGGGGTAGTTAGTTCTCAGGCTGTGACGAGGTGTCTAGGGAGTGACAGGAACATCCCACGGCTACTTCTAGTGTTGGTGTTAGGATTAGGAACTGCGGTCAGTACAGATACCACCTCCTCAGAGCTTGTCCCATGTTGCCTCTCAACCACCAGGTCATAACATACGTGGCTCTGTGCTGTATACTACATCACTGGGTAATATACTACGTAACTGGGCAATATACTACGCCACTGGGCAATATCCTACGTAAATGGGCAATATACTACCTGGGCTGTGCAATATGCTACGTGGACATGCATATTCTAGAAAACCCGATGCATTAGAATCGGGCCACCATCTACTTTTCTATAAATTCCTATAGCATTTTGGCTAGTCACACTGTATACAACAGTAATGTAATCCTCTGCAAGAATAAAGACTTTGTTGGTGTAATTATTTCTACACATCTTGATATAGAGTTTCAGGTAACTTGGTTTGATGCCAGCTGTACAATGCTGAGTCATTTCTATGGTGTCATATCTCGTGATAAGTGTTTATCTTGTATTTGGTCCCACTGGTATTTACAAAATCTTAAACTTTGCCTTATTTATCCCTTATAAAACATACATATTGGCAGGAGTTTTAAGAACATTATTATATTCTAAAATTCCTAAATTTAAAATTAAGGGATTGTCCATTTGAAAAAAAACATGACAGTTGCAGCCAATCAGTGGTCTTAACGGTTACATGCTGTACTTACTTTCCAACAATCGAACAACTACTTTAAAGGGAACATATCTTGTTAATTTATGCTACCAAAACAGGGTGCAGCATGAATCGCAGAATTGCTGCAGCCATGTATCGTATGTTTCGGATTATAAGACGCACTTTTTTCCCCCAAAATTTTGGGAAAATAGGGGTGCGTCTTATAATGCGGATATACCGCAGTGGAGCAGGGTCAAAGGGTCGCTGCTGGAGGAGGCAAGAGTGGAGCGTTGCTGCAGGCCGCAGGCTGGGATGAGGGGGTGTTCGGATGTGTGGCGCACCGCTGCGGGTGTTCGGATGTGCGGCGTGCCGCAGTGGGTGTTCAGTGCTGCCGGGGCTCTGCCGACATTTAGTGAAAGCCCAGAGCCCCTGCAGTTACATGGTTTCCTATGAAGTGGACTCCGGGAAAATGGCTGCCGGGAGCAGAGCATGTGCTGATGGAAATCTCGGCACCAAGATCTCGGGAGATGATGCAGTAGGTCCAGGAGGAGTACTGTGTCAAAATGACTGTTTAAAGCCTAAATGCTATACTCACATGTGCGCTATCCTTGTTACATGTAAATAATACACACCTCCTGGACATGGACAGGATGGATATAACCTCCCCACTCCAGTGAGGCTATTCTATTATCATTTTCTAATATTTTTTATACATTTTCTGCTTTTTCTATAAATCTATTGAATTATATAAATAGATTTTTCCATGTATTAGAGGACCCTTTACGTTGTTCACTGGTGGATTAATTGGTGTTTTATATTAATACGGTTTTATTTTTGCAGAGACAGACGTATCTTGAGAAAGGCGACATTACGCCGAAACGTTGAATTGTACATGTCTGTATTCCTTTGGGTCTATCATCTGAAAAAATTATCTTTGCATCAATAAATTTGAGAAATTTTGAGTTTACCATTTTTATTATAGTCCAATGTAAGTTCACAATCTGGATGTGCATCTAGTGCAATCACAAGTGTGTGATAGCTTTTTGATAGACCGCTTAGTAGGTGTAGCAACATGGAAATCATTTAGATCTTCTCCAATGCCCAACAGGCTCCACAATTTTTAGAGTATTTCTTATGTAATTCTGCACATCTTGGTTCTTATTTAGCCGAGACTGTGGGTTAGAAAAATCACCTATGCAGGTTAACGATGCAACTAATGGGGTGAGGAGGGCGCTGTGGTCTTCTTACGGCTGTATTTTTCACCATTACACCGCTACTTAGGTAATATGTACTGGTTACTTCTTTATGATTGCATGCTTTTATAGCTTCTACCTAGCCTGGCAGTAGACACATGGTGTTTGCTTATAAGTTTTTTCAGTATCAGTATCTCACTTGACTTGAATTATACCTGCTAAGCTACTTATATCTCTATGCAATTTATTTCTAATATGTTGGACAATGCATCACAACCCAGCGTCCCCTCTTGTTAGAGCGCTCTTGTTACTTACCATTTTGTTTTAAACGTGCATTTTAATTATCATTAATAAAGCATTGATATTTTAGTCATTCTCTGGATCTCTTCGTTCGGCAACCTAGTGTGTTAGCCCGAAAAAATTGTGCTTATCCATGGTAATAGAACAAATCCATGTAGATGGCCAACATACAGTACAATGTCCTCAGTCCACAAGTTCCCAATCTGAGATTGGTATTTCCACTCGCCCCATACCAGGCGTTACTCACTGTCTTCCAACTTTTGGTTGGTCCACAGCTTTTGCTATCTCAGCCTATGTTCCTCCAGAAGATGGATATCATGATCGTAGCTCATGGATACCCCTCCAGCCAACAATCAATCTCCCAAACTCCATAGATCCATAAATCCATCCCAGCAAGGATCCTCTCCCATTGAAGTCACTCCAACAACTGCCTGATTCCACCCCCTCTGTCTTTTCCTCCCTCCCCCTTAAACATTTTCTTTAGCTCACAGAACAAAGCATATTGCATCACCTGAGAATGCATGTGAGACTCCCTGTGGTGACAGCTCCCCTGGGTCTACTATCTCCATCCACACAATGGGCCTAGGCTGGTAGTACAATGGATTGATGGGATGATTGCTTTACTATTTTACCTTTAGCCATCTACTGTCTGGCCTTAAGGTACTGTCACATTAAGCGACGCTGCAGCGATATAGACAATGAGCCGATCGCTGCAGCGTCGCTGTTTAGGTCGCTAGGAGACGTCAGACACCGGCAACAGCAGAACAATGCAGGAGCGATCCAGTGACGTACTTATCATTCTCGCTGGTTGTTCGCTCCAGTTCGCTCCATGAAGAAACATTGCTGACATCGTTGCTTTTGCTGTCAAGCACGACGATACACGCCGATCTGACGAACAAATAAAGTTCTGGACTTCTAGCTCCGACCAGCGATATCACAGCGGGATCCAGATCGCTGCTGCGTGTCAAACACAACGAGATCGCTATCCAGGACGCTGCAACGTCACGGATCATTGTCGTTCTCGTTGGAAAGTTGTTTAGTATGAAGGTACCTTTAGGTTTACATAAGATCCAACCTGCTCGTCTTCCTCTGCTTACTGTCACTGAATGGAAACATTGATTCCCAAGGATGAACTGACGAGCAAGCAAATCACTAATAAAACTCAGCAAGAAAATATCTAATAAAACACAACAATATCGGTGCAACCGGTGCTCCATGCTGGAAGAAGTCTATATCTCATAGGGCTGTGGACTCTGCTCTACGTCCATTTGTTCTATAGTCTTTAGTAAGTGGCCATATCCTCACAATGTACTTTCTGCAGCTGTTTCCACATTTCTTTTGCAGTTTCACATTTACATTCATGCACAATCTGTTATTCATCTATACTGAGGGAGAGAGTGCTTCGTGCTTTTTGATCCTTCTCTACCCAGTCTTCTGGTAGATGGTCAGCTCTAGACTCCTGTCAACATCTTTACCTTAAATTTGCCAGGATTGGTAGTTCTGGTTCGTGAGATTTGGCACTGTGAACTTCACAAAGTTGCTGCTGGCAACCATCTTTGCTTCTTCTTCTTGGTACACTGTTGTTCTCTCTCCTCTGGGCTGTTCATCTTTGGGTTTCTGGGCTCATAAACTGTTGGCAGTGGATTAATCTCTGTACTGTCCTGCCATTCAACAGTGAATATATATGTCATGGGGATCACCGCAACAGAGAGGAGCCAGAAGTGCGCAGCGTCTGATTACTCCTATTCCTGCACTGAAAAGAGGCACTTCACATTCTTTTTAAATGGTGTTTATTTTGGCAGTACAGGGGTTAATTGGCCTTGTTGGGAGCTCTGGGAGTCTGAGCTCTCAGCTGAGCCCGGTTAGCCACTCCTATCCCCTATATAATCTGGGTCCTGACTGAAACACATTGTCAGAGCTAGCTTATGCTGCATGGCTTGAAGGAGAGGTGTTTTGATGGTGACATGAGTAGGAGTTTGGAGAAGTTATCTATGACTGTTGCGTGGGTTTATAAATGTGATAATTCCCTCCCCTCCTCTTACTGCATTCCTCTGTTATATGTGAGTGAATATTTGTATGCCTGGTATTTTCAGTTGCCCTTGTTCATGTTGCCTTGCTTTGGTGTACTGCGGTGCATGGAAGCTCCCCCCTTTCCTGGGTGGGGGAAAGGAACAGACGTAGGGCGTATTCAGGAGATAAGGCAAGGGTGGAGGCTGTTATGATCCTTAGTGGCTGAGGATCACAGATCTGACCAGCTAAGTAACTGAACATAGGACGAGCTCTAGGGAGGTGGCAACTGGACTGACCGCAATCCTGATCCTATCCAATACACACTAAAAGTAGCCGTGGAACGTTCCTAAAATCCTAGACGTCTCTTCACGGCCTGAGAAACTAGCTACCCCTAAAGAGAGAAAGCAAAGACCTCACTTGCCTCAGAGAAAATACCCCAAAGATATAGGAAACCCCCCACAAATAATAACGGTGAGTTAAGGGGAAAATACAAACGTAGAAATGAAACAGATTAAGCAAATGAGGCCCGCTAATCACTAGATAGCAGAAGATAGATAGGAAACTGTGCGGTCAGTAAAAAACCCTATACAAAATATCCACGCTGAGAGTTCAAGAACCCCCACACCAACTAACGGTGTGAGGGGAGAAACTCAGCCCCCTAGAGCTACCAGCAAGCGAGGAAATCACATGATAGCAAGCTGGACAGAACTCATCATAAGCAAAGAAACATATTGAACACAGATGAGCAAAAAATGAACAAACAGAAACTTAGCTTCTCTTGGAGAGACTGATAACGAATGTAGTCAGGAGAGATCAGAATAGCACTGAATACATTGACAGCAGGCAACGAATGAAGGTCCAGGTGAGCTAAATAGGAAACCAACTAGCAGATGACGAGACAGCTGATCCCAGCCACAGACCCGCAGAATGACAAAAAGAGCCACCAGAGGGAGCCCAAAGATAGCACTCACACAGTACCACTCGTGACCACAAGAGGGAGCCCAAGAACAGAGTTCACAACAGTACCCCCCCCTTGAGGAGGGGTCACCGAACCCTCATCAAAACCCCCAGGGCAATCAGGATGAGCCACATGAAAGGCATGAACCAAATCGGCCGCATGAACATCAGAGGCGACCACCCAGGAATTATCCTCCTGACCATAGCCCTTCCACTTAACCAAATACTGAAGCCTCCGTCTAGAAATACGAGAATCCAAGATCTTCTCCACCACGTACTCCAATTCTCCCTCAACCAGCACCGGAGCAGGAGGCTCAACAGAAGGAACCACGGGCACCACATACCTCCGCAACAAAGACCTATGGAACACATTATGAATGGCAAACGATGCTGGGAGGTCCAAACGAAATGACACAGGGTTAAGGATTTCCAAAATCTTATAAGGACCGATGAAACGAGGCTTGAACTTAGGAGAGGAGACCTTCATAGGAACATAACGAGAAGACAGCCACACCAAATCCCCAACACGAAGTCGGGGACCCACACAGCGACGGCGGTTGGCAAAGCGCTGACCCTTCTCATGTGACAACTTCAAATTGTCCACCACATGGTTCCAAATCTGCTGCAACCTATCCACCACAGAATCCACCCCAGGACAGTCAGAAGGCTCCACCTGACCCGAGGAAAAACGAGGATGAAAACCAGAATTACAAAAAAACGGCGAAACCAAAGTAGCAGAACTAGCCCGATTATTAAGGGCAAACTCGGCCAATGGCAAAAAAGTAACCCAATCATCCTGATCAGCAGAAACAAAATATCTCAAATAAGTTTCCAAGGTCTGATTAGTTCGCTCGGTTTGGCCATTCGTCTGAGGATGGAAGGCCGACGAAAAAGACAAATCAATGCCCATCTTAGCACAGAAGGTCCGCCAAAATCTGGACACAAACTGGGATCCTCTGTCAGACACAATGTTTTCCGGGATGCCGTGCAAACGAACCACATTCTGAAAAAACAGAGGAACCAAATCGGAGGAGGAAGGCAACTTAGGCAAGGGCACCAAATGGACCATTTTAGAAAAACGATCACACACCACCCAGATGACAGACATTCTCTGAGAGACTGGAAGATCCGAAATAAAATCCATGGAAATGTGCGTCCAAGGCCTCTTCGGGACAGGCAAAGGCAAAAGCAATCCACTGGCACGAGAACAGCAAGGCTTAGCCCGAGCACAAATCCCACAGGACTGCACAAAGGAACGCACATCCCGCGACAAGGAAGGCCACCAGAAGGACCTAGCCACCAAATCTCTGGTACCAAAAATCCCAGGATGACCCGCCAACACCGAAGAATGAACCTCGGAAATAACTCTGCTGGTCCATCTATCTGGGACAAACAGTCTCTCTGGTGGACAACGGTCAGGTCTATCCGCCTGAAATTCCTGCAGCACTCGTCGCAAATCTGGGGAAATGGCAGACAAAATCACTCCCTCTCTGAGGATACCAGCCGGCTCTGAAACTCCAGGAGAGTCAGGCACAAAACTCCTAGAAAGAGCATCAGCCTTCACGTTCTTCGAACCAGGCAGGTACGAGACCACGAAATCGAAACGGGAGAAAAACAACGACCAACGAGCCTGTCTAGGATTCAGCCGCTTGGCAGACTCGAGATAAATCAGATTTTTGTGATCAGTCAAGACCACCACACGATGCTTAGCCCCCTCGAGCCAATGTCGCCACTCTTCAAATGCCCACTTCATTGCCAACAACTCCCGATTACCAACATCATAATTCCGCTCAGCAGGCGAAAACTTTCTTGAAAAGAAAGCACAAGGCTTCATCACAGAGCCATCAGAGCTTCTCTGCGACAAAACAGCCCCTGCTCCAATCTCAGAAGCATCAACCTCGACCTGAAAAGGAAGAGAGATATCTGGCTGACATAAGACTGGAGCCGAAGAAAACCGGCGCTTCAGCTCCCGAAAGGCCTCCACGGCCACAGGAGACCAATTACTCACATCAGAACCCTTCTTGGTCAAATCCGTCAAGGGCTTAACCACGCCAGAAAAATTAGCGATGAAGCGACGGTAAAAATTAGCAAAACCCAAGAACTTCTGAAGACTCTTAACAGATGTAGGCTGAGTCCAGTCATGAATAGCCTGGACCTTGACTGGGTCCATCTCAATAGAAGGAGAAAAAATAAAACCCAAAAAGGAAACCTTCTGGACTCCGTTGAGACATTTTGAGCCCTTCACAAATAAGGCATTGGCACGCAGGACCTGAAATACCATCCTGACCTGCTTCACATGGGACTCCCAATCATCAGAAAAGACCAAAATGTCATTCAGATACACAATCATAAATATATCCAGATATTCTCGGAAGATGTCATGCATGTAGGACTGAAACACAGAAGGAGCATTAGATAGTCCAAAAGGCATCACCAAGTACTCAAAATGGCCTTCTGGCGTATTAAATGCAGTTTTCCATTCATCACCCTGCTTAATACGCACAAGGTTATACGCACCACGAAGATCTATCTTGGTGAACCAACTAGACCCCCTAATCCGAGCAAACAGATCAGACAATAATGGCAAAGGATACTGAAATTTGACCGTGATTTTATTTAGAAGGCGATAATCTATAGAAGGTCTCAGAGAACCATCCTTCTTGGCCACAAAAAAGTATCCTGCACCAAGAGGGGAGGAGGACGGGCGAATATGTCCCTTCTCCAAAGACTCCTTTATATAACTCCGCATAGCGGCATGTTCTGGTACCGACAAATTAAAAAGTCGTCCCTTAGGGAACTTACTACCAGGAATCAAATTTATAGCACAATCACAATCCCTATGAGGAGGTAGGGCACTGGATCTGGGCTCATCAAATACATCCTGGTAGTCCGACAAAAACTCAGGGACTTCAGAAGGAGTGGAAGAAGCAATCGACACCAAAGGTGCGTCGCCATGAACTCCCTGGCAACCCCAACTTGACACAGACATAGCTTTCCAATCCAGGACTGGATTGTGAGTCTGCAACCATGGCAGACCCAACACGACAACATCATGCAAATTATGCAGCACAAGAAAGCGAATCACCTCCTGATGTACAGGAGCCATGCACATGGTCACTTGAGTCCAGTACTGAGGTTTATTCTTAGCCAATGGTGTAGCATCAATTCCCCTTAGTGGAATAGGGAATTCCAAAGGCTCCAAAATAAACCCACAGCGCCTGGCAAATGACAAATCCATCAGATTCAGGGCAGCACCTGAATCTACAAAAGCCATAACCGAGTAGGATGACAGAGAGCAAATTAAAGTAACAGACAAAATGAATTTAGTCTGTATAGTACCAACGGTGACAGATTCAGCGATTTTTTTTAAGCGCTTAGAGCATGCTGAGATAACATGAGCAGAATCACCACAGTAAAAGCACAACCCATTTTGACGTCTATGATTTTGCCGTTCAATTCTGGTCAGAATTCTGTCACATTGCATAGACTCAGGTTTCTGTTATAATAATAATAATAATAATAATTTTATTTATATAGCGCCAACATATTCCGCAGCGCTTTACAACTTATAGAGGGGACTTATACAGACAACAGACATTACAGCATAACAGAAATCACAGTTCAAAACAGATACCAGGAGGAATGAGGGCCCTGCTGCTCGCAAGCTTACAATCTATGAGGAAAAGGGGAGACACAAGAGGTGTTCAGAAAACACCGCCAGATGGTGCGCAGGTTTGCGCTCCCGCAAACGCCGAACAATCTGAATGGCCAAAGCCATTGACTCATTCAGACTTGCAGGCGTGGGGAATCCAATCATGACATGCTTAATGGCTTCAGAAAGACCTTTTCTGAAATTTGCAGCCAAAGCACACTCATTCCATTGAGTAAGCACCGACCATTTCCTAAATTTTTGACAATACACCTCTGCTTCATCCTGACCCTGAGAAAGAGCCAGCAAAGCCTTTTCTGCCTGGTTCTCAAGATTAGATTCCTCATAAAGCACTCCAAGCGCCAGAAAAAACGCATCCACATTCAGCAATGCAGGGTCTCCTGGCGCCAGGGAGAATGCCCAATCTTGAGGGTCGCCACGTAATAAGGAGAGAATAATTTTAACTTGCTGAGCGGAATCACCAGAGGAACGAGGTCTCAAAGAAATAAATAATTTACAATTATTCTTAAAATTCAGAAACCTAGATCTATCTCCAGAAAACAACTCAGGAATGGGAATTTTTGCCTCTGACATAGGACTGTGAACAACAAAATCCTGAATGCTTTGAACCCTTGCAGCAAGATGATCCATACTAGAAGTCAGACTCTGAATATCCATGTCTGCAGCTGAACTCAGAGCCACCCAGAGATTAAGGGGAAGAGAGAAGCTGGACAAACTGCAGCAAAGGGAAAAAAAAAAAAATATGCACTCCGGACTTCTCCTATCCCGCTTCTGCGATGCATCAAACACTTTTAGCCTGCTGTACTGTTATGATCCTTAGTGGCTGAGGATCACAGATCTGACCAGCTAAGTAACTGAACATAGGACGAGCTCTAGGGAGGTGGCAACTGGACTGACCGCAATCCTGATCCTATCCAATACACACTAAAAGTAGCCGTGGAACGTTCCTAAAATCCTAGACGTCTCTTCACGGCCTGAGAAACTAGCTACCCCTAAAGAGAGAAAGCAAAGACCTCACTTGCCTCAGAGAAAATACCCCAACGATATAGGAAGCCCCCCACAAATAATAATGGTGAGTTAAGGGGAAAATACAAACGTAGAAATGAAACAGATTAAGCAAATGAGGCCCGCTAATCACTAGATAGCAGAAGATAGATAGGAAACTGTGCGGTCAGTAAAAAACCCTATACAAAATATCCACGCTGAGAGTTCAAGAACCCCCACACCAACTAACGGTGTGAGGGGAGAAACTCAGCCCCCTAGAGCTACCAGCAAGCGAGGAAATCACATATTAGCAAGCTGGACAGAACTCATCATAAGCAAAGAAACATATTGAACACAGATGAGCAAAAAATGAACAAACAGAAACTTAGCTTCTCTTGGAGAGACTGATAACGAATGTAGTCAGGAGAGATCAGAATAGCACTGAATACATTGACAGCAGGCAACGAATGAAGGTCCAGATGAGCTAAATAGGAAACCAACTAGCAGATGACGAGACAGCTGATCCCAGCCACAGACCCGCAGAATGACAAAAAGAGCCACCAGAGGGAGCCCAAAGATAGCACTCACACAGTACCACTTGTGACCACAAGAGGGAGTCCAAGAACAGAGTTCACAACAGGAGGCCTGGCATCTTCACCTTCAGAAGAATCCCAGGGAATAGGGCCAGCTAGGGAGCCCTCTAGTGTTAGGGACAGAGAAGAAGTCCCTTGTCCCTGGTCACTCAGAAACAGAGTTGTGACAATATATTTATTCAGGAACAAAATTAACACAGCTTACAACTGGTATTTCTTATAGCTTAGGATATTAGCATTTTGTCTGTCAGCTTGCGAAGTGAACATAAAGCGTGATCCAGCTACACACACAGTGAGTGAACAGGAAATTCCTGTTGTTTTTTTTTTAATCAATGTATTATTGGCAATATAGCCTATTTAGGAGGGAGTTCACCCGACATCCCGTATGAAGGCCATAACTATACGTATGTTAAATATAAAACTGTGTTTTTTTTATTTGAATCTTTTCCCCGAAAAAAAATGCACATTAAAGGCTAATGTACATGTAATATATTCTAGTATGGCAATTATAAGCACAACTTGTCCTGCAAAAAAAAATCAATCTTACATGTTGAAAATAATTAAACAGTTATTATGAGGCAAAATCTCAAACATATGCATGATTCAGGTCATCAAATCCAAAATTGGCCAGGTTCACAAGGGTTTGGGATGTGCCAATAGTGTGGAATGGGTCAATGAGGACTTTCAACAGTCACTTATCAGAAAGCTAATATTGATTGGTGCAATGATTAACTTAGTACTCTTAAGGTGCTGTGTTTGTTTAACCTAAAATCTGTATTTTAACATAAATTTTAAAAAGTGTTTGGGTTTTTACAGGGGCCACTAGGATGTGGTATAAATTTCTTAAAAATACATCAAATTATAAAACAGACTATTAAAGTGTTGTTCCCATTTGGGGCATTTGTTGGAACAGCATAGGTAGCTGTTTGGGAGTTCTGAAAATTGCCAAATGCACTAGTAGATATGAAAATCCGGGATATGCTAAAATATCTTTAATGGATCAGATGACAGGTCAATGTTGAAAATGGTTCTAAGGCAATTACTCCTGTGTATGCTAACAAGATTTATTGTCATATACAGATACAGCTGTGACAAAAATTAAGAGACCACTGCAAAATGTTCAGTTTGTCTGATTTTTCTCTTTATTGGTATATTTTGACTAAAATATAAATTGTTCATCTATCTATATAATAGTCTAAGGCAGAGGTGTCAAACTGCATTCCTCGAGGGCCGCCAACAGGTCATGTTTTCAGGATTTCCTTGTATTGCACAGGTGATAATTTAATCACCTGCACAGAATGATTCTAGCACCTTGTGGAATGCTAAGGAAATCCTGAAAACATGACCTGTTGGCGGCCCTCGAGGAATGCAGTTTGACACCTCTGGTCTAAGGTCTACTTCCGTCTGTTTGTCTGTCTGTTTGTCTGTTTCTCTGTCACGGAAATCCCGTATCGCTGATTGCCCCGTCCATACTCCCCTCCACTCAGCGCCCCCATATAGCGTTTCAGAAGTCCGTTCAATGGACTGCGTTACACCGCGGCATAACGCTGTGTAACGCAGTCCGTTAATGCTGCCATTAACCCTGTAAGTGTGACCAACGTTTTACTATTGATGCTGCCTATGCAGCATCAATAGTAAAAACATATAATGTTAAAAATAATAATAAAAAACCATTATATTCTCACCTTCCGTCGTCCGCGGCAGCCTCTCCCGCTCCTCGCGACGCTCCAGTCCCAAGAATGCATGGCGGCAATGACCCGTGATGACGTAGCGGTCTCGCGAGACCGCTACATCATCATGGGTTATTGCTGCAAGGCATTACTGGGAAAGGAGCGTCGCGACGAGCATCGCTAAAGGCCTGGGCTGGATCCGGGGGCCGCCGGAGGGTGAGCATATAACTATTTTTTATTTTAATTCTTTTTTTTAACAGGGATTTGGTGCCCACATTGCTATATACTAGGTGGCCTATGTTATATACTGCGTGGGCTGTGTTATATACTGCGTGGGCTGTGTTATATACTGCGTGGGCTGTTATATACTGCGTGGGCTGTGTTACATACTGCGTGGGCTGTGTTACATACTGCGTGGGCTGTGCTATATACTACGTGGGCTGTGCTATATACTACGTGGGCTGTGCTATATACTGCGTGGCCTGTACTATATACTACGTGGCTCTGCAATATACTACGTAGCTGTGCAATATACTACGTGGTCTGTGCGATATACTACGTGGCTGTGCTATATACTACGTGGCCTGTGTTATATACTGCGTGGTTTGTGTTATATACTGCGTGGACTGTGCTCTATACTGCGTAGGCTGTGTAATATACTGCGTGGGCTGTGTTATATACTGCGTGGGCTGTGCTATATACTGCGTGGGCTGTACTATATACTACGTGGCCGCGAACAATCAGCGACAGGCGCAGTCCGGCAGCGAATTGCCGGGGGATTTGAACCACGCTTTGCTAATTGCTCCCGGCTGGCCGAATCCTGTGTATTCATTGCATTACTCTGAAATCTTCATAAATAAACTACACACATATTCTAGAATACCCGATGCGTTAGAATCGGGCCACCATCTAGTTTATTCTATAAACTTCTGAAAATACTGTCTCCGAATTTCCAAACAATAAATTTTGTGTTTTTTTTTCTGAAAAGGAGAAATGGTCAAAATGAAAAAACAAAACAAAAAACAGTGCTTTCAGACCTCGAATAATGCAGAGAAAACAAATTCATAATAATTTGGAAACAACAATATTAATGTTTTAACTCGGGAAGAGTTCAGAAATCAATACTTTGTGGCATGATCATGATTTTTAATCACAGCTTTCATGTGTCTTGGCATGCTTTCCACCAGTCTTTCACACTGCTTCTGGCGCAAACATTTAGGGTATGTGCACACGCTGCGGATTTGGCTGCGGATCCGCAGCGGATTTAACGCTGCAAGTCTGCAGCTGTTTTCCATGCCTTTTACAGTAGCATGTAGAGCTATGGAAAACCAAATCCGCTGTGCACATGCTGCGGAAAATACCATGCAGAATTGCTGCAGGATATTTTCTGCAGCATGTCAATTCTTTGTGCGGTTAAGCAGCGTTTTACACCTATTCCTTAATAGGAATCTGCAGGTGTAAAAACGCAGGTGAAATCAGCACAAAAACCAAGGTAAATCTGCAGTAAATCCGCAGGTAAAATGCAGGGCGATTTACCAGCCGATTTTTCTGAATCTGCGCGGAAAAATCCGCACACAAATCCGCAACATGTGCACATACCCTTAAGCAGTTCTTCTTTGCTTGATGGCTTGTGACTAATGGATTCCAGATGTTTTCAATGGGGTTCAGGTCTGGAGATTTGGCTGCCCATGACAGGGTTTTGATGTGGTGGTCTCTTAATTTTTGGTAGAGCTGTATTTGCATTCAATATAATGTTACTGCTACCAGTTACATGCTAGAAGGTTACAGATGAACTAATGAGTAAGTCATAGTTGTGAATACTCCGAACCAATGCTCAATCCATAATATAGGTTAGGTGAATTAAAACGTGACTGTCGTTAAAAAATGACATGTTACAGCAACCTGTTAGAACTTTTTATCCGGGGAGTCGGATGCTGAGACCTTCACCGATAGCTGAAATTAATAGGAAGAGCACTGCTCTCCTCTGAGGCTGAAGATGGGCTCAAAAATTACCCTGTAAGTGCATTTTCAGTCTTAAACTGAGCGCTTTTGCCCTTTAGTTCCAGCAATCAGTTGCTCTTTCAGTACCAGATTCCCCACTGATAAATTTTTTTGACATGTCAAAGAAAAAACATGGATATTGGGAACCAGCACTAAAATAAATCCAAACATGGATGGGTGCAGACATCCACAGGGTTAACTCACGAACCACAGGAAAGCAATGTACAAAAAGATAAAATGGAGCAACACTAAAAGACAAAAAAAAAACACTAAAAGAAGTGGTTTGTTGCTTCCAAAACATGTGAGATGTGTTTCATCTTTTCTATACAGACATTTTCAAGCTATATAAACTACTCTCAGTGAAAACATATATCCACATTCAGTTAGGATAAATTACAGAGCAATCATAGTAAAATCCAGTAAAGAATTGTGATATATTTAAAAAAAATTACAATATCATAAACATTATAGATGTCATCGAATATTCAACATTATTAAGATGCACAGTGATCACAAAAAGTGTACATACCCATAAAGAACATAATCATTTCTAATAATGCACAATTGACACTCAATATTATAAAATTCATTGTAAAGAGAGACCACATCATCTTCGGCGTCACTTATAGTTAACTCAACGGCTCAGCGGTCAATTACGCACAGGGTCAAAGTGAAAAGTACACGATCATGTGATCTGTCATAGATTTAGTCACAAGTTTACTTTAGCTTAGACACATTGTGATGTGTACTACGTCATAAAGTAGCTGATCACTTAACAAAATCATACATCATATATTTTATTGAATCTTCTAACCCATTAGCAATAGTTATTACAAGTTACGTCCATAGTCCATGTATAATTACTTACAATTTGCCATCTTCTGTTTTCAGAGCCTATCCAGTTCTCTTTTGCACCATATGACTGTCAATAATCCTAACCGGGTCCCAGAGCATCTTTTGTGTAGACTGGAAGTCCCATTCTCAATGCAAAACTATGAAAGTATGTGCACACGTCAGGATTTCTTCAGGATTTTTTGCGGGTTTTTTTGCGGAATTCCCCAATAAAACAGCTATAATTCTGCATTAAAAATGCATACATTATGCATCCTATCATTTAGAATGCATTCCGCATTTTTTGTGCAAATGTTGCGGTTTTTTTCCGCAAAAAAAAACGCGATCCGGAAAAAGAAGCAACATGTTAATTATTCCGCAAAAAATCCGCAAAAAAACGCATAAAAAGCGCAAAAAAAGGCATGCGGATTTCTGGCAGAAATGTCCAGATTTTGTCAGGAAAATTTCTGCAAGAAATCCTGACGTGTGCACATACCATGAGAGTTTCAATGGAAGCCCCATAGACTTACACTGAGAAAGTCACTTTTAAGAGACATCATGGTGATAACATGGTGCAGAAGAGGACAGAATTGGAGAAGGGAAGAATATGGCGCAATCTGCTGCACATAATAACTATGGCTAAGACGATAAAACAAAAAAGAAAATCACTGAAGTGCTACTGTAAAGTCCAAAATACGGTAAATGTAATATTAGGTTTTAAGGTAACAATATAAAATGAACAGATTATTTCTCATATACTGTATATTACTAATGATTTCTAACATGCCTTGCAATATGCAGATATTTCAGGACATTAAAATAGCGCAAAAATAACATTTGCAAACTGTAATGACATCAGAAATAAATAATATTCCTTCTAATGTTAGTCGTTTACCTACGATAAGCCTTACTTTGGTTAGATGTTTTCTTGGTTTACAGTTGATGCCTCCGATGAACACCATGTTGGGCATTATAGGTCTTGGAAATTCAAAGGCAAAATTATAACGCAAGAGCCAGATGGAAGTTCTGCTGAGAAGCTGCTCAACCGTGATCCCTTTCTTCAGGAATTGTGAAGCCATTTGCTGCCATGGCAAGTATGAAAGTCCACAATAGTAAGGCTCCAACATTCTGACCAGTACGTTCTTCACACGCTGGGAAAATGTCATCTTGTCTGAGTACTGAGTTAAAGTTCTAGGCACATACGAAAAAGGACTTGGACATTGTGCGCTTATATAGTCAAGAGTACAAGGCATTCCCCGTAAAAAGTTTACATTGGGCACATCAAGGTGTTCAGCTAGTATCACGCCACAGAGCGAAAATGGATCAGTGAGTAAAGCATCAAACTTCTCATCCTTGAGACTCTGAATAAGTTCTGTGTTATTTAATAAGGCCTTACAAATGTTGCCAAATACCTTAGAAACTTCCTGAATACTATTAAACATTGTAATAGCCACACCAGGGAAGAAAGATTGGATAAAGTGAACATATCCATACCTTTCGAAGATTAATGCTAAATCTTGATTGCTGTAAGGGATAGAGTAAGTTTTGGTGGTATAGAGATCAGATTCACCAATAAGTAAGCTGCTTTCACCTGTTACAACCACAGCCTTGTGCCCAAGCTGTGCCAGCCTCTCCACCAGAGGACGCATGCTGAGCCAGTGACTACCATCAACAGGAACTACAAGTAGCTTGCCTCCATTAGCTTGTCTAAAAACACAAAACATGATCATCAGGGCTGCACACAGAGAAAACAGTGATAGCTTCATCGCTGCAGAGAGTCACCCAGAAATTAATGTTCATTTGGGCCAATTCATGTAAATGATCAGTTTTATACAGTGGGATGGCTTAGAAATTTGTCAAAGTTGTTGGTTAACTCATTGCACAAGTGAATTTTGACCAGTCGATTGCAGAGTATAACAAAAAACAAACAAACAAAAAAATATATATATACAGTATATATAATGACTGTGCCACACAGCACAGTGAAATGATAAGAACTTCTATTGTCTAGGACAGCAACAATAATTATAAAAACAAAGTCGAGATGGTCCCTCCTTTTACAGTCAGATAATAGTCTGCAGTAGAGTTGAGCGACTTTTCCTTTTTTTGGATCGAGTCGGGTTTCGCGAAACCCGACTTTGTCAAAAGTCGGGTCAGGTGAAATCAGCCGATTATTACGAAAAGTCGGGGGCTGACTGAAGCACGAAACCCAATGCAAGTCAATGGGGAATCAAAGTCGGCAGTGAGTGGAGGACAGGAAAACACCTACAGTGCCCATTTTAATGCCAAAAACATCAATTCTTATTACTGAAGCTTGTCAATCTTAATTTACTTTATAATAATAGTTAGGCATTGAAAACTGGGGGTCATTTGGCTAAAATTGTGTGGGGGGAGTAGGGCTGGCTCAAGATTTTTGTGGGCCCAGGAAACTCAGAATACGTCACGGCGGTGGAGCAGGGAGAGGTAAGTATTTCAACTTTGCAAGTGCTGTGGTCCTGAGCAAGAAGGGGGGGCCCACTCGTTGGCACTGGCACAGGGCCCCTCCTAGTACGGCGGTGTGTTTGACGGCGGGTGGCGCCTCCCACAGGCAGAGACACTTTTGCGTACTATGAGGGGCCCGGTGCCAGTGACGTCGCCAACGAGTATACCCCCTCACCTGATGAAGGAACGTGCACTTTCATCTGCACCTTCCTCTTTGTCCCCGTGTAAGGTGGTATAGTATGCGGGAAGGGGAACCTGACTTTCAGCAGGGTCAGATTCTGGCTGTGTAGAGTGCAAGGGGAATGTAGTGGTCTGGGTCAATGTACCAGCAGACTCATCTAGCAGTGGCTGGGCAATGGTCAGGATGAGGAGGAAACACAGATATAGGCCCAAATAATAAAGTGGGCTAAATGCAGTTCAAAATTGGTAACAGGACTAACCAGGCGGCATTGCTTTGTTCAGCGGAGGACAACTGTAAGGAGAGGCTGACACAGTGAGTAGGCCCAAATAAGTAAGTAGGCTAAATGCAGTTCAAAATTGGTAACAGGACTAACCAGGCGGCATTGCTTTGTTCAGCGAAGGACAACTGTAAGGAGAGGCTGACACAGTGAGTAGGCCCAAATAAGTACCGTAAGTAGGCTAAATGCAGTTCAAAATTGGTAACAGGACTAACCAGGCGGCATTGCTTTGTTCAGCGGAGGACAACTGTAAGGAGAGGCTGACACAGTGAGTAGGCCCAAATAAGTAAGTAGGCTAAATGCAGTTCAAAATTGGTAACAAGACTAAACAGGCGGCATTGCTTTGTTCAGCGGATGACAACTGTAAGGAGAGGCTGACACAGTGAGTAGGCCCAAATAAGTAAGAAGGCTAAATGTCTGCCAAACATTTTTTCACAAATATACAGGTGGCATAGCTAGGTACAGGGGTGGGCTCCTCTGCTGAGTAGCAGACAGTGGTAGTAGGCGCAAAGTATTAACTGGTGTAAATGGAGGCCAGGGCCCCTGTATATTTTAACTTTCATCTATCATTTCAACAAATTTGTATTGGCAGTGCCATTGAAGGATTTAACAGCACATACTACACAGTGGTGGAGCAGGGAGAGGTAAGTATTGCAAGTGGTAGAGCACTGTTCGAGCTGGGGGGGAACACTCTCGTGGGTGGCGGTACTGGCACAGGGCCCCTCATATTACGATGGTGTGTCTGACGTTGGTTGTGCACCACCGTCAGAGACACTTCATTGTACTATGAGGGACCCTGTGCCAGTGCCGTCGCCCAAGAGTGGGCACACCCACCTGTCCAGGCAAACGGCACTCGCACGGGTGCTTGCACCAGGTGGTGACCACGGCCCTGTGGGGGGAGTCAGCCCATTTAGGGAGGTATAAAAATGGCCTATGGTGGACATTCAGCAGCTGCAAATGGAGGAATTGTAGAAGTCAGTAAGAGGAGGCCAAAAGCAAGACATTTTTCAGGCAAGCTACGTGTCAGCAGGAGAAGGTGGGGCCAAATAATTTGAAATCCATGATTGGTTCATTTTAATGAAGGTTAGATCATCAACATTTCGGGTAGCCAGACGTGTCCTTTTTTCGGTCAGTATTGAACCAGCAGCACTGAAGACTCTTTCTGATAGCACACTAGCAGCAGGGCATGCGAGCTCCTGTAATGCATATTCTGCCAATTCAGGCCAGGTGTCTATTTTAGATGCCCAGTAATCAAAGGCCTGTGAGGGAGAACATCGATAAAGGCGGAAAAGTAGTTCGTAACCATACTGGAAAAATGCTGTCTCCTGTCACATTGAATCGATGACCTGTCGTGTCAGTGGTCGTTGCGAAATCAGTCCACAACCTGGTCATAAAACCCCTCTGTCCAACGCCACTTCGGATTTGTGCACCTCTAATACCTCTGCCATGTTGCCCACTACAGCTCGTGTGAGAACCATCACCGCCGCTGTGTGCTGGGAATGCCTGAACCAAACGGTTGCTTGTTTGGTAGCCAATATTTGCTCAAGGTTCTCATGTGGCATGATATTTTGTAATTTTCCTTTATATTGTGGATCCAGGAGGCAGGCCAACCAGTAATCGTCATCGGTCATCATTTTGATAATGTGGGGGTCCCTTTTTAGGATAAGCAAGGCATACTCAGCCATGTGGGCCAATGTTCCAGGTGTCAATTCACTGCCTGTGCTGGGTTGAGGAGCACTTTCTTGCAAATCAACATCACTTGTGTCCCGCAAAAACCCTGTACCTGACCTTGCAACGCCACCAGTTTCTATTGCCCCCTGAGAGGCATCCTCCTCCCATAAATATTCATCCCCATCATCCTCCTCCTCCTCTTCGTCCGCCACCTCATCCAGGAGAGTTCCCTGAGCAGACAATGGCTGACTTGTTGTGGACTCTGTTTTTGGGCTCCCTCTGGTGGTTACAACTGGTACTGGGTGACTTTGGTGGGTTGCAGTCTCTGGTTTCCACCTGTCCATCACAGGCTGGGTGTTTCCTATTTAACCTGGCTTTCCTGTCATTTCCTTGCCGGCTATCAATGTATCAGTGTGTCTCTGTTACCTTTGCTACCTGCTCCTAAAGCCTTCAAGACAAGCTAAGTCTGGATTTCCCTGTTTCATGTTTGCTTTCATGTTTTTAGTCCAGCTTGCAGATATGTAATTCTCTGTTGCTGGTTGCTCTAGTGGGCTGAAATTACCACTCATGTACCATGAGTTGGCACATGAGTTCAAGTAATTTCAGGATGGTATTTTGAAGGGTTTTTAAGCTGACCGCACAGTTCACCTTTTGTATCCTCTGCTATCTAGCTTTTAGCGGGCCTCATTTTTGCTGAATCTATTTTCATAACTACGTTTGTGCCTTCCTCTCATTTCACCGTCATTATATGTGGGGGGCTGCTATTTCTGTGGGTACATTTCTCTGGAGGCAAGCGAGGTCTGTTATTCTTCTGATAGGGGAAGCTAGATCTCCGGCTGGCGCGAGGCGTCTAGAGTCCCCCCAGGAACGCTCCCCGGCTGCTGCTAGTTGTGAGTAGAGGTTCAGGATCGCGGTCAGCTCAGGTTCCATCACCCTAGAGCTCGTCCTGTTTTTTGCCTGTGTTCTGTTGTTCAGATTCCCTGCCATTGGGAACATGACAGTATAGCCGGCCCACAGAGTGTTAATTGTTTGGGCTGAAGCAGGAGGAATAGAAGTGTTGAGGAGAAATTTATTTATTTTTTTTCCCCTCAGAGTTTTGCTGCCTAGCCCTTAATTGCTGTCTAGCTGCTTCTTACCTCCTCTTAACCCTTGAATGGCTCTGACCTTAGCTGTTTAAACATGGATGTCCAGAGTTTGGCTTCCAGCTTGAATAATCTCGCTGCTAAAGTTCAAAACATACAGGATTTTGTTGTCCACACTCCTATGTCTGAACCTAGAATTCCTATTCCACAGTTTTTTTCTGGAGATAGATCTACCTTCCTGAATTTCAGGAACAATTGCAAATTGTTTCTTTCTTTGAAATCTCGCTCCTCTGGAGACCCTGCTCAGCAGGTCAAGATTGTGATTTCTTTCCTGCGGGGCGACCCTCAGAATTGGGCATTTGCACTGGCACCAGGGGATCCTGCATTGCTCAGTGTGGATGCGTTTTTTCTGGCACTGGGATTGCTCTATGAGGAACCTAACCTGGAGATTCAGGCAGAAAAGGCTTTATTAGCCCTCTCTCAGGGGCATGATGAAGCGGAGGTATATTGTCAAAAATTTCGGAAATGGTCAGTGCTTACTCAGTGGAATGAGTGCGCCCTGGCTGCAAACTTCAGAGATGGTCTTTCTGAGGCCATTAAGGATATTATGGTGGGGTTCCCTGCGCCTACAGGTCTGAATGAGTCTATGGCTATGGCCATTCAGATTGATCGGCGTTTACGGGAGCGCAAACCTGTGCACCAGATGGCGGTGTCTTCTGAACGGGCACCTGAGACTATGCAATGTGATAGAATTCAGTCCAGAAGTGAACGGCAAAATTATAGGCGGAAAAATGGATTGTGTTTTTATTGTGGTGATTCAGCTCATGTTATATCAGCATGCTCTAAACGCACAAAAAAGGTTGATAAATCTTTTGCCATTAGTACTCTGCAGTCTAAGTTCATTTTGTCTGTAACTCTGATTTGTTCACTGTCATCCATTTCCGTCGATGCCTATGGGGATTCAGGCGCTGCCCCGAGTCTTATGGATTGGTCATTTGCCAAACGCTGCGGTTTTAGTCTGGAGCCTCTGGAAATTCCTATTCCTTTAAAGGGAATTGATTCTACACCATTGGCTATGAATAAACCGCAGTACTGGACACAAGTGACCATGCGCATGACTCCCGTTCATCAGGAGGTGATTCGCTTCCTTGTACTGTATAATTTACATGATGTACTAGTGCTTGGTCTGCCATGGTTACAAATTCATAATCCAGTCCTGGATTGGAAAACAATGTCTGTGTTAAGCTGGGGATGTCAGGGGGCTCATGATGATGCATCTCTGATTTCAATCGCTTCATCTACTCCTTCTGAGGTCCCTGCGTTTTTGTCTGACTATCGGGATGTTTTTGAGGAGCCTAAGCTCAATTCGCTCCCTCCTCATAGGGATTGTGACTGTGCTATAGAATTAATCCCTGGCAGTAAGTTCCCTAAGGGTCGTTTATTTAATCTGTCAGTGCCAGAGCATACTGCTATGCGGAATTATATTAAGGAGTCCTTGGAAAAGGGACATATTCGTCCATCTTCGTCCCCTCTGGGAGCAGGTTTTTTTTTCGTGGATAAAAAAGATGGTTCCCTGAGGCCTTGTATAGATTATCGCCTTCTGAATAAGATAACAGTCAAATATCAATATCCATTGCCATTATTGACTGATTTGTTTTCTCGCATTAAGGGGGCTAGGTGGTTCACTAAGATAGATCTTCGTGGTGCGTATAATCTTGTGCGGATTAAGCAGGGTGATGAGTGGAAAACCGCATTTAATACGCCTGAGGGCCATTTTGAGTATTTGGTAATGCCTTTTGGACTTTCTAATGCTCCTTCAGTCTTTCAGTCCTTTATGCACAATATTTTCCGTGAATATCTGGATAAGTTTATGATTGTGTATTTGGATGATATTTTGGTGTTTTCTGATGACTGGGAGTCTCATGTTCTACAGGTCAGGAAGGTGTTTCAAGTCCTGCGGGCCAATTCTCTGTTTGTGAAGGGCTCAAAATGTCTCTTCGGAGTCCAGAAGATTTCTTTTTTGGGGTACATTTTTTCTCCTTCTACTATTGAGATGGATCCCGTCAAGGTTCAGGCTATTTGTGACTGGACACAACCTACATCTGTTAAGAGTCTTCAGAAGTTCTTGGGTTTTGCTAATTTTTATCGTCGGTTCATTACTAATTTTTCCAGTGTTGTTAAACCTTTGACTGATTTGACTAAAAAGGGTGCTGATGTTGCTAATTGGTCTCCTACGGCTGTGGAGGCCTTTCAGGAACTTAAGCGCCGGTTTTCTTCTGCTCCTGTGTTATGTCAACCAGATGTTTCATTTCCTTTTCAGGTTGAGGTTGATGCTCCGAGATTGGAGCGGGGGCGGTTTTGTCAGAGAAGTTCCGATGGCTCGGTGATGAAGCCATGTGCGTTCTTTTCTAGAAAATTCTCGCCCGCCGAGCGCAATTATGATGTGGGTAATCGGGAGCTTTTGGCCATGAAGTGGGCATTTGAGGAGTGGCGTCATTGGCTTGAGGGTGCTAGACATCGTGTGGTGGTCTTGACTGATCACAAAAATTTGATTTATCTTGAGTCTGCCAGGCGTCTGAATCCTAGACAGGCTCGTTGGTCGTTGTTTTTTTCTCGTTTCAATTTTGTGGTTTCATACCTGCCAGGTTCAAAGAATGTGAAGGAGTTTTGTGCCTGACTCTCCTGGAGACTCTGGGCCTACTGGTATCCTTAGGGATGGGGTAATATTGTCCGCCGTCTCCCCAGACTTGCGACGTGCATTGCAGGAGTTTCAGGCGGATAAACCTGATCGTTGTCCACCAGAAAGACTGTTTGTTCCGGATGATTGGACCAGTAGAGTCATCTCCGAGGTCCATTCTTCTGTGTTGGCTGGTCATCCTGGAATATTTGGTACTAGAGACTTGGTGGCCAGGTCTTTTTGGTGGCCTTCTTTGTCAAGGGATGTGCGTACCTTTGTGCAGTCTTGTGAAGTGTGTGCTCGGGCTAAGCCTTGCTGTTCTCGGGCCAGTGGGTTGTTGTTGTCCTTGCCTATCCCGAAGAGGCCTTGGACTCACATTTCCATGGATTTTATTTCAGATCTTCCTGTCTCACAGAAAATGTCCGTTATCTGGGTTGTGTGTGATCGCTTTTCGAAGATGGTTCATTTGGTACCCTTACCTAAATTGCCTTCCTCCTCTGAGTTGGTCCCTTTGTTTTTTTCAGAACGTGGTTCGTTTGCATGGGATTCCGGAGAATATCATTTCTGACAGGGGATCCCAGTTTGTGTCTAGATTTTGGCGGACGTTTTGTGCCAAGATGGGCATTAATTTGTCTTTCTCGTCTGCATTCCATCCTCAGACGAATGGCCAGACGGAGCGAACTAATCAGACCTTGGAGACTTATTTAAGGTGTTTTGTTTCTGCTGATCAAGATGACTGGGTTGCCTTTTTGCCACTGGCCGAATTTGCTCTTAATAATCGGGCTAGTTCTGCTACTTTGGTTTCTCCTTTCTTTTGTAATTCGGGGTTTCATCCTCGTTTTTCCTCTGGTCAGGTGGAGCCTTCGGATTGTCCTGGAGTGGACGTGGTGGTGGACAGACTGCATCAGATTTGGAATCAGGTGGTGGACAATTTGAAGTTGTCTCAGGAGAAGGCTCAGCAGTTTGCTAATCGCCGTCGCCGCGTGGGTCCCCGACTTCGTGTTGGGGACTTGGTGTGGTGGTCTTCTCGTTTTGTCCCTATGAAGGTCTCTTCTCCTAAGTTTAAGCCTCGGTTCATCGGTCCTTATAAGATCTTGGAGATTCTTAACCCTGTGTCTTTTCGTTTGGATCTCCCAGCATCGTTTGCTATTCATAATGTGTTCCATCGGTCGTTATTGCGGAGGTATGAGGTGCCCGTGGTTCCTTCGGTTGAGCCTCCTGCTCCGGTGCTGGTGGAGGGAGAATTGGAGTATGTTGTTGAGAAGATCTTGGATTCTCGTGTTTCCAGACGTAGACTCCAGTATTTGGTTAAGTGGAAGGGTTATGGTCAGGAGGATAATTCCTGGGTGGTCGCCTCTGACGTTCATGTGACTGATTTGGTCCGCGCCTTCCATAGAGCTCATCCTGATCGCCCTGGGGGTTCTCGTGAGGGTTCGGTGACCCCTCCTCAAGGGGGGGGTACTGTTGTGGACTCTGTTTTTGGGCTCCCTCTGGTGGTTACAACTGGTACTGGGTGACTTTGGTGGGTTGCGGTCTCTGGTTTCCACCTGTCCATCAGAGGCTGGGTGTTTCCTATTTAACCTGGCTTTCCTGTCATTTCCTTGCCGGCTATCAATGTATCAGTGTGTCTCCCCGGCTGCTGCTAGTTGTGAGTAGAGGTTCAGGATCGCGGTCAGCTCAGGTTCCATCACCCTAGAGCTCGTCCTGTTTTTTGCCTGTGTTCTGTTGTTCAGATTCCCTGCCATTGGGAACATGACACTGACTGTCATCAAGGCTTCCCTCTTCTTCGTCTGCAGACGCCTGCTCCTTAATGTGCGTCAAACTTTGCATCAGCAGACGCATTAGTGGGATGCTCATGCTTATGATGGCGTTGTCTGCACTTACCAGCTGTGTGCATTCCTCAAAACACTGAAGGACTTGACAGAGGTCTTGTAGCTTCGACCACTGCACACCAGACAACTCCATGTCTGCCGTCCAAGTGCCTGCCCGTGTATGAGTATCCTCCCACAAATAAATTACAGCACGCCTCTGTTCGCACAGCCTCTGAAGCATGTGCAGTGTGGAATTCCACCTTGTTGCAACGTCGATTATTAGGCGGTGCTGGGGAAGATTCAGCGATCGCTGATGGCTCAGCATACGGCTGGAGTGTACGGGCGACCGGCGGATGTGCGAACAAAGTCTTCGCACCTTCAGGAGCAGGGCTGGTAACCCCGGATAATGTTTCAGGAAGCACTGCACCACCAGGTTCAAGGTGTGAGCCAGGCAAGGTATCTGTTTCAGTTCTGAAAGGGCTATGGCATCCATAAAATGCCTTCCGTTATCACTGACTACCTTGCCTGCCTCAAGATGTACACTGCCCAGCCACGACTGCGTTTGTTGCTGCAAGTACTCGGCCAGTACTTCCGCGGTGTGTCTGCTGTCGCCCAAACACTTCATTTGTAACACAGCCTGCTGACGCTTACCACTAGCTGTTCGATAATGGGACACCTCGTGTGCAACACTGGCAGCTGCGGATGGAGTGGTCGTGCGACTGCGCTCTGTGGAAGAGCTTTCGCTTCTGGAGGAGGAGGAGGAGTGGCGAATGCCTACAGCCAATTGTTTCCTAGACCGTGGGCTAGGCAGAACTGTCCCACTATGGCTGTCCCCAGTGGACCCTGCATCCACACGTAACGTCCCTGGCCATGCCTACTGGTCCCTGCATCTGTTGTGAGGTGCACCTTTCCACTGACTGATTGCCTCAGTGCATGGACAATGCGGTCTATGACATGCTGGTGGAGGGCTGGGATGGCTTTTCTCGCAAAGAAGTGACGACTGGGTAGGTCATAGCGTGGTACTGCGTAGGCCATCAGGTCTTTGAAAGCTTCGCTTTCAACCAACCGGTAGGGTATCATCTCTAACGAGATTAGTCTAGCAATGTGGGCGTTCAAACCTTGTGTACGCAGATGAGAGGATGAGTACTTTCTTTTCCTAACGAGAGTCTCTTGTAGGGTGAGCTGGACTGGAGAGCTGCATATGGTGGAACTAGCGGTGGTGGTGGTGGTGGACATGGCGGATTGAGAGAGGGTTGGTGATGGTATTCATGATGTTGGCCTACATACAGTGTTTCCTACCAATAATCTTGTGATTCCCTGACTGCTTTAGCCTTGCGACGATACCTCCACATTTGCTGCTGGTGGTGTCCTAATCGGTGGGCTTACAGTGAGGGAAGCAATGTAGCGTTGCTGACTACCTTCATTCTGAGCAGGTGCACCAACGGTACGTGACGTTTGGTAGTTAGTCCAGGCTTGCAAGTGCATGCTGGTTAAATGTCTACGCATGCACTATGTATTTAAATTTTGAAGATTCTTCCCTCTGCTAAAGGTCTTTGAGCATTTCTTACAGATAACTTTTGACTAATCATTCGGATCTTGGTTAAAAAATTGCCACACTGCACTCTTCCTACTATCGAATACCTTTTCAGACATTGCACGCTGTGCTACTTTCACCGGATGGTCACGCTGTCCTAAAACTGTTTTTGTTTTTGACACACATTTTTGGCCTGATACGGGCCTGCCAGATGACAGCTGTTGCGATGTAGATGGCTGCTGCGGATCATCCTCCTCCGCTTCTGAGCTACTGGCAGCGGCACCCTCTTCCCCCAATGGCTGCCAATCTGGGTCAACAACTGGGTCATCTATCACCTCCTCTTCAATGTCATGTGCACCTTCCTCTGTGTCACCATGTAAGGTGCTACAGCGTTCGGGATGGGGCACCATAGTCTCATCAGGGTCAGATTCTGGCTCAGTACACTGCGAGGGCAATGTAGTGATCTGAGTCAATGGAACAGCATAATAATCTAGCTGTGGCTGTGCATCAGTGCACTCCATGTCCGATTCATCTTGTAATGGGCAGTTAACAATTTCCCTTTCTAACCCAGGCACGGTATGTGTAAAGAGCTCCATAGAGTAACCTGTAGTGTCGCCTGACGCATCCTTCACTTTTGGTTTGGGTGAAGGACACAAGGAAACGTCTTGTTCCTGACCGGGAGCATCCACTGACGACTTGCTGCTTTTATATTTGGAACTTTCTGAAGAGGAGGCGAAAGAGCTAGAGGCTGAGTCAGCAAGGAAAGCCAAAACTTTTTCCTGCTGCTCCGGCTTTAAAAGCGGTTTTCCCACTCCAAGATAAGGGAGCCTTCGAGGCCTTGTGTAGCCAGACGATGACGCTGGCTCAACACCTCCAGCCTTAGGTGCTATTTTGCTTTTCCCACTACCACCAGATGCTCCATCACCACCACCACCATCAGTACCAGCTGGCAACGACCTCCCACGGCCTCTTCCACCAGACTTCCTCATTTTTGGGAAAATATTACCAAAATAACAACCGTTATATGGTACTGTAAAACAAAGTAGAAGGTGTATATAAACTTGTTGAGAAGTTAAATCTCCTTTTTTATTTTGGGGAGACTGCACCGCAACGCAACTCCAGTGTATAACACAACACAATGTAAGTGGCAGAACGTGGCTGGCTGATATACGACAAACTAACAGAACTGACGTATATCCACTTTGTGACAATTTGAAACACCCTTTTTTTGGGGGGAGACTGCACCGCAACTCAAGCCCAGTGTATAACACAACATAATTTAAGTGGCAGAACGTGGCTGGCTGATATACGACAAACTAACAGAACTGACGTATATCCACTTTGTGACAATTTGAAACACCCTTTTTTGGGGGGGAGACTGCACCGCAACTCAGGCCCAGTGTATAACACAACACAATGTAAGTGGCAGAACGTGGCTGGCTGATATACGACAAATTAACAGAACTGACGTATATCCACTTTGTGACAATTTGAAACACCCTTTTTTTGGGGGGAGACTGCACCGCAACTCAGGCCCAGTGTATAACACAACACAATGTAAGTGGCTGGAAGATATCTGAAAAAATACAAGGACTGTAGTACAATTTCAATCTCCCTACAATGATCTCAGGACAAGTATGGCAGCAACAAAAAGGACTGCTGCACACAAAAGTGTGGACAAATAAACAAGATAACTGCAGAAAGGAGCAACAGGATTTTTGCTTTTAAAAAAGCAGTTGGTTTGCACAGCAGCGTGCAAACAGCAATGCAGCTATCAGGGAGCCTTATAAGGCAGCCTAATAAGCTACAGAGCTGATGCACAAAAAAATAGCCTCCACTGTCCCTGCAAAAAAAAGGTGGTGTTGGACAGTGGAAATTGCTACAGCACAAGCAGTTTGGGGGTTAATCTTCCCTCCCTAACTATATCCCTTCTTCTGACGAAGCTGCAGAAATCTCTCCCTATACTAAGATCGGCAGAAGTAAGATGGCGGTCGGCGTGCACGCCCCTTTATACCCCCTGTGACGCCGCAGAAAGCAAGCCAATCACTGTCATGTCCTTCTCTAAGATGGTGGGGACCGAGACCTAAGTCATCACGCTGCCCACACTCTGCGTCCTCCTTCATTGGCTGAGAAATGGCGCTGAAAGTGTCATATACGAAATGTGACTTTGGTGCGCAGATCGGCGACCTCATGGCCGATCCCACACTAGGATCGGGTCGGGTTTCATGAAACCCGACTTTGCCAAAAGTTGGCGATTTTTGAATTTGTCCGATCCGTTTCGCTCAACCCTAGTCTGCAGCAATACAGTCTCATGCAATCCACCACGTATCTTGGAAAAATACAGTCTGTCTAGCCTTATGATTTCTTAATATACTGTATTTATGTTTCTTCAAATAGTTTAATTTACCTATAATAAGCCTAACTTTGGTTAGAGGTTTTCTTGGTTTACGTTTGGTCCCTCCAATGAACACCATGTATCACATTATGTGTTATGAACTGGTGGTTTAGGAGCAACATGGGACGTGCTCTGGAGGAGGTGGTACCTGTACTGACCGCAGTTCCTGAGCTTAACACAACACTAGAAGTAGCCGTGGGATGTTCCTGTCACTCCCTAGACACCTCGTCACAGCCGGAGGACTAACTACCCCTAGAGATAGAAACAGGAAAGCTATCTTGCCTCAGAGAAAATTCCCAAAGGATAGGCAGCCCCCCACAAATATTGACTGTGAGTGGAGAGGGAAATGACATACGCAGAATGAAACCAGGATGTAGCAAAGGAGGCCAGTCTAGCTAGATAGATAGAACAGGACGGAATACTGTGCGGTCAGAATTAAAAACTAGAAAAATCCACCACAGAGTTTACAAAAATCTCCACACCTGACTAAAGGTGTGGAGGGTAAATCTGCTTCCCAGAGCTTCCAGCTTAACTGAATAAATCCATACTGACAAGCTGGACAAGAAAAAACATAGAAAGTGCAGAACGATTAAGTCCACAACAAGTGAACAGCAAAAGAACAAAGCAAGGACTTATCTTAGCTGAACAGGTCAGAATATCAGGGAAATCCAAGCAGAGATGTGAATCCAACCAGGAACCATTGACAACTGGCACTAGCTGAAGGATAGAGCCAGGATAAATAGCCGAGCCAGAATAGACGATCAGTGGAAGCAGCTGCTGACTGCTAAATCCAAGGAGCAGCAGTTCCACTTAAATCCACCGGAGGGAGCACAAGAGCAGAACTCACAAAAGTGCCACTTACAACCACCGGAGGGAGCCCAAGAGTGGAATTCACAACAATTATGAGGTCAATTCATTAAAGCTTTTCTGGGGTAAAATCGTTGAAAATTCACAACATTGTTGCACAACGTGGAGTTGTGAAAAAGTGGTGTTCTTTTTTGGCGTTGTCACGACAGTTTGAATTTGCTCTGCCATATTGGGTGGAGCTTGGGAGGAGCTGTAGCAGAAATAGGCCTGACCATGCCCCCTTAGACAATTCATTAAGTACCAGTAGTTTATAAATTTCTGGCGCGATGCACGAAGGCACATACCACTGATAAGATGGATGAATTCATGAAATGGAGTGCTTCCTATTAAAGATTTTGGCGCCTTGTACGCCAGCAAGACTGGAGTAGCACTAACTTGTTAAAGGCCAGTTTTAGGCCTCTTTCACACTTCCATCTTTTTGTTTCTGTCAAAATCCGTCGTTTTGTGAAAAAAAACGGATCCAGCAAATGTTTTTGCTGGATCCGTTTTTTTCTCATAGACTTGTATTAGCGACGGATTGTGATGGATTGCTACACGTTTCGTCCGTCGTGCGCTGGATCCTTCGTAAAATTGCTGTCCGTCAGGCAGAGAAAACGCACACAGAAACGTTTTTTGTGTATGTCGGAAAATCGCCCAGTGACAAACCCTGCGCTGTCCGTCATTGGCTATAATGGAAGCCTATGGACGCAGGATGTGTCGCTGACCGTCAAAAGCAGGAATCCAGCGACGGATGCCGTCTTTTGAAACTGAGCATGCGCAGAAGAATTTCCAGTCAGGGAAATTCTCTCGCGCGCTCTCACTTGCCTATGCAGCATCAATAGTAAAAAGATATAATGTAAAAAATAATAATAATAATAAAAAAAAAAAATCGTGATATTCTTACCTTCCGGCATCCGCTGCAGCCTTCCCGTGGCCCCTGCAGCCTTTCCGATGATCGCTATGCTCCCGGCAGCTCCCGTTCCCAGTGATGCCTTGTGAAATGACCCGATGACGTGGCGGTCTCGCAAGACCGCTAGGTTATCACAGGTCATTGTCTCGCAAGGCATCACTGGGAACTGGAGCTCCCGGAAGCATCGGGAAGGCTGCGGGGGTCGCGGGGGACGCCGGAAGGTAAGAATATCACAATTTTTTATTTTTTAAATTATTTTTAACATGGCTTGTGTTGTGTATGCGTTTTTGCAGCGAAAAAACGCAGCGAATACGCATACACAACGTGTGCCAGTGCATCCTTTTTTACAATCTGCGCAGGATCCGTCTTTTCAACATTTTGACGGATTGTGACTGATTGTAAAAAATGGAAGTGTGAAAGAGGCCTTAATCAACCGCCAAGTGTCTAGGAAATTCAAAGAGATCATTACATTGCAAGAGCCAGATGGAAGTTCTGATGAAAAGCTGTCTCTCTTAACTTTTACATTTTGACAAGTACATTTTTCACATGCTAAGAAATAGTGTTATGGTGGGCACCACCCAATGATATAGGGATCAACCAAATGCAAACCGTAAATATATGAACTACAGAAAAAATAGCAAGATGTATGCATACAAAGGGATCACCATAAAAATGACAATAAAAATGATATTGATATAGCAAGATACATGTAAAGAAAAATACATTTAAAAACAATAAAAAAATAGCCGCTGAGTTTTTAAATTGTTTTTAAATGTATGTCATTTGCATGTAGTAATAACATTTTTGTCATTTTTCTGGTGATCCCATTGTATGTGTACTTCTTGTTCCTTTTTTCTGGAGTACATTTTTCATTTGCTGGAAAAACATATTGTATGAGTAATGAGTAAAAACTTTAAGCGCATATTAAAAAGGGTTTTGTCATTGTGCACTTATATAGTCAACATCTCAAGATATTTCACCCCCCAAAAAAGTAAATCACAATTGGCACATCAAGATAATCAGCTAGTATCAAGCCATCAGTGAGTACTGAGTACATCACCAAACTTATCATAGAGATTATGAATTAGTTCTGCGTTAGTCAATAAGCGTTCGTAAATATTGCCAAAAACATTGAATATGTCGAATAAACCATTAAAGGGACTCTGTCACCCCCCTCCAGCCGTTACAAACTAAAAGAGCCACCTTGTGCACCAGTAATGCTGCATTCTGACAAGGTGGCTCTTTTAGTTATTGGTGCAGTCAAAGCAGAAATAAAGCGTTTTATAATTTTGCAAAAATACCTGTCTACAGCCCTGGAGGCAGGTCTTAACCCCCCTGCTGCACACGCCACACTGCCGTCACTCAAGGCTTCTTCGGCACCGGGCGCCCCCCCTCCGCGCTGTTTTCAAATCAAATCCGGCGCCTGCGCTGTTTTGTTCTGCCTGGGGCAGGCGCAGTGAACGCTGCCCGTCTGACCTCAGATGCAGTCTCGCAGACTGCGCCTGTGCGGCCACCCAGCTTGTGAATCCCAGCCACGCACTGTGCATAATGCATAACACACTGCGGGGCTGGGATCACCCGCTCGTTCATTGGGTGAAGTGAGCTTCTGTGCAGCATAGAAAATCATCGTTCTTGGCAGTGCATCATCTTGTGTAAACCGAACTCGCGCTGCCAGGAACTATGGCAGCCAACGTGCACTGAGAGATCTAGTTTGCTTTGGTCTTCCTGTATAAACGGGCAAGCGACAGCTGATCGGTAGAAGTTTACCAATCGGCGGTCGTATAATATGTAGATCAGATTCAAAAGTCTACACCACAGGACGCATGACAGCAAGTGCCATCCATCCGTAGGAACAACAAGCAGCTGGCCCTCAATAACTTGTTCAAAAACACACAACATGATCATCAGGGCTGCACACTGAGATAACAATGATAGCTACATCGCCACAGAAGATCAATCAGGAATTCATGCTCTTTGGGCCAAATCCCTGGTTTATGCAGAGGGAAATTTCTCAAAGTTATTGGTTAGTTCATTGCTTAGATTTCATGTTCTTTCCCTGAGTACAAAAAGTATCATAAATCACTGCTACGAAGAGTATAAATGTGTTCATTAATAAATAATCTCTTTGAATCATCAATTGAAGAGGATTTGTGAGGGAAGCAAAGGAGTGCCAGCTTCGACTGCGGGGACCAGCACCAATCCAGAAATAAATTCTCTAGGCCATTTAGTGACGAATATAAATCACTGTATCAGATGTGTAAAGGCTCATGAATGTATATTGCTTAATAACAGTTTATTCTGTGAGCAAACATTTTACAGTCATGTAAATAAGTAACCCTAAATAAGATGTTTTAGGGCACACACATTCAGTATTCGGTCAGTATGCTACATCAGTATTTGTAAGGAAAAACCAGGAGTGGAACAATCACAGGAAAAGTGTGAGAGAAACACGTCACCACTTCTGATTTTTTTTTCACCCACTCCTGGTTTTGGCTTACAAATACTGATGGAAAATACTGACCAAATACTGATCGTTTAAATGTGGCCTAAGTATCTCCCTCCCTTGTAGGCACACTTCGCTCAGTTCAGAGGCCGATCCACACATCACCTTCCAATTTCTGACATATGAGTGCACCAAGGATGTTGCTATGGTCAAAAAAGATCAGAGGCAGATGTATATAATCCGAGTCATGACAGGATATGTTCTACTTTCTATCTTTAGCCTTTAGGCTATGTGCACACGTCAGGATTTCTAGCAGAAATTTTCCTGACAAAAACCGGACATTTCTGCCAGAAATCCGCATGCGTTTTTTTCGCGTTTTTGACGCGGTTTTTTTGTGCGTTTTTCATGCGTTTTTTCCAAATGCATAGAATTGCGGGGAAAAAGCGGAAAATCCGCAAAATTAATGAACATGCTGCTTTTCTTTACCGCGATGCATTTTTTTTTCACGGAAAAAAACGCACCATGTGCACAAAACATGCAGAATGCATTCTAAATGATAGAATGCATAATGCAAGCATTTTTAATGAGTTTTATATCGCGTTTTTATCGCAAAAAAACCTGAACGTGTGCACATACCCTAATGGGACTGTTTTCCACAGATGCTCATTGCCAGTTAGTCACTTATTATTACAAGCTTGCCCAGACATGACAATGTGCATATAATTGGTGTTCCTGCATTTGGAACCCTAAGATTCTTACTGCATTTTCTTTCTTCTTATCTCTCATTATCCTTTTTCCTCATGCGTTATTACTCGAATCCCCCTAATTGGCAAAGACTTATAAACAGCAAAGCATGCTAACTTGCTATATTAATTTTACCTTTTTGGACATTTTTACTTATCTTTATGGAAAAATCAGTTCTTTCTATTACATTATTCCAAAAAAACCTTTTCCCAAAGACCTGGAAACACAAAACGATGTTTATCTTGTGTGTAATACTCAAGTGCACATCTCGCCCTCACAGGGTTGCTTCCTCTCCCAGCAAAAACAAATAGTCACAAGACCAGAGTTCAACCCCTTAACGACCGCCGATATGCCTTTTAATGGCGGCAGTTAAGGGTACTTATGCCTCAGTGCCGCTTTTTAACGGAGCTGAGAAATAAGGTTATAGCGCCCCTCAGCATCGGAAAATCTCGGGGGATTATGGTTAGGGTTGTGGATTAGGGTTAGAGGTGTATTGGGGTTAGGGTTGGGGTTATCAAATAAAAAAGGCAGCACACTGCAGCGCTAAGACATGCAAACATGAAACATGAAAACTGAACTGCAATACTGCACTAGAAATATGAAAAATGAGAGCGTTTAGCGCATAAAAATGGCCAATTTTATGTGTACCTGATAGCCCCTTTACGGCATCTCTCGTATATCAGGTCCTACGCTTGCCTACCTCACTGAGAATAAACGTCTCCATGTGAATGGGTACTTGTGAAAACCTCTTCCTAGACTCTTATTCTCAGTGAGGTAGGCAAGCGTAGGACCTGATATACGAGAGATGCCGTAAAGGGGCTATCAGGTACACATAAAATTGGCCATTTTTATGCGCTAAACGCTCTCATTTTTCATATTTCTAGTGCAGTATTGCAGTTCAGTTTTCATGTTTCATGTTTGCATGTCTTAGCGCTGCAGTGTGCTGCCTTTTTTATTTGATTATATATGAGTTGGTTACTCTAGGTTCAGCACCTGTTCACACTTAGTCTATGTATGGATGTGACGGTCAGTTTTTTCAAATATAGGGTTGGGGTTATGGCTGTGTTAGGGTTGGAGTTAGAAATTTGGGGTTTCCACTGTATAGGTACATCAGGGGGTCTCCAAACGCAACATGGCGCCCACCATTGATTTCAGCCAATTTTGCATTCAAAAAGTCTAACGGTGCTCCCTCCCTTCTGAGCCCTGCCATGCGCCCAAACGGTGGCTTTCCCCCACATATCAGCGTACTCAGGAGAAATTGCACAACAAATTTTGTGGTCCATTTTCTCCTGATACCCTTGTGAAAATAAAAAAGTTTGGTTCCAAAGTAAATTTCTTTGTGAAAAAAGTAAAATGTTCATTTTTTTCCTTCCACATTGCTTTAGTTCTCATGAAGCACCTGAAGGGTTAATAAACTTCTTGAATGTGGTTTTGCGCACCTTAAGGGGTGCAGTTTTTAAAATGGAATCACTATTGGGTATTTTCTGTTATATTGATCCCCCAAACTCACTTCAAATTTGAGGTGGTCCCTAAAAAATATTGGTTTTGTAAATTTTGCTGGAAAAATGAGAAATCACTGGTCAATTTTAAACCCTTACAACGTCCTAACAAAAAAAAAAAAATGTTTCCAAAATTGTGCTGATGTAAATTAGACATGTGGGAAATGTTATTTGTTAACTATTTTGTGCGATATAACTCTCTGATTTAAGGGGAAAAAAAAGTTTGAAAATTGCAACATTTTCAAAATTTTTGCCAAATTTCAGGTTTTTTTCATAAATAAACGCAAGTCATATTGAAGAAATTTTACCACTACCATGAAGTACAATATGTCACAAAAAACAATCTCAGAATCAGTGGGATCCGTTGAAGTGTTCCAGAGCTATAACCTCATAAATTGACATTGTTCAGAATTGTAAAAATTGGCTGTCATTAAGTACCAAATTGGCTCAGTCACTAAGGGGTTAAAGGGACTCTGTCCATGCAGAATTACTGTTTAAACCAAATACAGGTGCATCCTGGTGGGGCCAGACATTTAACTACACCTTCTGTTTTCCCTCTATCTCTGCCCTTCTCTGGCTCTATCAAGCCACAGGTGTCAAAGAAGAGGGCGGTGGAGATAGAGGTAAAACAAGCAGCTGGAAAGGTGTAATTAATTGTTTGGCTCCGTCATGACGCACTGAGCACCTGCAGTCTCTTTAACTTGAACCAGTTTAGTCTAAAGGTCCTCATACCCATTAGACTAAAGTCAGCTGGATCCACCTATATCGATGGGTTCGACTTAAGGTACCGTCACATTAAGCGACGCTGCAGCGATATAGACAACGATGCCGATCGCTGCAGCGTCGCTGTTTCATCGTTGTGTGGTCGCTGGAGAGCTGTCACAGAGCTGACCAATGATGACGAAGTCCCCGGGTAACCAGGGTAAACATCGGGTTACTAAGCGCAGGGCCGCGCTTAGTAACCCGATGTTTACCCTGGTTACCAGTGTAAATGTAAAAAAAAAAAAAACAGTACATACTTACATTCCGGTGTCTGTCGGGTCCCCCGGCGTCCGCTTCCCTGCACTGTGTAAGCGCCGGCCCTAAAGCACAGCGGTGACGTCACCGCTGTGCTCTGCTTTACGGCCGGCACTGACACATTCAGTGCAGGAAGCTCTGAGCAGCAGCGCGGACGCCGGGGGACGTGACAGACATCAGAAGGTGAGTATGTAGTGTTTTTTTTTTACTTTTACAATGGTAACCAGGGTAAATATCGGGTTACTAAGCGCGGCCCTGCGCTTAGTAACCCGATATTTACCCTGGTTACCATTGTAAAACATTGCTGGCATCGTTGCTTTTGCTGTCAAACACGACAATACACGCCGATCTGACGACCAAATAAAGTTCTGGACTTCTAGCTCCGACCAACGATATCACAGCAGGATCCAGATCGCAGCTGCGTGTCAAACACAACGATATCGCTATCCAGGACGCTGCAACGTCACGGATCGCTATCGTTATCGTTGGAAAGTTAGTGTGAAGGTACCTTAAAGGTACCGTCACACTCAGCAACTTTGCAAAGAGAAAGACAACAATCCGTGACGTTGCAGCGTCCTGGATAGCGATCTCGTTGTGTTTGACACGCAGCAGCGATCTGGATCCCGCTGTGCCATCGCTGGTCGGAGCTAGAAGTCCAGAACTTTATTTCGTCGCCAGGTCGGCGTGTATCGTCATGTTTGACATCAAAAGCAACGACGCCAGCAACGAGCATAGGGGGCGTCGCAGCGTCTCCTTCTAGCCAGTCATACACTCCGGCTGTTTGACATGGAGCTAACAACCAGCGAGAACGAGAAGTGAGTCACCGTTACGTCACTGGATCGCTCCTGCATCGTTCTGGAGTTGCTGTGTTTGACGTCTCTACAGCGACCTAAACAGCGACGCTCCAGCGATCTAGTTTAGGTCGGCTCGTTGTCTATATCGTCGCAGCGTCGCTGAGTGTGACGGTACCTTTACAGACTAATGTCCATGGGGGCGTAGGTCAGCTGATGATTGGAAGATAAGTCCAACACACATATCCGATTTTGGACTGCCGATTACATTGTTCTCCCCGACATAAGGTGCCGGCCAACTTGTCAGTCGGTGGCTTTCTCATGGTGAACACAGAAGTACTCAGCCCAGTAAGTGCTCCTGTGTATGGGAGAGTTGGCTGACATGGCTGCCCATGTGTATGGCCAGCCTAACTCAGTGCTATTCACTTGGTTCTCTTACAACAGCAGGTTTTTACACTCTCAAAGCTTCTCTCCAACAGATGTTTTTACCACTTGGGCCCAATTGCCCATCGGGCAACCAGCCCACACACTCATACTTGCCATAGCACCTAAAGCTAAGAGCAATTCATTTGAACCTTACAATTTCCTTCTCAGGTAGCTAAGTCAATGGCCCTCTCTGGCCATTCCAGCAATTTGTCTCTGTAACTGCAACCCAACTGTGACTAGTTTAAGAGGACATATATCATTTATATGGAAACTTACCCAAAACACATTTGGTGGCAAACACATGATTATCCCCATTCATTTTAAATTAAAACAATAGAGTGCAATATCCCCAATAGCCAATAAGGTTTCCTTATGCTATGTTCACATGTGTTGTTTTTCCAGCATTTTTCTGCGGCTAAAACCTTTCTTGGTAATAAAAACACTGTGAATAAAACGCAGCAAATAGCCGCATTTTTGCAAAAAAACTAAACGTGTGATTTGTCTACAGAACATATTAATGATGTTAAGTTTTTTTCACCAATAGTGCTGCAAAAAAGCAGCACAAATGTTGTGCAGTGTTTTTGCACTCTCTCATTGGTTTCTATGGGTGAAAGAACACTGAAAAAATTGACATGCTGCAAACTTTCAAAAAAGTTGCAATGCTCAAATTCATTCAGCAAATAAAAGCTGAGTGTGCATGATTTTTTTTTTAATCTGATAGATTTTTATTAACGAAATTCAAACAAAGAAACAGAGTCCAGACATTACAATGTCCAACAAGGTCACATATTTTCAATTACAGCGCATCCCCTCCCTCCTCCCCTTATATGATTTACCAAACGGTGAACGACCTTTGCTGACTTTGAGTAAAAATGCTCGTGACAGCATGACAGCACAAATCTGAATGTGCTACATTTGTGCAGAATTTGAGATTGGCAAACGTTTTCCAAACATGTTCGCTCATCTCTAGTACACAGTACACTGCAGGGGCACATTTATTAGATTAGCTCGGCACCGGAACATTTTTTTTTTTAAACACAACTAGTGATGAGCGAGTGTACTCGTTGCTCGGGTTTTCCCGAGCACGCTTGGGTGACCTCCGAGTATTTTTTAGTGCTCAGAGATTTAGTTTTCATCCCGGCAGCTGAATGATTTACAGCTACTAGCCATGCTGAGTACATGTGGGGGTTGCCTGGTTGCTAGGGAACCCCCACATGTAATAAAGCAGGCTTGTAGCTGTAAATCATTCAGCTGCCGTGATGAAAATTAAATCTCCGAGCACTAAAAAATACTCGGACGTCACCCGAGCAACGAGTACACTCGCTCATCACTAAACACAACCAATAGTGGAACTTATTTTTATTCTATTAATTAAAATCAACTATAAAATTACCTTTGTTAGTGGGAAAAACCATTAAAGTGTACAATTAAAGCTTTTCTGTACTATAAAAAAAACATTTAAAGGGCCACTGTCACCCCCTCCAGCCATTATAAACTAAAAGAGCCACCTTGTGCAGCAGTAATGCTGCATTCTAACAAATTCTAACATGGTGGCTCTTTTAGTTTTTGGTTCAAGTATGCATAATGCATAACACACAGTGCGGGGCTGGGATTCCAAAGGTCGGTGGCCGCACTGCCCGCACAGGCGCAGTCTGCAAGCCTGGCTGGGACGTCAGACGGCCAGAGCTTACTGCGCCTGCGCAGCACAGTAGTACACAGCGCAGACGCCGGTTTTGAAGCATAAACAGCGCTAAGGGGGCAGCACCGAAAGCCCCTGAAGATTGGAGTGACGGCAGAGTAGCGGTTCAAGCTGGGGAGTGAGGACCCGCCTCCCTGTCTAAAGACAGGTATTTTGGATAAGTTTCAAAATGCTTTATTTTGGGAATACTTGAACCAAAAACTAAAAGAGCCACCTTGTTAGAATGCAGCATTACTGCTGCACAAGGTGGCTCTTTTAGTTTATAACGGCTGGAGGGGGTGACAGTGGCCCTTTAAAACAATGCTTCACATCTGCACCAAAAATGCATAAAAAAAGAAAGAAAATGCATAAAAAAATGCAGCAAAAATGTAACAATCAGAGATGATTGTTATTATGTATTTTGGTGTGAACACCTGCAGAAAACAAAAAACACATTATTTATTCTATAGGTCCTGTGTAGACCTGAGGCTGTGGGTTGTAATAATCACTGAGGCAGGTTAACAATACAACTATTTTTTATTCCTTATATTCATGGTCTTACAGCAATTTCCAGGAAGATGGTCACAGTGCTGGGGCCGATAGTTCCATTGCCCCATACCAGGCGATACCCACTGTCTCCCAACTTTTGGTTGGCCCACAGCTTTTGAATCTCCTGCCAGTATAATCTTTAGTCACAGTCCATGCTTCATACCACGACCGTAGCACATGTTTACCGCTCCAGGTGCCAACAACATTCCTTATCAGTAGCGTAGCTACTGGGGGGGCAGAGGGGGCCATCGCCCCGGGCCCTGTCACATGAAGGGGCCCACCGGGAGCCAGGGCCACTTCTGTGAGGAGGCAGAACACCGCATAGGAGCAGAGCAGTATATTGTCTGCACCCGTCTGACGGAGACTCTGCACGCTATTAGCACAGTGGCCGGCAGCAGTCTCCCCCCTGCAGTGAATGGTTTCGCCTGTCTGACCTGATGATGGAGCTTTTCCTGGCTGCAGTTTTCCTCACTCTGTGCACGCTGGGATTGGCTCAGGCACGCTGGGTCCTAGTGCCCACAGTTTGCAGTTCACCTAGACACTTCCTGGTCCTGCCTGCAGTGCAAACTTTATCAGTAAGTGCTGGGGATGGAACATTTTAGGGTTATTAAATTCAGGTATGTCACTGTGATGTGAATGTGAGGCCATTGGGGTATTGTGGGCGCTGAAGGTGGGTGAGGGGGGACAGGGTACTGAGGGGGGACAGGGTACTGAGGGGGTGGATGTGAGATGATGGGGGTATTGGGTACTGAAGTGGGGGAGGGGAGACAGGGCACTGGGGGGTGAATGTGAGACCATGGGGGTATTGTGGGGGAGGGGAGACAGGGCACTGGGGGGTAAATGTGAGACCATGGGGGTGTTGTGGGGGCTGAAGGTGGGAGAAGTGGGACAGGGCACTGAGGGGGTGGATGTGAGTTGATGGGGGTATTGGGGCTGAAGTGGGGGAGGGGGACAGGGCACTAGGGTCTGAATATTATAATGTTTTGTTATGATTTTATATGTGATCCATCACATAATATTTGCTGTCTGGGGAGGCTGGAGATGGGGGTTAGGGGGCTTTTGATACGTACCACCTGGGTCTTTATGAGTATTAGTAGGAAAATACTAAAACCCTATGTGTCATATTTGTCTATACCTATGCCTATGGTAGATTTTACCTATGCCTATGGTAGATTTTACGGTGACCAGAAAAATGCACACAGGAAAATTGCACACAGGAAAAATGCACACAGGAAAATTCCCCACACGGAAAATTCCCCACACGGAAAATACCCCACACAGAAAATTCCCCACATGGAAAATTCCCCACACGGAAAATTCCCCACATGGAAAATTGTCAATTACAGCATCACAAAAGTTTCAGATCTATGATATTTCAGGTGCAAGGTGAGGATGTTCACATAATATGTGATCAACTTGTGATTTACAGTTGACCTAGTGCAAAACTGCAAAAATGATGATCTGTGGTTTGCAGCAGTCTGTCATTATCAGCAATAGATAGATCTAGTCTGCTCTCTTCTCTCACTGATTCTGCCTTACTCCTCCCACCAGCCCAGAGCAGCAGCACATGCAGAACCAGCAGCAGTGGGATCCAGAGGAGCCATCACTGCTATCAGTGCCCACAAAAGAATCACTGCTGCTGGCAGAGATATTTGGTCCTGGAAGCCCAGAAGGCACCGCAGAAAGGTGAGATTCTGTCACTTGTACCACTTTGTGTTCTTGCTGAGAATGTATGATATGCTTTTGCAGTGGAGTCCGATGGGCCCCAGTGCGAAATTTGGCCCTTCCCCCCCCCCACACACACACATTGGTCAGATGAATGGGCCCCTGTAGTGTTCTAAATTCTATAAACACGTATGAATTGCCCCCCCCCTTCATTATGTAGTAATGTCCCCCATACTGGTATATATGCCCATCATCCTGGTGAATATGTCTGCATCCGGGTATATATGTCCTAATGCTGGTATATATGGTCCCCATCCTAGTATGTATGGTCCACATGATCTCCATCCTGGTATTTATGCCCCCTTTCTGGTATATATGTCCCTATCCTGGTTTACGTGGTCCCCAATCCTAGGCTATGTGCACACGTAGGAAATGTGGTGCAGAATTTTCTGCACTAAATCTGCATCTCCTGGCAGAATCCACAGGTGCGTTTTTTATGCGTTTTTAGTGCGTTTTTTATGCGTTTTTTGTGCAGATTTTACCACTGCAGATTTCTATTAATGGAGGGGTGCAGAAACGCTGCAGAAACGCACAAAAGAAGTGACATGCACTTCTTTGAAATCTGCAGCATTTCTGCGCAGATTTTTCTGCACCATGTGCACAGCTTTTTTTTTTCACATTGATTTACATTGTACTGTACATCACCAGCATTAAGACATATATACCAGGATGCAGACATATTCACCAGGATGATGGGCATATGTACCAGTATGGGGGACATTACTACATAATGAAGGGGGAGGGGGGCAATTCATACATGTTTATAGAATTTAGAACACTACAGGGGCCCACACATCTGACCAATGTGTGTGTGTGGGGGGGAAGGGTCAAATTTCGCACTGGGGCCCATCGGACTCCACTGCAAAAGCATATCATACATTCTCAGCAAGAACACAAAGTGGTACAAGTGACAGAATCTCACCTTTCTGCGGTGCCTTCTGGGCTTCCAGGACCAAATATCTCTGCCAGCAGCAGTGATTCTTTTGTGAGCACTGATAGCAGTGATGGCTCCTCTGGATCACACTGCTGCCGGTTCTGCATGTGCTGCTGCTCTGGGCTGGTGGGAGGAGTAAGGCAGAATCAGTGAGAGAAGAGAGCAGACTAGATCTATCTAGTGCTGAGAATGACAGACTGCTGCAAATCACAGATCGTCATTTTTGCACTAGGTCAACTGTAAATCACAAGTTGATCACATATTATGTGAACATCCTCACCTTGCACCTGAAATATCATAGATCTGAAACTTTTGTGATGCTGTAATTGACAATTTTCCATGTGGGGAATTTTCCGTGTGGGGAATTTTCCATGTGGGGAATTTTCCGTGTGGGGAATTTTCCGTGTGGGGAATTTTCCTGTGGGCATTTTTCCTGTGGGCATTTTTCATGTGGGCAATTTTCCTGTGTGCAATTTTCCTGTGTGCATTTTTCAGGGAACTGATTTTACCTATGCCTATGGTAGATTTTAACTATGCCTATGGTAGATTTTTTAGTCATTTTTGTCTGTACCTATGCCTATGGTAGATTTTGTACAGTGTGCGGGAAATCAGCGATTCCGCAAAATTAATGAACATGTTGCTTTTTTTTCCGCGATTCGTTTTTTCACGGAAAAAATCGCAACATTTGCACAAGTTTTGCGGATTACATAGAAACGATTGGGAACCATATGTAAGCATTTTTTTCACGTTTTTATCGCGTTTTTATAGCGAAAAAAACGCGATAAATACTGAACGTGTGCACATAGCCTTACAACTCCCTTCTCTGTGTACCTGAACTGAGAGAGGGAGGGTGATGTTTTGAGTGAGATAAAGGTACCTTCACACTGAACAACTTAACAACGATAATGATAGCGATCCGTGACGTTGCAGCGTCCTGGATAGCGATATCGTTGTGTTTGACACGCAGCAGCAATCAGGATCCTGCTGTGACATCATTGGTCGGAGCTAGAAGGCCAGCACCTTATTTCATCGCTGGATCTCCTGCTGACATCGCTGGATCGGTGTCTGTGACGCGGATTCAGCGATGTCTTCACTGGTAACCAGGGTAAACATCGGGTTACTAAGCGCAGGGCCGCGCTTAGTAACCCGATATTAACCCTGGTTACCATTGTAAATGTAAAAAAACCCAAACACTACATACTTACATTCCGGTGTCTGTCGGGTCCCCCGGCGTCTGCTTCCCTGCACTGTGTCAGCGCAGGCCAGCTGTAAAGCAGAGCACAGCGGTGACGTCACCGCTCTGCTTTAGGGCCGGCGCTTACACAGTGCAGGGAAGCAGACGCCGGGGGACGCAACAGACACCGGAATGTAAGTATGTAATGTTTGGTTTTTTTTACATTTACACTGGTAAGCAGGGTAAACATCCGGTTACTAAGCGCGGCCCTGCGCTTAGTAACCCGATGTTTACCCTGGTTATCCGGGGACTTCAGCATCGTTGGTCGCTGGAGAGCTGTCTGTGTGACAGCTCTCCAGCAACCACACAACGACGAAACAGCGACGCTGCAGCGATCGGCATCGTTGTCTATATCGCTGCAGCGTCGCTTAATGTGACGGTACCTATAGGCTAGAAGCTAATGTTAATATTGTCTACCTTGAGATAGTATATAAACCCTCCTCTCACACATCCAGTACCCTAGCAACCAGAGAATGCAGAGTAAGTGGACATGCTAGCTGGGGCATATCTTACAGAAGTCAAGCTGCAACACCAGGCTCTCCCATCATCACTTTGGTAAGAATTACGAATAACCGTTTTAAGCTCCGTTTTTTTTATTGGAATAAGTTCATATTAGTGACAGAAAGTTACTTTCCCAGTTTCATTAAGATCTTTTTAGGGATTCAGTCTTTATGCACCATATTCTGCCATACCTATGCCTAGTGTGATATCATGGTTGGAAACGGAATAACGGTTTTAAGCTCCGTGTTTTTTATTGGAATATGTTCATATTAGTCCAACAAGGTTATCTTCCAAGTTTCGTTAAGATCTTTTTAGGGATTCAGTCTTTATGCACCGCCGTATTCTGCCATACCTATGCCTAGTGTGTTATCATGGTTGGAAACGGAATAACGGTTTTAAGCTCCGTTTTTTTTATTGGAATAAGTTCATATTAGTCCATCAAGGTTATCTTCCAAGTTTCGTTAAGATCATTTTAGGGATTCAGTCTTTATATGCCGCCATATTCTTCCATACCTATGCCTAGTGTGTTATCATGGTTGGAAACGGAATAACGGTTTTAAGCTCCGTTTTTTTTATTGGAATAAGTTCATATTAGTCCAACAAGGTTATCTTCCAAGTTTCGTTAAGATCTTTTTAGGGATTCAGTCTTTATGCACCGCCGTATTCTGCCATACCTATGCCTAGTGTGTTATCATGGTTGGAAACGGAATAACGGTTTTAAGCTCCGTTTTTTTTATTGGAATAAGTTCATATTAGTACAACAAGCTTATCTTCCAAGTTTCATTAATATCTTTTTAGGGATTCAGTCTTTATGCGCCGCCATAGTCTTCCATACCTATGCCTAGTGTGTTATCATGGTTGGAAACGGAATACCGGTTTTAAGCTCCGTTTTTTTTATTGGAATATGTTCATATTAGTCCAACAAGGTTATCTTCCAAGTTTCATTAAGATCTTTTTAGGGATTCAGTCTTTATGCGCCATATTCTGCCATACCTATGCCTAGTGTGTTATCATGGTTGGAAACGGCATAACGGTTTTAAGCTCCGTTTTTTTTATTGGAATATGTTCATATTAGTCCAACAAGGTTATCTTCCAAGTTTCATTAAGATCTATTTAGGGATTCAGTCTTTATGCGCCATATTCTGCCATACCTATGCCTACTGTGTTATCATGGTTGGAAACGGCATAACGGTTTTAAGCTCCGTTTTTTTTAATGGAATAAGTTCATATTAGTCCAACAAGGTTATCTTCCAAGTTTCATTAAGATCTTTTTAGGGATTCAGTCTTTATGCGCCGCCATATTCTGCCATACCTATGCCTAGTGTGTTATCATGGTTGGAAACGGAATAACGGTTTTAAGCTCCGTTATCTTCCAAGTTTCGTTAAGATCTTTTTAGGGATTCAGTCTTTATGCGCCGCCATATTCTGCCATACCTATGCCTATGGTATTTTTTTTTCTAAAGTTGTATTTTTTTAATGTATTTTTCCTTTCCACTTCACTCTATTTAAAAATAAATTAGCGGAGGTTAAACTTTAATTGCGTTTTCAACAAGGCAAACCCATACATTTCTATATAGTAACTTTAAATTTTAAATAAACACTGAATCCCTAAGATCATCTTGATGCAACTCTGAAAATAAGTTTGCCATTAATATGAACTTTTTCCAGCAAGAAAAACAGAGCTTAAAGATGTAATTCTGTTTTCAACCATGTTAATTCATACATTCCTATATAATAACTTTACATTTCAAATAAACAGTGAATCCCTAAGTAGATCTTTATCGAAAAATGTTGCCTTAGGCCGGCCTCACACTAGCGAGTTTTACTGACGTATGAGAGGTGCTGAAAATACGGATTGCATATGGTACAATGCTTGTCTATGCCCCAGCTCCTATCAGCCATATTTTACTGATCCGTATATTATACGGTCTTCTACGGCCGTAGAAAATCACAGCATGCTGCGTTTGTCACCGTATTGCGCAAAAAAATACGCCAATGAAAGTCTATGGGGGTGAGAAAAATACGGATTACACACGGACCAGCAGTGTGACTTGCGAGAAATATGCACCGGTGTTCTATAGAAAAGCCGGCAATTCAGTGCGGTGTACAGTAAAATCACACTGACAGTTTACATTAGAATAGCTAAAATAAATGTCTACACATAATATAGGGGTATGTGTATATATATATATATATATATATATATATATATATATATATATATATATATATATATATATATATATATATATATATATATATATACACTAGATGGTGGCCCGATTCTAACGCATCGGGTATTCTAGAATATGTATGTCCACGTAGTATGCTGCCCAGCCACGCAGTATGCTGCCCACCCACGTAGTATATTGCCCAGCCACGTAGTATATTGCCCAGTGACGTAGTATATTGCCCAGTGACGTAGTATATTGCCCAGTGACGTAGTATACAGCACAGAGCCACGTAGTATATTGCCCAGTTACGTAGTATATTGCACAGCAACGTAGTATACAGCACAGAGCCATGTAGAATATTGGCCAGTCACGTAGTATATTGCCCAGCTACGTAGTTTATTGCCCAGCCAGGTTTGTCTGTCATATACTCACCTTTCCGAGGGCCCCTTGTAGTCCACGGCAGCTTCCGGTCCCAGGGATGGTATGAGCGCAGGACCTGTGATGACGTCGCGGTCACATGACCGTGACGTCATGGCAGGTCCTTCCTCCCATACCATCTTTGCCACCGGAACCTGCAACGGAAGATGACGGCCGGCGCGAGCGACTACGGAGGGTGAGTATAGTATTTTTTTTTTTTATTATGGTTTTTAACATTACATGTTTTACTATTGATGCCGCATAGGCGGCGTCAATAGTAAAAAGTTGGGGACACACAGGGTTAATAGCAGCGGTAACGGAGTGCGTTACCCGCGGCATAACGCGGTCCGTTACCGCCGCCATTAACCCTGTGTTAGCGGTGACCGGAGGGGAGTATGCGGGCGACAGGCACTGATTGCGGGGAGTAAGGAGCGGACATTTTCTTCCGGACTGTGCCCGTCGCTGATTGGTCGCGGCAGCCATGACAGGCAGCTTGCGAGACCAATCAGCAAATGAATAACCGTGACAGACAGAAGGACAGACGGAAGTGACCCTTAGACAATTATATAGTATACTAGATGGTGGCCGATTCTAACGCATCGGGTATTCTAGAATATCTATGTCCACGTAGTATATTGCACAGCCCACGTAGTATATTGCCCAGCCACGTAGTATATTGCCCAGCCACGTAGTATATTGCCCAGTGATGTAGTATACAGCACAGAGCCACATAGTATATTACCCAGTTACGTAGTATATTGGCCACTTACATAGTATATAGGCCAGTTACATAGTATATTGCCCAGTTACGTAGTATATTGCCCAGTGACGTAGTATACAGCACAGAGCCACGTAGTATATTGCACAGCCGACATAGTATATTGCCCAGCCACGTAGTATATTGCCCTGTGACGTAGTATATTGGCCAGTGACATAGTATATTGCCCAGTGACGTAGTATATTGCCCAGTGACGTAGTATATTGCCCAGTGATGTAGTATATTGCCCAGCGACGTAGTATATTGCCCAGCCATGTATGACACAGGTTAAAAAAATAAAAAATAAACATATACTCACCTTCCGCAGGCGCGTTGTAGCTCTGTCGCCTGTGTGGGGTGCAGGCGGCAGCTTCCGGTCCCAGGGTGTGATGACGTTGCGGTCACATGACCGTGACGTCACGACAGGTCCTTGTCGCGCAGGACCTGTGATGACGTCGCGGTCACATGACCGTGTTGCGATCACATGACCGTGACGTCACGGCAGGTCCTTTCCGCGCAGGACTTGTGATGACTAGGGTTGAGCGAAACGGATCGTTCATTTTCATAAGTCGCCGACTTTTGGTAAAGTCGGCGTCTCATGAAACCCGACCCGATCCCTGTGTGGGGTCGGCCATGCGGTACGCGATCTTGGCGCCAAAGTCGCGTTTCGTATGACGCGTGTAGCGCCATTTTTTCAGCCAATGAAGGAGCGTGGGCAGAGTGATGACATAGGGGTTATGGCGTGCACGCCTATCATCATTTTATCGCTTGTGCGCACTAGCGATTTGGAATGTGTAAAACGAAATTTTCTGTGCTGGGACGGAGGGGAGAGAGAGAGAGAGAGAGAGAGAGGGAGAGGGAGAGAAAAAAAAACAAAAAAACCCATTGACGTGCATAGGGTTTCGTGTTCCGGCCGATCCTCGACTTTGCGCAGTAATCGGCCGATTTCGCCCGACTCGACTTTTCCAACAGTCGGGTTTCGCGAAACATGACTCGACCCTAAAAAAGTCAAGGTCGCTCAACCCTAGTGATGACGCATTCCTTTCATTAACTGCTCAAACAGATCTGAGTAGTGAGGTCTCGGTAGCATAACTTTTCCTTTTTGGCAGCATTGAGTAAACTGATTGTCAGATGGTTTTTCATCAATGAAATTCAGAGAGTCGCATTTAGAGCAAACTGCATTCATATTCCCACAGTAGTGTTCATGAATTGTACATTCATTGTCTGTTACGTAATGTGCAAGTTGTTGAATATTGTCCTGGTCGTGCCTTAGTTGGTAGTAGAGCATTCGTTTTTTATGAATTTGGCGATCATGTTGTTCCTGTCGTACAACAGTTTGTTGTGGTGTCTCCGGTTGGCGAAGGTGTCTGTGAGATGCAGCATCCTGGGCTTGTCTAGCAGCAGTTTGTTGTGGTGTCTCCTGTTGGCGACGTTGTCTGTGAGATTCCACACCCTCGGCTTCTCGGGCGGCAGTTTGTTGTGGTGTCTCCTGTTCCCGATGTTGTCGTTTTCTTGCTGCTGCTTTTCTGTCATCCTCATTGGCGTATTTTCGTTTACGACCCATTCTAAGATAGAAACACAAGGAGATGCCGCCCATACAGGGAGAAGCAGGCACACACCCTACACAATGGCGGCACTTGACAGCAGTGGAGGACAATTTATGATTCCAGAATTCGCGGCAGACTGTGCCCGTCGCCGGCTGGCCTCGACCAATCAGCAAGTTGGGATTTCCGAGACAGACAATTAGACCCTTAGACAACACAATGGCGGCACTTGACAGCAGTGGAGGACAATGCCCGTCGCTGATTGGTCGAGGCCAGCCGGCGACGGGCACAATCAGCAAGTTGGGATTTCCGAGACAGACAATTAGACCCTTAGACAACACAATGGCGGCACTTGACAGCAGTGGAGGACAATGCCCGTTGCTGATTGGTCGAGGCCGGCTGGCCTCGACCAATCAGAGACTGTGCCCGTCGCTAATTGGTTGAGGCCTGGCGGCCTCGACCAATCAGAGATGCGGGATTTGCAGGACAGACAGACAATTAAACCCTTAGACAATTATATATATATAGATATTATATAGATATATATATATATATAGATATTATATATATATATATATATATATATATATATATATATATATATATATATATATATATATATATATATATTATTATTATAAAATGTCAGTGAGACACATATATGTATATATGTTAATATTTCATACAGCGCTAGACAGGAGAAAAGCCGGTAATTCAATTGCCGGCTTTTCCTATCTCCTCCCAAACCCGACATGATATGACACATGGTTTACATACAGTAAACCATCTCACATTCCTTTTTTTTTTTTGCATATTCCACACTACTAATGTTAGTAGTGTGTATGTGCAAAATTTAGGCGCTCTAGCTATTAAATTAAAGGGTTAAATCGCGGAAAAAATTGGCGTGGGCTCCCGCGCAATTTTCTTCGCCAGAATGGTAAAGCCAATGACTGAGGGCAGATATTAATAGCCTAGAAAGGGTCCATGGTTATTGCCCCCCCCTGGCTAAAAACATCTGCCCCCAGTCACCCCAGAAATGGCACATCTGGAAGAAGCTCCTATTCTGGCACTTGGCCACTCTCTTCCCACTCCCCTGTAGCGGTGGGATATGGGGTAATGAAGGGTTAATGTCACCTTGCTATTGTAAGGTGACATTAAGCCAGATTAATAATGGAGAGGCGTCAATTATAACACGTATCCATTATTAATCCAATAGTATGAAATGGTTAAAAAATACACACACATTATTACAAAGTATTTTAATAAAATAAATACACAGGTTTTTGTAATATTTTATTATACTGGTAATCCACCTGAAGACCCTCGGTCTGTAAAAAAGGTAAAATAAAAAAACAACAATATCCCATACCTTCCGTCGTTCTGTCACGTCCCATGATGTAAATCCATCTGAAGGGGTTAACTAATTTTATAAGCAGAAGCTCTGCTAATGCAGCTGTGCTCCTGCCTGTATAACCCCGGGGAATGAATGGAATGTAGGTCAATGACCTGTAGTTACCTTCAGTCGCGGTGATGCGCCCTCTGCTGGATGTCCTCATATGAACTCGAGCGTGGGAAAATATTAAGAAAAGTTCCCAGGCTCGAGTTCATATGAGGACATCCAGCAGAGGGCGCATCACCGTGATCACAGTCATGCGCTCATACCATCCCTGGGACCGGAAGCTGCCGTGGACTACAAGGTGACCTCGGAAAGGTGAGTATATGTTTATTTTTTATTTTTTAAACTGTGACAAACCTGGCTGGGCAATAAACTACGTAGCTGGGCAATATACTACGTGACTGGCCAATATACTACATGGCTCTGTGCTGTATACTACGTCGCTGTGCAATATACTACGTAACTGGGCAATATACTACGTGGCTCTGTGCTGTATACTACGTCACTGGGCAATATACTACGTCACTGGGCAATATACTACGTCACTGGGCAATATACTACGTTACTGGGCAATATACTACGTCACTAGGCAATATACTACGTAACTGGGCAACATACTACGTGGCTGGGCAATATACTACGTGGCTGGGCAGCATACTGCGTGGCTGGGCAATATACTACGTGGCTGGGCAGCATACTACGTGGCTGGGCAGCATACTACGTCGCTGGGCAATATACTACGTGGACATGCATATTCTAGAATACCCGATGCGTTAGAATCGGGCCACCATCTAGTATATATATATATATATATATATATATATATATATATATATATATATATATATATATATATACACACACACCCCTATACTATGTGTAGACATTTATTTTAGCTATTCTAATGTAAACTGTCAGTGTGATTTTACTGTACACCGCACTGAATTGCCGGCTTTTCTATAGAACACCGGTGCATATTTCTCGCAAGTCACACTGCTGGTCCGTGTGTAATCCGTATTTTTCTCACCCCCATAGACTTTCATTGGCGTATTTTTTTGCGCAATACGGTGACAAACGCAGCATGCTGTGATTTTCTACGGCCGTAGAAGACCGTATAATATACGGATCAGTAAAATATGGCTGATAGCAGCTGGGGCATAGACAAGCATTGTACCATATGCAATCCGTATTTTCAGCACCTCTCATACGTCCGTAAAACACGCTAGTGTGAGGCCGGCCTAAGGCAAAATTTTTCGATAAAGATCTACTTAGGGATTCACTGTTTATTTGAAATGTAAAGTTATTATATAGGAATGTATGAATTAACATGGTTGAAAACAGAATTACATTTTTAAGCTCTGTTTTTCTTGCTGGAAAAAGTTCATATTAATGACAAACTTATTTTCAAAGTTGCATCAAGATGATCTTAGGGATTCAGTGTTTATTTAAAATTTAAAGTTACTATATAGAAATGTATGGGTTTGCCTTGTTGAAAACACAATTAATGTTTAACCTCCGCTAATTTATTTTTAAATAGACTGAAGTGGAAAGGAAAAATACATTAAAAAAATACAACTTTAGAAAAAAAAATACCATAGGCATAGGTATGGCAGAATATGGCGGCGCATAAAGACTGAATCCCTAAAAAGATCTTAATGAAACTTGGAAGATAACCTTGTTGGACTAATATGAACATATTCCAATAAAAAAACGGAGCTTAAAACCGTTATTCCGTTTCCAACCATGATAACACACTAAGCATAGGTATGGCAGAATATGGCGGCGCATAAAGACTGAATCCCTAGAAAGATCTTAACGAAACTTGGAAGATAACCTTGTTGGACTAATATGAACATATTCCAATAAAAAAAACGGAGCTTAAAACCGTTATTCCGTTTCCAACCATGATAACACACTAGGCATAGGTATGGCAGAATATGGCGGTGCATAAAGACTGAATCCCTAAAAAGATCTTAATGAAACTTGGAAGATAACCTTGTTGGACTAATATGAACTTATTCCAATAAAAAAAACGGAGCTTAAAACCGTTATTCCGTTTCCAAAAAAGTGAACCCCTACATTCATGTATAGCAACTTTATGTCAAAATAAATACATAAGTAAATAAATTGGTTACTCTGCTTCAAATAGAGTGAAGTGGAAAGGAAAACTAAATTAAGAAAATGAAACGGTAAAAAAAATCTAAAATAGGCATAGGTATAGATGAATACGACTAAAATATCTACCATAGGCATAGGTATAGGTTAATTTGGCACATAGGGTTTTAGTATGCACCGTATTAGTATAAGGAGCCCCCATATAGTAACCAAGAGCTGCATCACATTTACAGCACCACTCCAGCATTTTTTTTAATTTCACTGCTGGAGCGGTGCTGAAAATCCCCGTCCCCTGTCTGATACTCACCTTCTGGCGTTTTCCTCTGTTTTTGACTCCGCTCGGCTCCGTCTCCTACAGTTTGTGACCTGTCCGCTGCTCCAGTGTTTTATGGAGCAGCGCAGAGGTCACAAATCAATGTGAGTCTATGGGAGCCTCGTTCTGGCCTCTTTCTCACTCTCAGGGTATGTGCACATGTTGCGGATTTGGCTGCGGATTTGCAGCACTTTTCCATGCGGTGTACAGTACCATGTAAACCTATGGAAAACCAAATCCGCAGTGCACATGGTGTGGAAAATACCGTGCGGAAACGCTGCATTGTATTTTCCGCAGCATGTCAATTCTTTGTGTGGATTCCGCAGCGTTTTACACCTGCTCCTGTATAGGATTGCGCAGGTGTAAATACGCAAGCGAAATCCTCACAAAAAACGCAGGAAATCTGCGGGAAATCCACAGGTAAAACACAGCACGTTTTACCTGTGGATTTTGCAAAAACGGTGAGGAAAAATCCGCACACGAATCCTCAACGTGGGCACATAGCCTCATAGTCTTACATTGAGCGCTTGTGACATAGCTTCTATCTTCTGGCCAGTCAGAAGCTGCGCTCACAAGTTTGAGCAGCGGGACTACAGCAGGGCCCAAAATAGTGAATATGCCGGAGGATGAGTAAATGACCGGGGACTTGCGCTTAAAACACTACTCCAGCGGTGGAAAAAAAACCCTGCTAGAGTGGTGCTTTAATAATTTAATAATAAGCTATTTAGCACTATAAAGTTGATAAAGGCTTGGAATAAATGTCTGCAGTCACATTATGTGACTGCAGACTGCCAAATCATGACAGAGAGCTGCGGGTCCATCATACTGTGTATAAGGGAGCTGCGGGCCCATCACACTGTATATAAGGGAGCTGTGGGCCCATCATACTGTGTATAAGGGAGCTGCGGGCTCATACTGTGTATACGGGAGCTGTGGGCCCATCATACTGTGTATAAGGGAGCTGCGGGCCCATCATACTGTGTATACGGGAGCTGCGGGCCAATCATACTGTGTATAAGGGAGCTGCGGGTCCATCATACTGTGTATAAGGGAGCTGCGGGTCCATCATACTGTGTATAAGGGCGCTGTGGGCCCATCATACTGTGTATAAGGGAGCTGCGGGCCCATCATACTGTGTATACGGGAGCTGCGGGCCCATCATACTGTGTATAAGGGAGCTGCGGGTCCATCATACTGTGTATAAGGGAGCTGCGGGTCCATCATACTGTGTATAAGGGCGTTGTGGGCCCATCATACTGTGTATAAGGGAGCTGCGGGTCCATCATACTGTGTATAAGGGAGCTGCGGGCCCATCATACTGTGTATAAGGGAGCTGCGGGCCCATCATACTGTGTATAAGGGAGCTGCGGGCCCATCATACTGTGTATAAGGGAGCTGCGGGTCCATCATACTGTGTATAAGGGCGCTGTGGGCCCATCATACTGTGTATAAGGGAGCTGCGGGTCCATCATACTGTGTATAAGGGAGCTGCGGGCCCATCATACTGTGTATAAGGGAGCTGTGGGCCCATCATACTGTGTATAACGGAGCTGCGGGCCCATCATACTGTGTATAAGGGAGCTGCAGGCTCATCATACTGTGTATAAGGAAGCTGTGGGCCTATCATACTGTATATAAGGAGCTGTGGGCCCATCATACTGTGTACAGGGGAACTGTGAGGGACATCATACTGTTTATAAGGGAGCTATGGACCCACCATACTGTGTATAGGGAACTGTGAAGGCATATTGTGCATATGGGAGCTGTTGGCCCATTACACTGTATATAGGGGAGCTCTGTCAGCATTATACTGTGTAAAGGGGAGCCATGAGAACATCATACGGTGTATCAGGGAGTTATAGAATCATCATACTGTGTATAATGGAGCAGTACATGAGGGAACATTATTAAATGTAAAGTGGGCACTTAAGCATTACTGTGTTGTTATAGGGGCACTCAGAGTATTGCGACCATCAAAGTTGTATATCGTTACAATATGGCGGTAAAATCAATGTTCGTTTTTGTATATAGATTTATTTTCTATAACTGTGCGGTCATATTCTGAGGTTCCACCATATTCACAATTAGAGTGCGCAAGCGTAACTGTAATCAGGGTTAGCTGGTTAGGGGCCCACTCAGATGTTTTGCGCCCCCCTAAGTTGAAACCCTAGCTACGCCTCTGTTCCTTATGATAGTTCCTCACATACAGACGATAGATATCACGACCGTAGCACGTGTATCAAGCTCCAGGGCTGTTCCTGAAGAGGGTCTCTTTGCAGAGGGAGCCAAGGACTTTTTATATCCACAGCTCCCATTCATGACATTCTTCCACTGGATTGGAGGAAGGTGGGTGGAGGTGATCCTTCATTGTTCGATTGTTCAAATAATCTGCATATTTATCCTAAAGGCCCCATCTCACATAGCGAGATCGCTAGCGAGATCGCTCCTGAGTCACAAGTTTTGTGACGCAACAGCGACCTCAGTAGCGATCTCGCTATGTGTGACACGTATCAGCGATCAGGCCCCTGCTGTGAGATCGCTGGTCGTGTCGGAATGGCCTGGACCTTTTTTTGGTCGTTGAGGTCCCGCTGACATCGCTGAATCGGTGTGTGTGACACGGATTCAGCGATAACTTCACTGGTAACCAGGGTAAACATCGGGTTACTAAGCGCAGGGCCGCGCTTAGTAACCCGATGTTTACCCTGGTTACCAGCGTAAAAGTAAAAAAAAACAAACAGTACATACTTACCTTCCGCTGTCTGTCCCCCGGCGCTGTGCTTCTCTGCACTGTGAGCACCGGCCAGCCGGAAAACACAGCACAGCGGTGACGTCACCGCTCTGCTTTCCGGCCGCTGTGCTTACACAGTGCAGAGAAGCAGAACGCCGGGGGACAGACAGCGGAAGGTAAGTATGTACTGTTTGTTTTTTTTTACTTTTACGCTGGCGGCCCTGCGCTTAGTAACCCGATGTTTACCCTGGTTACCTGGGACCTCGGCATCGTTGGTCGCTGGAGAGCGGTCTGTGTGACAGCTCCCCAGCGACTACACAGCGACAAAACAGCGACGCTGCAGCAATCAGCATCGTTGTCTGTATCGCTGCAGCGTCGCTGTGTGTGACGGGGCCTTTAATTGTGTAGGTTAGTAAACTGCAGTGATCTGATGCAATAATCAGCATGCACTCACAAATTAACATACAACAAGAGTCAAGGTACAGTCTCATATGAAACAATGGCTCAACTGAGGCCTCTGAGACACTATCACTATCTTATGTCTTAGGGTACCGTCACACAGTGGCATTTTTATCGCTACGACGGCACGATTCGTGACGTTCTAGCGATATCGTTACGATCTCGCAGTGTCTGACACGCTACTGCGATCAGACACCCTGCTGAGAATCGTACGTCGTAGCACATCGTTTGAAACTTTCTTTCGTCGCTGGATCTCCCGCTGTCATCGCTGGATCATTGTGTGTGACAGCGATCCAGCGATGCGTACGCTGGTAACCAGGGTAAACATCGGGTTACTAAGCGCAGGGCCGCGCTTAGTAACCTGATGTTTACCCTGGTTACCAGCGTAAAAGTAAAAAAAAACAAACCGTACATACTGACCATCTGATGTCCTTCAGGTCCCTTGCCGTCTGCTTCCCGCTCTGACTGTCTGCCGGCCGGAAAGTGAGAGCAGATCACAGCGGTGACGTCACTGCTGCGCTCTGCTCTCACTGTACGGCTGCACTCAGTCAGAGCAGGAAGCAGACGGCAAGGGACCTGACGGACATCAGATGGTCAGTATGTACTGTTTGGATTTTTTTACTTTTATGCTGGTAACCACGGTAAACATCAGGTTACTAAGCGCGGCCCTGCGCTTAGTAACCCGATGTTTACCCTGGTTACCAGCGAACCTCGGCATCGTTGGTCGCTGGAGAGCGGTCTGTGTGACAGCTCCCCAGCGACCACACAACGACTTACCAACGATCACGGCCAGGTCGTATCACAGGTCGTGATCGTTGGTAAATCGTATAGTGAGACGGTACCCTTAGGGTACCGTCACACAGTGCCATTTTCATCGCTACGACGGCACGATTCGCGACGTTGCAGCGTCGTATGATTATCGCTCCAGCGTCGTAGACTGCGGTCACACGTTGCAATACACAGCGCTGGAGCGATATGAACTCATATGAACTCGAGCGTGGGAACTTTTCCAAGGCTGCAGTTCATGAGAACATCCACCAGAGGGCGCCTCACCGCAACTCAATGTAAGTACAGATCACTCAGATTTCCTTCATTCCCCGGGGATTACAAACACGAGCGAGTGCTTTAGCGCAGCTCCTGCCTGTAAAATGAGTTAACCCCTTCAGATGGATTACCTCGTGGGACGTGACGGTTCACCAGAGGGTATGTATCTTGTGTTTTTATTATTTTGCCAAGCGAGGGTTTTCAAATGGATTGAGAGAGCAATAAAATATTAAAACAACCGGTGTGTTTATTTCATTAAAGGGCCAGTGTCACCCCCCCCCCAGCCGTTATAAACTAAAAGAGCCACCTTGTGCAGCAGTAATGCTGCAGTCTAACAAGGTGGCTCTTTTAGTTTTTGATTCATTTATTACCTCAATAAAGCGTTTTAAAAATTGGCCACAAATACCAGATATTGTTCCTGGAGGCGGTCCGAATCGTCCTCTATCAATCTCCCAACTGCCGTCACTCTTTTCTTCAGGGGCGATGGTCGCCGCCCCCTTCGCGCTGTTGCTTCTTAAATCCGGCGCCTGCGCTGTGCGTGCCTGCCTGGGGCCCGCACTGTGTTATTCATTATGCACAGTGCAGGGCTGGGGTTCCTGGACATGCGCACTGCGCTTGTCAGACGCTCCCCCGCCTTCCAGCATTGCCGGAATATACAGGTTTCATTGCCGACGTTTTGAACAGCCACAAAGAACAACGCTGGAAGGCGGGGGACCGGGGGAGCGTCTGACAAGCGCAGTGCGCATGCCCAGGAACCCCAGCCCCGCACTGTGCATAATGAATAACACAGTGCGGGGCGGGGATTCAGGAACAGGGTGGCCGCACTGCCCGCACAGGCGCAGTGAGGCACCTTGCGTCTGAGCTGTGACTGACAATGAAGACTGCGCCTGCCCCAGGCAGGCACGCACAGCGCAGGCGCCGGATTTAAGAAGCAACAGCGCGAAGGGGGCGGCGACCATCGCCCCTGAAGAGAAGAGTGACGGCAGTTGGGAGATTGATAGAGGACGATTCGGACCGCCTCCAGGAACAATATCTGGTATTTGTGGCCAATTTTTAAAACGCTTTATTGAGGTAATAAATGAATCAAAAACTAAAAGAGCCACCTTGTTAGACTGCAGCATTACTGCTGCACAAGGTGGCTCTTTTAGTTTATAACGGCTGGGGGGGGTGACAGTGGCCCTTTAAAATAATTTTTAATAATGTGTGTGTTTTTTAACCCTTTCAAACAATTGGATTAATAATGGATAGGTGTCATAATTGCAGGGTGGATAAAAATCAATGTTTTTTAAAAAAAATCAAAAAAATCGGATTTTTTTGATTTAAATCGGATTTTTTTGATTTAAATCGGATTTTTTTCAATAAACTGCTTTTTGAGGAAAATATTTTACCATCCAAAGGTTCTTCCATCATGAGATAAAGCTGAGTTGTTTAACTCAGTAGAATAAAGGCTGTATATGTGTAACATTCACAATGCCATGCTCTTCCAGAGGTTTCTGTAGGATTAGTGGGCAGTTTCTCTCCTATATTATCACAGACGCTCGCTTTACTTACGCAGTTCTCAAAACTGAATTTGACTCCGCAGAGGTCCCAGCCTCTTCTTCATGGCAAAAATGTTACAACATGAACAGAGTTGAGAAAAAGACCTTAATCCTATTGTTCTACAAACCTATGAATACAGAATCAACCCCTTCAGTGCCAAGTCCAAGAAGTTAGACAATATGTTTCTGATTGTTTGGAGTGGAATAGATCTGCACAACACAAGAAGAATGTGAATCTAAGTGTTTTGAGGAGGAAGGGCAAGCAGACAAAAAAATGAAAGTGAAACTTTGAGCACAATACTGCAGCATAGCCACAGACAGACAAGTCTGGATCTGTTTGTGTGTACGATCTGAGGTTTATTACATTCTTTCCTTATAATGGCAGCAGGCCGTAAAAGAGACCCAGTTTGGGAATATTTTAATGAAGCTCCTTCGCCTATCGGTAAGGCAGGCATGCGTGCAAAATGCAAACGATGCAACAAAGAGATGCAAGGCCTGGTGGCGTGAATGAGGCAACATCATGAGAAGTGCGGTGATGAAGATGACCAAAGAAACACTTCACTATCAACATCTTCATTTCCCTTCTGGTTGCAGTTTTCATAATGTGATTTCAAACGGCAAACAAGTCCTTGGATATCCTTTTGACAGTATTTGCACTTTGCTCTTGCATGTTTGGGCATGTCAACTGAATGGAAAAAGAAACTAAACCAAAAGTGAAACCAAGCTAGAAGTGTGGAATTAAAGGGGCAGTATGAACAAAATGTGGAGGCTATTAATAGTTTATACAATCAAGACATGCTGCTTTTAAACACCTACCTATTGCCATATAGTAAAACAAAAAAGATTTTTACTTACTTTGGGGTCCCCCCCTCACCCTGGCGTTAGATCGTTGCCCCTAGTTTCGTCCGTGTAACTATGGGCGCACATGCGCACTGCTCTCACTTCTCATTTTAATCGTGATTTATATTAAAAAAAACCTTTTGATTTAAATCAGTGATTTAAATCATGATTAAAATCATGATTTAAATCGATCCGATTTAAATAGAAAAAAATCTTTTGATTTAAATCGTGATTTAAATCATGATTTAAATCGGCGTGATTTAAATCAATCCACCCTGCATAATTGACGCCTCTCCATTATTAATCTGGCTTAATGTCACCTTACAATAGCAAGGTGGCATTAACCCTTCATTACCCCATATCCCACCGCTACACGGGAGTGGGAAGAGAGTGGCCAAGTGCCAGAATAGGCGCATCTTCCAGATGTGCCTTTTCTGGGGTGGCTGGGGGCAGATGTTTGTAGCCAGGGGGGGGGGGCAATAACCATGGACCCTCTCCTGGCTATTAATATCTGCCCTCAGTCACTGGCTTTACCATTCTGGCGGAGAAAATTGCGCGGGAGCTCACGCCAATTTTTTCCGCCATTTAACCCTTTATTTTAGCAGCTACAGCGCCCAAATTTTGCACATACACACTACTAACATTAGTAGTGTGGAATATGCAAAAAAAAGGGGATATGAGATGGTTTACTGTATGTAAACCATGTCTCATATCATGTCGGGTTTAGGCAGGAGAAATGAAAAGCCGGCAATTGAATTACCGACTTTTCACTAACACCGCTGCGTATTTCTCGCAAGTCACACTGCTGGTCCGTGTGGAATCCGTATTTTTCTCGCCCCCATAGACTTTCATTGGCGTATTATTTGCGCAATACGCTGACAAACGCAGTATGCTGCGATTTTGTACGGCCGTAGAAAGCCGTATAATACTGAACCGTAATATACGGCTGATAGGAGCAGCCCCATTGAGAATAATTGTGCCGTTTGTTTGGCGAGTTTTACGGACGTATTTTCTGCGCTCTTACGTCCGTAAAACTCGCTAGTGTGACGCCGGCCTTATGTATACATAACATCCATCCTGCACATCTTCCTCTGCTTACTGTCACTGAATGGCAACTTTGAGTCCAGAGGCTGAACACTTTCCAGGTGAAATTAGTGCACTTGAACTGACAAGCAAGCAAATCTCTAATGAAACACAGCAAGCAAATCTCCAATAAAAAACAAGTTTGAAGTAACCGATGCCCTAAGCTGGAAAAAGTCTGCATCCCTTAGAGCCGTGGATTCTGCTCTACGTCCATTGGTCCAGTAGACTTTAGAACAATGCCAGCTCCTCAAAGGTCCCAACTAAAGATGATTATGTGATGCATAAATGACGTCGCCCAGCCCTGGCTAATAGAAAGCAGCATTGGGACAGCGGAAGGTAAGAGATTTGGGGGCCTCCTGCCCAGCCGCTAGATACCACTGACCTGCATTTCTGGGTGTCTGCTGAATGTCCCTCACTGCCACCGCTCCTCTGGCATCTATTCCTGCCAGGGAAGAAAGAAATGGTAAATGGATGTGACTATGGTGCATGGTCAAAATTTGCTGCGGAGCGCCACATGATTTGTCCCTCTTTGGCCACGTGCACACGATGAGTATTTGATCAGTTTTTTTTACCTCAGTATTTGTAAGCCAAAACCAGGAGTGGGTGATAAATACAGAAGTGGTGACTAGTGATGAGCGAGTATTCTCATTACTCGAGTTTCTCCGAGCATGCTCGGGTGGTCTCCGAGTATTTCAGCGTGCTCGGAGATTTTTTTTTTGTTGTTGACGCAGCTGCATGATTTGCGGCTGCTAGACAGCTTGAATACATGTGGAGATTGCCTGTTTGTTAGGGAAGCCCCACATGTATTCAAGCTAACAGCCGCAAATCATGCAGCTGCGTCGACAAAAACGAAATCTCCGAGCATGCTGAAATACTCGGAGACCACCCGCGCGTGCTCGGAGAAACTCAAGTAACGAGTATACTCGCTGATCACTAGTGGTGACGTGTTTCTGTTATACTTTTCCTCTGATTGTTCCTCTCCTGATATTGGCTTACAAATACTGAGGTAAAAAACGTAAATACTCAATGTGTGCACATGGCCTAAGTCTTGGAAGACCAAGGAGGAAATAATTAAACCCCATAATCCTGTAACCGGCCCTTTCCTAGTTCCTCAATGTAAGACACTGTATTCAGCCAAGGCAGACTAGCCTGTGCTTCTTCTCTTGCTGCCCCCTTATCTTTTACCATGCTGCCCAGCAAGTTATGAAGAGATTCTGCAGCCCCCTATAGCGGAGCTAGGACAAGGAGTGATTCCCTTGTAGTCGAGTTTCGTCGGTAGTTTATAAAGTTATTCAAAGCTCTCTGTGTATTTCCCAACGCTAGAGAAACGCACTGCATGCCGGTATTTGTAGTTAGTTCGGCCGCGTTTCTTACTATTATTCTCTCGGATAAGACTACATTTCCCAGCAGCGCTCTAAGACTGACAGCATATACATCAAAGATGGCGGCTCCCAGGTAGCAGATCTTGTTCTTGGAATCATTGCAGTGCGCTTGGCCGAGTTGCTAGCAGGTAAAACTATTGTGACTGCCCTCTGCAGCCGCGCATCAGCTCTGTGTAGTGAGTGCTAGGCTTATAAGCGCGTACATGGCGGGGCTTGTAGTCCCTGCACTTCCTCTATGTCGGCAGTGATCCTATCAGCACAACGTGACAGCTGATCGCTAGGCTGCTCCTTATTGCGGCACCTTCCTGCAGCATGTTCTATGTGTTTTCTGTCTTCCTTGTCCGTGCATTATATTCTGGAGCCTTTCTGTTTGTGTCTGGGGGCGATCCTCCTTATTGTAAGAGGATGCTGGTGACAAGAGCTACAACCCCCATAATGTTACCCCCCACATGTAGCCAGTGAGAGATCTGAATGTGCTGGTGATACAGTGCATGGCGGGAGTGTTATACCTTGGTGCCCCCCACCCAGCTCACATAGTAGGGCATGAGGGGTCTCCTGGGAAGTGTAACCCACCATCCCCAGCCCTGAGAGGCAACACAGGAATATTGATGGAAGCTACACTAACAGCATAATGATTTGATAGAAATAAATGATGTAATTTGGTTAAGTTAATACAATTCTATACTAACTACAGCATACCTTTATGCTCTTGCCGCACGTTTGCTCACACATACTCCCTTTTGTAAAGGGTTATAACATTAAAAATGAACTACACTTTTTCTATCTGATTTTACCTATTTATTAGGCACTTGAATTTCCTGCAGATTGGGTGAGGATCCAGGTCCTGAGACCCCTACCGATCGCACAGTAGCCCCCTGAGAAGTGTGCAGCTCGGCAGACAGGAAAGGCCACCTATAGATTCAATAGAAAGCATAGTTCTGTGTGCATGCTCCTGTCTGCTGAGCTGGACACTTGTGGGGGGTCTCAGGGCCTGGACCTCCATCAATCTGGATCTAGGATTTCACTTAAAGGGGACATTAATAATATCACCTACCCACAGGACAGATGGTAAATGTTTGATCGGCAGTGTTTTCAAATGCTGGGACCCCCATGAATACTGAGAATGGTGGTCCCATGTATGAATGGAGCAGTAGTGTGTATGTGTGATCACCGCTCTGTTCATTGTCTATGGGAGTGGTGGTTGGGCACTTCCCATACAAGTATATGCAGTGATGTCACTAGAGATGAGCAAAAAGACCACGGCAGTCTTCACTACTGCAGCCAGCATCTTGGGTACCTCTTGAGTTTGCTAGGCCTTGTGATGTCTTGATGTGTGTCGCACTATCATGTAACAGGGACTAGTAAATGCCAGAGGATCCAAGTATGCCAGGCACAGAAGTGCAGACCGGTTGCCACAGAGAATCCAATCGGACTCTGGACCGGAGCAGTGTGACCCAAAGTACTTACCTCGTGTGGTCATACATGCACAGTACAGCTCCATTTATATGGGGGATACAGGACACCCTATTTGGGATCTGTGGGGATCACAGTTGGAAGACCACACCAATAATACATTTGGGGTGGAGTGGGGTCTATTATTGCAGCGGGACAGTGCAAAATATCAAACACAATCTTAGCCCCTGTGAAATAGTGAAGTAGGAGATATGATAACCGGGATTTATTACTGAGATAAAATTATCTGAGAATACAGATTTGGTGATAAATAATTAAATGCAACCTCTTAACGGTCTGTTATCTATAGTTGCTTGTTCTTTACTTTTTTTTTTTTTTCTTTTACACTTTGCAGATTTAAACTGTTCCATCAGAAATGTTTGGGGATCTTTTTGAAGAAGATGAAGACTTCTCATTCCTTTCAAACAATACAGCTAATAATGGCAGAAAATCAAAATCCAAAGATGAAATACTGGAACCAAGGGGAGAAACCAGATTACGTGGCCTCCGGAACCAAGGAAGCACCTGTTACCTTAATTCCCTGCTACAGACCTTACTTTTCACACCAGAATTCCGAGGTGCATTAGAAATATTATGTACAATGCTACTAGTATTTTCATGAAGGACAGGGAAATGGTAGATAAATCCAATACCCTGCAGCTTCTATAGTAGCCATTTAATTAACAACAACCTTTGTGAACCGCTCTGTCGGCAGAGGACAAGCTGTTGTAAATGTAAAAGTCTGTATTTGACGAAGGTTTCCATTGATAACTTATGGGGTATTTAATAAGGTTCCTATGTAATTTAACAGAAAAAAAATCTTCTGTTGTTTGTAGATATATTTCTAAGGAAACTAAGAAATATTTAATAAAGTACCTTATATAGAAATAGAAATTAAAATGTCTAGACAAACTGAGCTACATCGAAAACATAATATGCATCTACAGAATATCTGGGTTATCTAATTTAGCAAAAATCAAACCGTAATTCAGATTTAAAAAAGAAATAAAACCTTTTTTTTCTTTTCCCTGGTGATGGTGATACAGCACAGAGATATGGCTGGGTTTCTGGTATTGATTTGCTAAATGCTGCACTGGTATACAATTGTATGGCACCACTGAGGCTTGATTGGGCTTTGTTCTAATAATAATAATAATAATAATCTTTATTTATATAGCGCCAACATATTCCGCAGCGCTTTACAGTTTAACAGTTTCAAACACAACAGTCATAGGTAACAACGTTAACAATACAGTAATAAAGCAAAAATAAGACAAAATAAGACGACCCTGCTCGTGAGAGCTTACAATCTACAATGAGGTGGGGAGATACAAAGCACAGGTGTGTATTTACAATGGTGTATTTATAGTGATGGTCCAGCGATCTTCCGGGGGTCGGGGTAGATGGAAGTAGTGAATGGGTTACACACGCACAAAAACATAAAATGAGTTTGATTAGGGAACGTGATAGGCCGCTCTGAACAAATGTGTTTTGAGTGAGCGCCTAAAACTATGCAAGTTGTGGATGGTCCTAATGTCTTGGGGTAGAGCATTCCAGAGGATTGGCGCAGCACGGGAGAAGTCTTGGAGTCGGGAGTGGGAGGTACGGATTAGTGCAGAGGTTAGTCGAAAGTCATTTGCAGAGCGCAGAGGTCGGTTAGGCCGATAGACAGAAATGAGGGAGGAGATGTAAGGGGGTGCCGCACTATGGAGAGCTTTGTGGGTGAGAACAAGTACTTTGAATTGTATCCTGTAATGAATGGGCAGCCAGTGTAACGACTGGCGAAGAGCGGACACGTCCGAGTAACGATTAGCCAGATGGACAACCCTGGCTGCTGCATTAAGGATAGACTGGAGAGGGGAAAGTCGAGTGAGGGGGAGGCCAATTAATAGAGCGTTACAGTAGTCCAGACGGGAGTGGATTAGGGCGACAGTGAGAGTTTTTGTTGTCTCCTATGTTAATTTTTTCTTTACAGCTATGCACTAAAAACAACTGTAAAACTATGAGAATATTTAAATCATCAGATGTTATACCATATCAGGAGGATCTCAGAAATGATTATGATGACTGAGAATCTTTTATTCATAATCCTTTGTGCCTTTATTTTAACAGAAGCCCTTTTTGCTTTGCGTCCTGAAGAGCTTGGATCTCTAGACGAGAAAGATGTCCCTGATTCCAAGGTACCGTCATATTCCTATGTTTATTACATGCGTGTTATATTTTCTTGCAGGGGGTGTATATCCTGTTTGGGTTATAGGACTGTGTTAGATGCAGTGTAAAAGTGGTTCTTAGCCAATACACACAATGTCTTTTAAATTCCGGTAAAGCCACCTGGTTTATCAGTTTCCCTGAAGTGGCTTCGCTGGCGGTTTTGCCGTTGTTCATGCGCACCTCCAACATCTTTTAACCTCTATTGTGAAATATAGAGAGCAAGCCTCTTTCCACTGGAAGTCGCTTAAACAGCATGTCACTTTTTTTAACTGCTTCAGGGATTCCGAACTTTGAAGCAGTTAAAGGGAATCTGTCACCCCATTTTTGGCCTATAAGCTAAGGCCACCGCCGTCAGGGGCTTATCTACAGCATTCTGTAATGCTGTAGATAAGCCCCCGATGTAACCTGAAAGATAAGAAAAACGAGTTAGATTATACCCAGGGGTGGTCCCGGTTTGGGTCCGGTGGGCGTCGCAGTCCGAGTCCAGCACCTCCCATCTTCATGCGATGACGCCGGGAAAGGTCAGAGAGGCCCGGCGCCTGCGCACTTCAGTACTTTATGCTGCCCTCAACAGGGCAGATCAGTACGCCTGCGCAGGAGCTGTGGCAGGAAGCAAAGAAGAGTGCGTCATCGCATGAAGATGGGAGACGGTGGACCCGGACCGCGACGCCCATCGAACCCGAACCGAACCTGGACCGCCCCTGGGTGAGTATAATCTAACTCGTTTTTCTTATCTTTTAGGTTACATCGGAGGCTTATCTACAGCATTACAGAATGCTGTAGATAAGCCCCTGATGGTGGTGGCCTTAAGGTACCGTCACACTCAGCAACTTTGCAAAGAGAACGACAACAATCCGTGACGTTGCAGCGTCCTGGATAGCGATCTCGTTGTGTTTGACACGCAGCAGCGATCTGGATCCTGCTGTGCCATCGCTGGTCGGAGCTAGAAGTCCAGAACTTTATTTCGTCGCCAGGTCGGCGTGTATCGTCATGTTTGACATCAAAAGCAACGATGCCAGCAACGAGCATAGGGGGCGTCGCAGCGTCTCCTTCTAGCCAGTCGGTACACTCCGGCTGTTTGACGTGGAACTAACAACCAGCGAGAACGAGAAGTGAGTCGCCGTTACGTCACTGGATCGCTCCTGCATCGTTCTGGAGTTGCTGTGTTTGACGTCTCTACAGCGACCTAAACAGCGACGCTCCAGCGATCTAGTTTAGGTCGGCTCGTTGTCTATATCGCCGCAGCGTCGCTGAGTGTGACGGTACCTTTAGCTTATCGGCCAAAAATGGGGTGACAGATTCCCTTTAAGAAAAGTAACATAACACGGAATGTTGTTGAAATGTCGTTTTGACATTGCTGTGCACCATGTTCATATTATAGGGCACTTTTGCGGCGCTTTTTCAGGCAGATTCCAGTAGGATCCACTTGAAAAAGATGTAATGTGTATATATCTTTACAAATTTACTGAGGGTTATTTTACTTAGTATATGTGGCCTTTTCCATGATTATTTTATTTGTACTATAAGGGACACCCTCAACATACACCAACTTCCTGATATTGTTAGGCTTTTGGCATTGCCTATACACATGAGCTAATGTGAGCAGGCGCCTACACTGTAAAGCATGAGGAGGTACAGAACAGGCTGAGCCATTAATAAAATAGGAAGTGTGTCTTAGACTAGACAGGTGAGGAGATACAGGGGTGTTTTGTCCTACGATTGGTGGGAAAAGATTATCCTTTTTCAGTTGTCAGTTATTGTATGTTACAGTTACCTTGAAAAACCCATGACCGATTACCAGAATGGCAGTACCTATCCCCTGTTCCTCTTCACTATGGCCAGGATTGAATGGGGTGGTATAGTAGCACATTCATGCTGCTGCTCCATTCATTTCTCCTACGTATCATTGGGGGACACAGGACGAATGGACGAATGGGTGTTATGCTGCTGCCACCAGGAGGACACTAAGTTAAACACACACAAAAGATTAACTCCTCCCCTGCAGTATACACCCACAGGCTGGACAATCCAGAGCCAGTTCTTACTTAGTGTCTCAGGAGGCACTTGGGTCCTCAGGACCCCACCAATTTTTGTTTTTACGGAAGGGAGCGACAGGCAAATTTTCAGCTCTGATCTCTCCCGCACCAACAACGGGCAAGTACATGGAGCGTTCCTCCTGTATCCTTTCCCGCGACGATGGACGCCAGCCCTGGCTCACTTTCCAGTGTGGCGACGGTTCCTTAGCGTTCCGATCTCCCTCCCTCCCTGTCAGGCGACCACGGGGACTAATCATCCACCTAAGTTTCCTGGAGCCAGGGCACAGCCGGACAGTATGCCATGGCGTCCGTGCAGCCGCCCACTGCATCACCACTGAACATAGCGGATGTTGCACGGCGGCAGAAGCTCTCCACCCTCTCCCTACTAAGGTGAAGGTGGATGGAGCATCGGCCCCATCGCACAAGGTAAGTGCGGGGGCCGACCAGCTGACAGGGGACCGCCCGTTCAGGGATCCCTTATCCTCTTTCTAATGCGGCGCTGCAGCTGCGGGGCAGCTTTATAATGGAGGCATGGCGGGCAATCCGGCGCTCTGTTAGGGCGGTGGCACAGTTTACCGGCCCTGGGCCGGACTCCAACACGGACAATCAGACTCCCTCCCTCATACAGCAGGATGGCGGTGGCAATGGCAGCGTTCCGACGCGCATAGCAGGGAATCCACCGCCCGCCCACGACACGCCCCCCTCCCTCTCTCTCTCTCTCTCTCTGGGCGCTTCTCGTTCCCGAGAAGCGCCCTTCTCACATCTCGGCGGCCATCTTGGACCAGGAAGTGCGCTGGCGGCTCTGCAGCACCACAGCGCACAGGACTTCAGGATCTCCCTGCCAAGCACCGCAGAACTTGGTGAGACGCACTCAGTAGGATTGTCTCTTCCCCTGCCAGTACGCTCACTTTATGGCAAAGATGTCACAGTCTAAGCAAAAACGGACTGGAAAGACCCACTCTGTTATTTTTGCTGTGTGCACCTCCTGCAAGGTATCTCTGCCCCGAGGTCACACTACCCCGCTGTGCTCCGCCTGCGAAATGTCTGCGGCACAGGATACTCCGGCCTCTGACCCGGAATGTAGTGAGCCTAGTACCCCCGCATGGGCGTCCTCCCTTGCTCGATCTGTGGCATCCTTGGAAAGGACGATACAGTCCCTCCGTGACCCGTCCCTTACCCAGGGCGCTTCCACGGATGAGGTAACGCGGCCTAAAAACCCCTTTCGGCCTAGAGGTCGTACCGTTTCCAGAAGCCCTCTCTCATCTAGAAAGAAGTCCAGGGTAATATCTCCGGTCCGTGATCAGCCCTCCGGCTCAGAGAGCGAAGTCTCTCGTCACTCATCCCCAGCTCATAGCAGGGAATCCTTTCTGGACGACGCATCCAGCGTGTCCTGTTCCCCAGAGTATCGTCATGACCAAGAGACCCTAGATTCTCTCATAGACTCGGTAAGTCAGACGCTACAGTTAGAGGAGGAAACCCCGTCCAAGGCGGTTCATCCCGTGTCATTCGGGCGAACCACAAAGGCTCATAGATTTTTTTCCTACGCATCCTCAATTCAAGGACATTGTCGATCTCCACAGAGTCCGTCCGGATAAACGCTTCTCAGGTCAGAAGGCTATGCAATTGAAGTATCCGTTTGCTCAGGACCTTGCTAAGGAGTGGTCTCAGTCACCCTCCGTGGACCCGCCAGTGTCGCGGCTAGCCACCAAGGCGGTTCTATCCTCCGAGGGCGCGTCCATCAAGCATCCCACTGATAGACAAATTGACCAGATGGCTCGCTCGGCTTTTGAAGCTTCCTCGGCTTCTCTCTTCCCTTCCTTTGCCGCCACATGGGTTGCAAAAACCATGACCCATTGGGCCGAGTCTTTAGCCTCTACAGCACTACACGCCGACTTACCCCCCGAGGTTTCACACCTGGCCACTCAGATTGCCAGAGCGGGGGACTTTGTAGTTTCCGCATCCTTAGACGCGGCCAACTGTGCCTCACAGGCAGCGGCCAATGCTGTCACGATCCGCAGATCCCTTTGGCTCAGGGACTGGAAAGCGGACTCAGGATCCAAAAAATCTCTCACGTCCCTACCATACCAGGGCGAACGCCTTTTTGGGGACAAACTAGATAAAATAATCGCAGACTCCACAGGGGGAAAGAGCAAATTGCTTCCCCAGCAACGGACCTTTCGCCCCTTTCGCAACCAACAGGGCCGAGGCCGATATTTCCGTTTCGGCTCCAATTGGTCCAATCCTCCCTCCGCGCCACCCGGCGCCGGGAGAGGTCAGCGCAAGGACAGAACCTCCCAGCCATCTTACAAACCTTCTCCCTCTTGGAGAGGCAGACCCAGACAACAGGGTTCCAGGGGGCCCAGACCTAACAGGTCTCCACCTCAATGACTCTTGGCAGACGCCAAAGGACACCGACAGAGTTGGCGGCCGCCTACTCTTCTTTCGGGACGCATGGCTCTCGGTAGTTTCCGACCGATGGGTCCGCGAACTGGTATCCTTCGGTTACAAGATAGAGTTTGTCTCTCTTCCCCCATCTCGTTTCTTCCAGTCCCCTCCTCCCAGAGCAAGGGTCCGTCAGTATTTTCAGGCCATAAGATCGCTATGGGAAGACGGGGTCATCATCCCGGTACCTCAGAACGAGAGGTACCAAGGTTTCTATTCCAATCTTTTCATTGTACCAAAGAAGGACGGCTCAGTACGTCCAATATTGGACCTCAAGTTCCTCAACAAGTACGTCCGTGTACGTCAATTCCGTATGGAGTCCCTCCGCTCGGTAATTGCCTCTCTGGAAGAGGGCGAGTTCCTTGCATCTCTAGATGTTCAAGACGCTTACTTGCACATTCCCATCCTACCGTCTCATCAGCGCTTCCTCCGCTTCGCGGTCCAGGGGCACCATTTTCAGTTTGTCGCCCTACCTTTCGGGCTGGCCACTGCTCCTCGGGTGTTCACCAAGGTCATGGCAGCTGCCGTGGCCATTCTACATGCTCGAGGTATAGTGGTGTTGCCCTACTTGGACGACATCCTCATAAAAGGCCCCTCTTTCCGGTCCTGTTCAGAAGCGGTAGACGTCACTATAAATACATTTTTGCGCCTGGGCTGGAAAATCAATTTCAAAAAATCTTCCCCAGTCCCGGCCCAAACCATATCCTACCTGGGAATGATCTTAGACTCCTCTCAGGGTCTAGTACTTTTGCCTCCGGAAAAGGTATCCACTCTTCAGAGAGAAGTCCGGAAGCTTACTCAACCTCGCTCTCACTCCCTACGCTTCTCCATGAGGGTACTGGGCAGGATGGTGGCGGCAATGGAGGCAGTGCCCTTTGCGGTTTTTCACCTCCGTCCCTTACAACACGCCATTCTGGCAGTATGGGACAGGAATCCCGCCTCGCTCGACTGCCGTCTCCTTCTCTCTCGCCCAATCAGACAGTCCCTCAGGTGGTGGACCAAGAGGTCCTCCCTGACTCGGGGGAAGTCTTTCCTTCCGGTGCACTGGCTGGTTGTCACGACGGACGCCAGTCTCTTCGGCTGGGGTGCAGTGTTCCAGAGCCACTCGACTCAGGGTCGCTGGTCTCCGCAGGAGTCCCAGCTGCCCATCAATATCCTAGAGATCCGGGCAATCAGACTGGCTCTCCATCATTTTCAGCCGTTCCTCTCCGGCCGCGCGGTCAGAGTCCAGTCCGACAACGCCACTGCGGTAGCCTACATCAACCGCCAAGGGGGCACTCGCAGCAAGGCGGCCATGGTCGAGGTGACGCTAATTCTCCGCTGGGCCGAGACACATCATTCCATACTCTCAGCAGTTTTTATCCCAGGCGTGGAAAACTGGGAAGCGGACTTTCTCAGTCGCCACAGCCTCGATCCCGGAGAGTGGTCTCTCCATCCCGCAATCTTTCACCAGATATGCTCTCGATGGGGGACCCCGGACGTGGACCTAATGGCATCTCGCCTCAATTGCCAGGTTCCCGTCTTCATGGCCAGGTCTCACGACCCCTCAGCCTTCGGAGCCGACGCTCTCGTCCTCTCATGGCAGGGTTTCAGACTCCCATACATCTTTCCCCCAATTCCTCTTCTGACAAAGGTGATCAGGAAGATCAAGGCAGAACGGATCCCAGTACTTCTCATCGCTCCGGACTGGCCGCGCAGGACATGGTATGCCGAGATGGTTCAACTGGTCTCAGACGTACCTTGGAGGCTGCCGAGTCGCGCAGACCTCCTGTCTCAAGGGCCCATTTACCACCCGAACTCAGAGGCCCTGTGTTTAACGGTGTGGCCGTTGAGTCCTGGGTACTGAGGCAGAAGGGGTTGCCCCAGACGGTGATATCTACCATGCTCCGCGCACGCAAGCCTTCTTCTATGCGCATCTACCACCGCGCCTGGAAGGCATACTTCGCCTGGTGCAGGAAGCGGGGACGTTTCCCCCTCCGTTTTTCTATCCCTCACATTTTGGAATTCCTCCAATCAGGCGTAGACTTGGGTCTTGCTCTCAGCTCTCTTAAGGGCCAAATTTCTGCTCTCTCGGTTCTTTTTCAGAGAAAGATTGCTAACAGATTGCAGGTCAGGACCTTCATCCAGGGAGTTTCTCATATGGCTCCGCCTTACAAGATGCCCTTGGAACCATGGGACCTGAACGTAGTTCTCTGTGCTCTTCAAGAGCCCCCCTTTGAGCCCTTGCATGAAGTGTCTTTGCTGTTCTTGTCTTGGAAGATTGCCTTCCTCGTGGCTGTCACGTCTATTAGACGTGTCTCTGAGCTGGCAGCTCTGTCGTGCCGACCTCCTTTCCTCGTGTTCCACCAGGACAAGGTGGTTTTGCGGACATGTCCGACTTTTCTTCCGAAGGTCGTTTCCTCCTTCCATCTTAATGAGGAGATTGTCCTTCCCTCACTGTGCCCTGCTCCTTCCCACCGCACGGAAAGGGTGCTCCACACTCTGGACTTAGTGAGGGGTCTCAGACGTTACGTCTCCAGGACTGCGTCTCTCCGTAGGTCAGACGCCTTGTTCGTTCTTCCGAAGGGGCCACGGAAGGGACTACCCGCTTCCAAGGCCTCCATTGCCAAGTGGATTCGTTCCGCCATCCAAGAGTCCTACCGTGTCAAGGGTCACGCCGCACCTCCGGGGATCAAGGCTCATTCTACCCGGTCAGTCGGCGCGTCCTGGGCCATCCGGCACCAGGCATCGGCAGCACAGGTCTGCAAGGCCGCTACATGGTCCAGTCTACATACGTTCACGAAGCACTACCAGGTGCACTTTCAGGCTTCGGCAGACGCTTCCGTCGGTAGGCGAATCCTACAAGCGGCTGTGTCTCATCTGTAGCTTGTAGGCTCGCTCAGCATTTATAACTTCTGGTGACCCACCCAGGGACTGCTTTGGGACGTCCCATTCGTCCTGTGTCCCCCAATGATACGTAGGAGAAAAGGAGATTTTTGTGTACTCACCGTAAAATCTTTTTCTCCGAGTCATCATTGGGGGACACAGCACCCTCCCTGTTAGCCTAGTTGGCTCAATTGTTCTTTTCAGTCTGTGTTTTGACTATGACATGTTTTCTGTTTAACTGGCTTACTCCTATTGCTTTGTTACCGAACTGGCTCTGGATTGTCCAGCCTGTGGGTGTATACTGCAGGGGAGGAGTTAATCTTTTGTGTGTGTTTAACTTAGTGTCCTCCTGGTGGCAGCAGCATAACACCCATTCGTCCATTCGTCCTGTGTCCCCCAATGATGACTCGGAGAAAAAGATTTTACGGTGAGTACACAAAAATCTCCTTTTTCTGTTGGAGTAACTTAGATACCAGAGTACCTGAATAGAATCAGGGTTGTGAAATTGGGAGGCAATAGAAGACAATGCTGCTGCAAAATTCTGGTCATGGAAACCGCAGCAATAAGACATACACTGTACTCATATTGTCACATAAAATGATTTAAAAACTTTTATCCTGTGTCTTGTTCTTCTCCAGGTTCGCATCATTCCATTGCAGTTACAGCGACTGTTTGCACAACTCCTCTTAGTGGATCAACAGGCGGCATCAACCTCTGACCTTACAAGCAGCTTTGGCTGGGATAATAATGAGGTTTTCTTCTCTTTTATATAGAACATTACATTTTTTGGGGGTTGAAATGTATTTCTAGTGTCGGATATATTGGCAACAAGAGCAGCATAATACATGCTTGCCATGTTTAGTTTTGTGTCCGATTGCTGAATCAATTTTCCTTTTTAATACTGGCATTCTTGTTTGTTCTCTTGTTTACAAGTTTGATACACAAGATCGTAAAATTGCTTGTACAGTGATAACTTATCACCTATTCACAGCATAGCGCCCCGTAGGGATTGAATAAAGGGGAGGTCGCACTGCAGTTTCATTGCAACAGGGATAAAAGTTCCCCATTTGGCAGAACAGGGAATCTTTCTACTCATCTGTGCGTGTCCAGCAGTCAGACTTTCACAGATCAGTGGATTGTCTTTACTGGAGAACTTTTTTTTTTAACTTGTTTTATTGATGATTTTCCAACATAACAAGGATACATCATAGAACAAAAGAACAGAATTTCTCATTGCTCATTCATGCTTTCTGGCAAACGTAACCCTGCCCTTGACATACTATGGTCTAATATCTTAGCCAAAACCATAAGACACCCCATGTCTAGCGCCAAATATCACATACTTTATCATGAGAGAATCCTCCTCATCACCTGGGGCTATTGTGAGTCAAAGTGGAATTAAACCCAAGCTTCTATAACTTATCACATTTTTCTTGACAATGTCTATTTTTCTATATCATCCTCACATAGGAAGCTGCAGTATTTACCATATTGACCCAGTGTGAAGTTACTGGGGGTCTTCTATCCATGCATTTCATGGTGATGGCATTGGAGCAAAAAACAAGGTTTCCCTGAGAAGAGTGCGCAGATAGTGAGGCCAGGTCAAGGATTCCTAATAAACACACCTTAGGGCAGGGAGTTACATAGTGCTGTATGATCTCGATGAGGATAGCTATGACCTCTTTCCAAAAGTGTACAATATAAGGGGAATGCCACATTAGATGTATAAAATCTTCTGCCCCTTTCCCACACCAATGACAATTTGCAGTGGTGGCTCTACCCATTTTATATAACCTACTAGGAGTAAGTAGCATTGATGGACTATATACATTTGGACTAGATTGTTATTAATTGCCGGTGAAACAGATTGTGGGGAGAGCAAGGCCTCACTCCAGTTCTCTTCTGATGTGAAGGGTAATACTGTCCTCCATTTTGGCCTCAACCAACAATGACAATGAGGAGCTTCTCCTGCTTAGTAATTAGGTGTATAAAAAGGAGATCAACCCCTTGGGTCCCTGTCTTAGTTTCAGATACCTAAAGAAAGCATGTCTGGGGACTTGATAGAGTTCTTAACATTGATCAAAGGAAGCCACAACACCCTGCATATATACCTGTGCCAATGTCTTCTTGACCCCTAAAGTTCAACCAAAGCTGAGCATATTGGGAATGTAGCAATTTGGGAAGAGCACTTTTTAGCCATTATGGGGACTCGACTACAGTATCCTTGAATTGAAAAATCTTATATATGACTTTCCACACTTGAACCGCAAGTCTGTGAATTGGCAAGAAGGAGCGTGAGTATTGTTCTGGTGCCTCCAAGACCCCCTCATAGACAATGAAGACTCGAATGGTGTGCAAGGTGGTATTCAGAATAAAGCAAATGAGTATCTCCTATCCAGTGTTGAAGAAAATGATGTTTGCCAGCTAAATAGTATAAAAAGTCCGGGAGCGCTGCAGCTGTCTCATACCTGGGCCCTGAAGAGTGGTCAGTTTCAGTTCGTGTCTGTTTGAGTCCCATATGAAGGATGCTGAATGGGAGTTGATCATGGCAAAGACCTTCTATTGGACTATGGAGGCAAAATGTTCAAGAACATATAGGAATTTAGGGAGGACTCTCATTTTAATGACATTGATTCTCCCAGCTACAGATAGAGGAAGGCTCCACAAATTCTAATTTTCTCCCCCAAGTATGACAAACTGGGATATATTTAAATCACTCAGTGGCATGTGATTTCTTCCAATGTGTATACCTAGATATTTAAAGGGAACCTGTCACCCGCAAAATCGAAGGTGAGCTAAGCTCACCGGCATCAGGGGCTTATCTACAGTATTCTGGAATGCTGTAGATAAGCCCCCGATGTATCCTGAAAGATGAGAAAAAGAGGTTAGATTATACTCACCCAGGGGCGGTCCCGGTACGTTGGGCATTGCGGTCCGGTCCGGGTCCTCCCATCTTCTTATGATGACGTCCTCTTGTCTTCACGCTGCGGCTCCGGCGCATGCATACTTTGTCTGCCCTGTTGAGGGCAGAGCAAAGTACTGCAGTGCGCAGGCGCCGGGAAAGGTCAGAGAGGCCCGGCGCCTGCGCACTGCAGTACTTTTCTCGCCCTCAACAGGGCAGACAAAGTACGCCTGTGCCGGAGCCACAGCGTGAAGACAAGAAGAGGACGTCATAGTAAGAAGATGGGAGGCCCCGGGCCGCGACGCATATCGGACCGGACCGCGACGCATATCGGACCGGACCACAGCGGGACCGCCCCTGGGTGAGTATAATCTAACCTCTTTTTCTCATCTTTCAGGATACATCGGGGGCTTATCTACAGCATTACAGAATGCTGTAGACAAGCCCCTGATGCCGGTGGGCTTAGCTCACCTTCGATTTTGGGGGTGACAGGTTCCCTTTAACATGGGATACTATTCATAATCTGCAGAATTCATCACCTACTTTCCATCCCATGGTGCTTGTAACAACATGGATTTCTGCCAGTTTATTTTTAGACTAGAGAACAGGTCAAATTCATCAATCAGATCCATTATCAAAGCCAGTGTAACTCTTGGAATAGCCATAAACAGGATTAAAGCATCAAGAGGTCCTCACGGGAACCCACTTTAATCCCTCGATTAGTGATTCCATGACAATATCAAACAAAAGAGGAGGACAGAGGGCACCCGTCTGGTCCCACTCCCCAAAGGAATCAATGAGGACATAAAACCATTAATCAGGACCTTGGCTTTCGGAGATCGATACAAGACAGCAATGCACCTTTTGAAGCCTGGTCCAAAGCCAAATTGTTGAAGGACCTTCTGAAAGTAGGCCTTCTCAACCAAATCAAATGCCTTAGCAGCATCCAGAGATGCCAAGGCCCAATCTTCCTGTCTTGTCCAACCCAACTGTGCAATTACTTTCACTTTCCTTATATTATTGGATGTAGACTGACCAGGAATAAAAGCGCACTGGGCTGGGTGAATAATTGTGTGAATTACTTTGTTTAGTCTGTTCTCTAGAATTTTGGTCAAACTATTATAATCGACATTATTCAGGATATGGCTCTATATGATGCACCTTCTTTGTGAGGCTTATCTGTTTTTAGTGATACCATGATGTTGGCATCATAGAAAGATTCAGGTAGAAAACTAGAAGGGGTGTATCCTATATTTACTACACATTTCAGGTGGGGGAGAGGTCATCTCCAGTATTATTGGGGAATGATCTGAAATGCCCCTAGGTAGATATTCCAAGTGTGACCCCCAATGGAAGTGTCTCCACTTGTGATGAGCGAATATACTCGTTACTCGAAATTTCCCGAGCACGCTCGGGTGTCCTCCGAGTATTTTTTAGTGCTTGGAGTTTTACAGATGTAAATCATTCAGTTGCGGCGCTAAAAACTAAAGCTCAGAGCACTAAAAAATGCTCGGAGGACACCCGAACGTGCTCGGGAAATCTCGAGTAACGAGTATATTCGCTCATCACTAGTCTCCACTCTTCCAAACTCATAGTCAATTATAGACAACGTGTTTCTAGGTAGCGTATAACGAGAACACTCTAGAATCACCATTTCTCGCCCTCCAGAGGTAAAACCTTGAGAACATTTTTCATTTGATCTGATGACATAAATGGAAATTTCCAGCTTTCTAAACTACTTGAACTTACATTATTTTAAATGCTAGTGATGGTTTTTGATAATAGCAGACCACTTCCCTAATAAAAAACAAAAAATATTTCAGTATAAGATTAAAAAAATATATATCAACACGAGTTGTATTGCATAAGTTTTACTGTATTGTTGCACAATGTTTTCTTATATGTCCCTGTTACCTATCTGTTATTGATCCTTTAATTTCTGTCTCCTAAAGCAAACTGGCCAGCATGATGTCCAGGAGTTAAACCGCATTTTGTTTAGTGCCTTGGAAAGCTCTTTGGAGGGCACATCCGGCCATGATCTCATCAAGAACTTGTACCATGGAACAATTGTTAATCGTATCCAGTGCCAGGAATGTGGGCATATCAGTGAGAGGCAGGTCAGGTCACCCTTAATGACTACGTCCATGATACCCTGCTAAAAAAAATATATCACTACTACAAACAAGTGCGTTTTTATCCAAGATCTACTTATTGATTGATCCAATAATGTAGCATATGTGATGGCATGAAATTAAGAGTTAAAGGGGTTAGCTTGCCACTCTTTTATGTGTTGGGGACATGTTTTGTGGCACTTACTAATTAAGTTTTACAGGTTCTCCTCCTGCACTTCTGTTAGTCCTGCCTTCTCCACAGACTGCACAGTTCTTCTCTTCTCATTTTATACCGGGTCATGAGACTAAACCTGCCCATCACTCTCCTCCAATTGTAAAATGGCTTTCGGACTATCGGTGATTTTCTATTGGAGGTTGCTGTGCAGGTCTGGTCACATGCTCTGGTCAGCGGCCACTTTGTGGATTGGATAACTGTACGGTCAGTGAGGAAGGCAACACTAACAAGTGCCGGAGGGGTATCTGTAAATTCTAAAAGAAAAAAGTGATCCAGCATATGACATTAAAACTCCGTGATAGAGAAATAAATCTTGGTGGCTGATTTGAACACCACAGTGTGGTCTTAGTTGAATGCTATTGGTCATACAAGCGTACATGTGATATATACTACTCCCAATCAGTGAAATCTTGTGAGCTCTCATTCAACACAATAATTAACCCCTTTCTGACATATGACGTACTATCCCGTCGAGGTGGGGTGGGCCCGTATGACCACGGATGGGATAGTACGTCATACGCGATCGGCCACGCTCACGGGGGGAGCGCGGCCGGGTGTCAGCTGCATATCGCAGCTGACATCCAGCACTATGTGCCAGGAGCGGTCACGGACCGCCCCCGGCACATTAACCCCCGGCACACCGCGATCAAACATGATCGCGGTGTGCCGGCGGTATAGGGAAGCATCGCGCAGGGAGGGGGCTCCCTGCGGGCTTCCCTGAGACCCCCGGAGCAACGCGATGTGATCGCGTTGCTCCGAGGGTCTCCTACCTCCTTCCTCGCTGCAGTCCCCGGATCCAAGATGGCCGCGGCATCCGGGTCCTGCAGGGAGGGAGGTGGCTTACCGAGTGCCTGCTCAGAGCAGGCGCTGGTAAGCCTGCTGCACTCTAAGTGAGATCGGTGATCTGACGGAGTGCTGTGCACACTGTCAGATCACCGATCTGTGATGTCCCCCCTGGGACAAAGTAAAAAAGTAAAAAAAAAAAAAAAAATTTCCCAATGTGTGTAAAAAAAAAAAAAAAAAAAAAAAAAAAAATTCCTATTTTTTTTTTTATCTAAATAAAAAAAACCAAACAATAAAAGTACACATATTTAGTATCGCCGCGTCCATAACGACCCAACCTATAAAACTGTCCCACTAGTTAACCCCTTCAGTAAACACCGTAAGGGAAAAAAAAAAAAACGAGGCATAAAACAACGCTTTATTACCATACCGCCGAACAAAAAGTGGAATAACACGCGATCAAAAAGACGGATATAAATAACCATGGTACCGCTGAAAACGTCATCTTGTCCCGCAAAAAACATATAAATGAGATATCGCTGTAATCGTACTGACCCGAAGAATAAAACTGCTTTATCAATTTTACCAAACGTGGAACGGTATAAATGCCTCTCCCAAAAGAAATTCATGAATAGCTGGTTTTTGGTCATTCTGCCTCACAAAAATCGGAATAAAAAGTGATCAAAAACTGTCACGTGTCCGAAAATGTTACCAATAAGAACGTCAACTCGTCCCGCAAAAAACAAGACCTCACATAACTCTGTGGACCAAAATATGGAAAAATTATAGCTCTCAAAATGTGGAGACGCAAAAACTTTTTTGCTATAAAAAGCGTCTTTTAGTGTGTGACAGCTGCCAATCATAAAAATCCAATATAAAAAAACACTATAAAAGTTAATCAAACCCCCCTTCATCACCTCCTTAGTTAGGGAAGAATAATAAATGTTAAAAAATGTATTTATTTCCATTTTCCCATTAGGGCTAGGGTTAGGGTTAGGGCTAGGGTTGGAGGTAAAGTTAGGGTTAGGGTTGGAGCTAAAGTTAGGGTTAGGGTTGGGGCTAAAGTTGGGGTTAGGGTTTGGATTACATTTACGGTTGGGATTAGAATTATGGGTGTGTCAGGGTTAGGGGTGTGGTTAGGGTTACCGTTGGGATTAGGGTTAGGGGTGTGTTTGGATTAGGGTTTCAGTTAGAATTGGGGAGTTTCCACTGTTTAGGCACATCAGGGGCTCTCCAAACGCGACTTGGCGTCCGATCTCAATTCCAGCCAATTCTGCGTTGAAAAAGTAAAACAGTGCTCCTTCCCTTCCGAGCTCTCCCGTGCGCCCAAACAGGGGTTTACCCCAACTATTGGGGTATCAGCGTACTCGGGACAAATTGGACAACAACTTTTGGGGTTTAAGTTCTCTTGTTATCCTTGGGAAAATAAAAATTTGGGGGGCTAAAAATCATTTTTCTGGGAAAAAAAATATTTTTTATTTTCACGGCTCTGCGTTGTAAACTGTAGTGAAACACGTGGGGGTTCAAAGTTCTCACAACACATCTAGATAAGTTCCTTAGGAGGTCTAGTTTCCAATATGGGGTCACTTGTGGGGGGTTTGTACTGTTTGGGTACATCAGGGGCTCTGCAAATGCAACGTGACGCCTGCAGACCAATCCATTTAAGTCTGCATTCCAAATGGCGCTCCTTCCCTTCCGAGCTCTGCCATGCGCCCAAACATTGGTTCCCTCCCACATATGGGGTATCAGTGTACTTAGGACAAATTGGACAACAACTTTTGGGGTCCAATTTATTCTGTCACCCTTGTAAAAATACAAAGCTGGGGGCTAAACAATCATTTTTGTGAAAAAAAAAAAAAAAAAGTTTTTATTTTCACGGCTCTGCGTTATAAACTGTAGTGAAACACTTGGGGGTTCAAAGCTCTCAAAACACATCTAGATAAGTTCCTTAGGGGGTCTACTTTCCAAAATGGTGTCACTTGTGGGGGGTTTTAATGTTTAGGCACATCAGGGGCTCTCCAAACGCAACATGGCGTCCCATCTTAATTCCAGTCAATTTTGGATTGAAAAGTAAAATGGCGCTTCCCTTCTGAGCTCTGCCATGCACCCAAACAGTGGATTACCCCCACATATGGGGTATCGTCTTACTCAGGACAAATTGTACAACAACTTTTTGGGTCCAATTTCTTCTTACCCTTGGGAAAATAAAAAATTGGGGGCGAAAAGGTCATTTTTGTGAAAAAAATATGATTTTTTATTTTTACGGCTCTGCATTATAAACTTCTGTGAAGCACTTGGTGGGTCAAAGTGCTCACTATACATCTAGATAAGTTCCTTAGGGGGTCTACTTTCCAAAATGGTGTCACTTGTAGGGGGTTTCAATGTTTAGGCACATCAGGGGCTCTCCAAACGCAACATGGCGTCACATCTCAATTCCAGTCAATTTTGCATTGAAAAGTCAAATGGCGCTCCTTTCCTTCCGAGCTCTGCCATGCGCCCAAACAGTGGTTTACCCCCACATATGGGGTATCAGCGTACTCAGGACAAATTGTACAACAACTTTTGGGGTCCATTTTCTCCTATTACCCTTGGTAAAATAAAACAAATTGGAGCTGAAATAAATTTTGTGTGAAAAAAAGTTAAATGTTCATTTTTATTTAAACATTCCAAAAATTCCTGTGAAACACCTGAAGGGTTAATAAACTTCTTGAATGTGGTTTTGAGCACCTTGAGGGGTGCAGTTTTTAGAATGGTGTCACACTTGGTTATTTTCTATCATATAGACCCCTCAAAATGACTTCAAATGAGATGTGGTCCCTAAAAAAAAAAATGGTGTTGTAAAAATGAGAAATTTCTGGTCAACTTTTAACCCTTATAACTCCCTAACAAAAAAAAAAATGTTGGTTCCAAAATTCTGCTGATGTAAAGTAGACATGTGGGAAATGTTACTTATTAAGTATTTTGCGTGACATATGTCTGTGATTTAAGGGCATAAAAATTCAAAGTTGGAAAATTGCGAAATTTTCAAAATTTTCGCCAAATTTCCATTTTTTTCACAAAAAAAACACAAGTTATATCGAATAAATTTTACCACTAACATGAAGTACAATATGTCACGAGAAAACAATATCAGAATCGCCAAGATCCGTCAAAGCGTTCCAGAGTTATAGCCTCATAAAGGGACAGTGGTCAGAATTGTAAAAATTGGCCTGGTCATTAAAATGCAAACCACCCTTGGGGGTGAAGGGGTTAAAAATGCGCTGATGGAAGTGAGCTGGCAAATATCTCACGTTATATCAAGAATCTGTCATACTTTTATTTCAGTACTACAAAATTGTGTCCCCAGCACATCCATTAAAATAAAGATCAAATGGTCAGTCCCTTTAAGAATATCAGCTAATATGTATACAGTATTTTGGACATGTTCTGTAGTAAAAGCACTTGGTCTACTAGGACTTGAGTCTAGTGCTTTGTCTGTTCATTATATAAAGGAGAATAATGCATCCTAAGACTTGTCTCAGAACCTTGTGGGATTATGTAGCAGAAGAGAAGGGCTGCCGACTTTGTCACACATCATTGATATAGTTAATAATGTAACAATTTGGGTAAAATTTTCTGCTTTAATTCTTTTTACTTTTATACAGGAAGACTTTCTCGATCTTACATTAGCTGTGAAGGACATGAGCAGTTTAGAGGAATCTCTATGCAGCTTCTATGTGGCAGAAGAAATGTTTGATGGAGACAACCTCTACCGCTGTGGAGCCTGTGACAAACTTGTCCCAGCTGCCAAGGTAATCGCGACTTATTAAATTGCCTCTCTACTGCTGTGACCGCAAATATACAACATTATCTTTTTTTACTTTTATATTGAGTGAAAAAATGTATAAATGGAGCACAATTTGCTCTCAACTAATAATTACAGAAGATTAGAACTAGACTGGTTTTGCATCCAGTTGCTCCTCCATGGCAGCCAGACCCTTCACCGGCAATCCTATGTCCTTCATCCTAGGTGCCTCTGCCATTTGCAACACCCCCATGATGTCCCCTATGGCCTAGTGACTCAACTTCACAATTTTGCTGAGCTTAGTAAGTGCCAGGGGTGCCCAGATGAACACTGCCTTGGTCCAGCTGTCACGGAGGACCAAACTGGATGCCATAGCCATACCAGGGTAGTGTGAATCTTTTTGCTCATCTCTACCATTTATCTTATTAGAGTGACCATCAGAAATAAAATCCAAAACCTATGTTGATATGCAGGATTACCGTAATTCAGCCAGTTTACAGAAGCAACACTTTTAATAAAGAGTAGCAAAACTTTGAAGCTGGTGTTTTTTCATATTTGGCAGAGACATTAATTTCCTGCAGACCAGTGGGGGTCTGGACCCTGAGACTCTCATTGATTTCTCAATAGACCGTCAAATAGTGTGTACTTCAGCAGGCAGGAGCCTCAGCAGGCAGGAGCCTCAGCAGGCAGGAGCCTCAGCAGGCAGGAGCCTCAGCAGGCAGGAGCCTCAGCAGACAGGAGCCTCAGCAGACAGGAGCCTCAGCAGACAGGAGCCTCAGCAGGCAGGAGCCTCAGCAGGCAGGAGCCTCAGCAGACAGGAGCCTCAGCAGGCATGAGCCTCAGCAGGCATGAGCCTCAGCAGGCATGAGCCTCAGCAGGCATGAGCCTCAGCAGGCATGAGCCTCAGCAGACGGGAGCCTCAGCAGTGGGGGTCTCTGGTCGGGGTCTGGATCCTATCTACAGGCATTTAAAGTGCCCACCAAATATTAAAAAACATGGACAAAGTTTAGTTAACCTTTTAAATTTGTCTCATGTCAAACTAATGGCTCATAAAATTAAGCAACACTGTAGACCGGGTTTAGTCTACGATCAGAAGTTTCCATTTGTGCTTCAACTTATTTCTGTTACTTTATATCTTTACAGTCTGCCAAACTGGGGAAATTACCTCCCTTCCTCACATTTTCTCTTCTGAGGTTCAACTTCGACTTCGAAAAGTGTGAGCGGTATAAAGAAACCTCACGATACACTTTCCCTAACCGCCTCAACATCCGCCCATTTTGTGAGCAGGTTTGAATGGGATTCGCTTTTTTTTATTCTGTTTATCTGTGTGCCAGCATCCATGTCTGTGATGGGTAATACCCACTTTAAACGTTTTAAATGCATTTTGTCAGTTTTAATGGAATTTGCTCATATTTCCTTTTGCATTGTCAGCCACTCCTCTGTCCTCTTTCTTCTAGAATCACTTGGAGGATTCAGTGCAAATGTATGAGCTCTTTTCAGTTATCATACACAAGGGAGGATGTTATGGTGGCCATTATCATGCATACATTCGGGACGTAGATGAGCTGGGACATTGGAGCTGTGAGGTAAGTAAATTACAAATTGTAACGTAATGATCTATCCTAATTTTGTAAAGACAGTCATAGACATTAGATTTTCTGCAGATCCATTAGAAATTAAGCCTGGCTGCTGTTTCCCAATGTCAGAGTGCATTTTAATCTGTAAGAATCTTATTTTTGTCAAGCACAAGGAGCATCAAAAGTGTCTGTCAGTCCTTTATTTCCCCAACATTTGCCTTAAAGGTTCAGAAACATGTTACAGCAATTTCACCAATTCCACCGATTTTTGGCATGACCAGCTGACTAATCTTTGTGTATGGAGCCTCATGACTTTCTATCCAAGTAAAAGTTGAATTTTAAAGGGGTTTTCCAGGCTTTTGAATCCTCACTGCATGTCCAGTGTGTGCTGTCAGGATTCTCCGCTGCCAAGACTGGGTAGTCATGTGGTCATTCTTCTACGATTTGCATTCTTCCAGTCACATTCCGACTAGACATGTCCGGCCTCGCTCAATACAGTTGTATTGAGTGAGGCTGCCCACGTCTAGTCGGCTCGTGACCGCACGTATGCAAATCGCATACTTGCAGGCGTGCGCTCGCCCGCTGCCAGCATCAGAGAATCCTGACCGCTCTCTACAGACTTGAAACCCAAAGCCTAGACAACATCTTTAACCCCTTCCCGACATTTGACGTACTATCCCTTCGAGGTGGGGTGGGCCCGTATGACCGCCGACGGGATAGTACGTCATCACCGATCAGCGGCGCTCACGGGGGGAGCGCGGCCGATCGCGGCCGGGTGTCAGCTGCATATCGCAGCTGACATCCGGCACTATGTGCCAGGAGCGGTCATGGACCGCCCCCGGCACATTAACCCCCGGCACACCGCGATCAAACATGATCGCAGTGTACCGGCGGTATAGGGAAGCATCGCGCAGGGAGGGGGCTCCCTGCGGGCTTCCCTGAGACCCCCGGAGCAACGCGATGTGATCGCGTTGCTGCGAGGGTCTCCTACCTCCTTCCTGGCTGCAGGTCCCGGATCCAAGATGGCCGCGGCATCCGGGTCCTGCAGGGAAGGAGGTGGCTTACCGAGTGTCTGCTCAGAGCAGACACTTGGTAAGCCTGCAGCCCTGCACAGCAGATCGTCGATCTGGCAGAGTGCTGTGCACACTGCCAGATCAATGATCTGTGATGTCCCCCCCTGGGACAAAGTAAAAAAGTAAAAAAAAAAATTTTTCCACATGTGTAAAAAAAAAAAAAATCCTAAAAAAATATATATATTATTCCCATAAATACATTTCTTTATCTAAATAAAAAAACAAAACAATAAAAGTACACATATTTAGTATCGCCGCCTCCGTAACGACCCGACCTATAAAACTGCCCCACTAGTTAACCCCTTCAGTAAACACCGTAAGAAAAAAAAAAAAAAAAACGAGGCAAAAAACAACGCTTTATTACCATACCGCCGAACAAAAAGTGGAATAACACGCGATCAAAAAGACTGATATAAATATCCATGGTACCGCTGAAAACGTCATCTTGTCCCGCAAAAAAAAAGCCGCCATACAGCATCATCAGCAAAAAAATAAAAAAGTTATAGTCCTGAGAATAAAGCGATACCAAAATAATTATTTTTTCTATATTTTAGTTTTTATCGTATAAAAGCGCCAAAACATAAAAAAATGATATAAATGAGATATCGCTGTAATCGTACTGACCCGAAGAATAAAACTGCTTTATCAATTTTACCAAACGCGGAACGGTATAAACGCCTCCCCCAAAAGAAATTCATGAATAGCTGGTTTTTGGTCATTCTGCCTCACAAAAATCGGAATAAAAAGCGATCAAAAACGGTCACGTGTCCGAAAATGTTACCAATAAAAACGTCAACTCGTCCCGCAAAAAACAAGACCTCACATGACTCTGTGGAGCAAAATGTGGAAAAATTATAGGTCTCAAAATGTGGAGACGCAAAAACTTTTTTGCTATAAAAAGCGTCGCTGGTTTCACACTTGCGTTTTTGTCTGCAGCGTTTTTTGCACAAAAAAACGCATGCGTTTTTTTCCCTATATTTAACATTGAAAACGCATGCGGTTTTTTTGTACGCGTTTGGTCGCGTTTTCAAACGCATGCGGTTTTTTTCTGCATGCGTTCATTTTCAGAAATACAACCTGCAGTATTTTCTTGCGTTTTTAAGCACATGCGTTTGTTTGCGTTAAAAACGCATGCATTTTTTTGAAAAAAAACCAGAAAACACACTGAAAAGCCACCCACCACCATCAACGTGATAAAGGGATCCAAACCCTAACCCTAACTCTACCCCTAACCTCACCCCTAACCGTTTAATGAACATTTTCTGACAGTCATAGTGCCACGTATTTCAGTGCCACGTATTTCAGTGCCACGTATTTCAGTGCCACGTATTTCAGTGCCACGTGTTTCAGTGCCACGTATTTCAGTGCCACGTATCACGTATTTCAGTGCCACGTATCACGTATTTCAGTGCCACGTATCACGTATTTCAGTGCCACATATTTTAGTACCACGTATTTCAGTGCCACGTATTTCAGTGCCACGTATTTCAGTGCCACGTATTTCAGTGCCACGTATTTCAGTGCCACGTATCACGTATTTCAGTGCCACGTATTTCAGTGCCACGTATTTCAGTGCCACGTATTTAAGTGCCACGTATCACATATTTAAGTGCCACGTATTTAAGTGCCACGTATTTCAGTGCCACGTATTTCAGTGCCACGTATTTCAGTGCCACGTATTTCAGTGCCACGTATTTCAGTGCCACGTATCACGTATTTCAGTGCCACGTGTTTCAGTGCCACGTATTTAAGTGCCACGTATCACGTATTTCAGTGCCACGTATTTCAGTGCCACGTATTTCAGTGCCACGTATTTCAGTGCCACGTATTTCAGTGCCACGTATTTCAGTGCCACGTATTTCAGTCACGTTTAGGGGTAGGGTTAGGGTTAGGGCTAGGGTTGGAGGTAAAGTTAGGGTTGGGGCTAAAGTTAGGGTTGGGGCTAAAGTTAGGGTTAGGGTTTGGATTACATTTACGTTTGGATTAGGGTTGGGATTAGAATTATGGGTGTGTCAGGGCTAGGGGTGTGGTTAGGGTTACCGTTGGGATTAGGGTTAGGGGTGTGTTTGGGTTAGGGTTTCAGGTAGAATTGGGGAGTTTCCACTGTCCAGGCACATCAGGGGCTCTCCAAGCGCGACATGGCGTCCAATCTCAATTCCAGCCAATTCTGCGTTGAAAAAGTAAAACAGTGCTCCTTCCCTTCCGAGCTCTCCCGTGCGCCCAAAAAGGGGTTTACCCCAACATATGTGTTATCAGCGTACTCGGGACAAATTGAACAACAACTTCTGGGGTCCAAGTTCTCTTGTTATCCTTAGGAAAATAAAAATTTGGGGGGCTAAAAATCATTTTTGTGGGAAAAAAAAGATGTTTTATTTTCACGGCTCTGCGTTATAAACTGTAGTGAAACACTTGGGGGTTCAAAGTTCTCAAAACACATCTAGATAAGTTCCTTGGGAGGTCTAGTTTCCAATATGGGGTCACTTGTGGGGGGTTTGTACTGTTTGGGTACATCAGGGGCTCTGCAAATGCAACGTGACGCCTGCAGACCAATCCATTTAAGGCTGCATTCCAAATGGCGCTCCTTCCCTTCCGAGCTCTGTCATGCACCCAAACAGTGGTTCCCCCCCACATATGGGGTATCAGCGTACTCAGGACAAATTGGACAACAACTTTTGGGGTCTAATTTATCCTGTTACCCTTGTGAAAATACAAAACTGGGGGCTAAAAAATCATTTTTGAGAAAAAAAATAAAAATTATTTTCACGGCTCTGCGTTATAATCTGTAGTGAAACACTTGGGGGTTCAAAGCTCTCAAAACACATCTAGATAAGTTCCTTAGGGGGTCTACTTTCCAAAATGGTGTCACTTGTAGGGAGTTTCAATGTTTAGGCACATCAGGGGCTCTCCAAACGCAACATGGCGTCCCATCTCAATTCCAGTCAATTTTGCATTGAAAAGTCAAATGGCGCTCCTTCCCTTCCGAGCTCTGCCCTGCGCCCAAACAATGGTTTACACCCACATATGGGGTATCATCGTACTCAGGACAAATTGCACAACATTTTTTGGGGTCCAATTTCTTCTCTTACCCTTGGGAAAATAAAAAATTGGGGGCGAAAAGATCATTTTTGTGAAAAAATATGATTTTTTATTTTTACGGCTCTGCATTATAAACTTCTGTGAAGCACTTGGTGGGTCAAAGTGCTCACCACACATCTAGATAAGTTCCTTAGGGGGTCTACTTTCCAAAATGATGTCACTTGTAGGGAGTTTCAATGTTTAGGCACATCAGGGGCTCTCCAAACGCAACATGGCGTCCCATCTCAATTCCAGTCAATTTTGCATTGAAAAGTCAAATGGCGCTCCTTTCCTTCCGAGCTCTGCCATACGCCCAAACAGTGGTTTACCCTCACATATGGGGTATCAGCGTACTCAGGACAAATTGTACAACAACTTTGGGGGTCCATTTTCTCCTGTTACCCTTGGTAAAATAAAACAAATTGGAGCTGAAATAAATTGTGTGTGAAAAAAAGTTAAATGTTAATTTTTATTTAAACATTCCAAAAATTCCTGTGAAACACCTGAAGGGTTAATAAACTTCTTGAATGTGGTTTTGAGCACCTTGAGGGGTGCAGTTTTTAGAATGGTGTCACACTTGGGTATTTTCTATCATATAGACCCCTCAAAATGACTTCAAATGAGATGTGGTCCCTAAAAAAAAATGGTGTTGTAAAAATGAGAAATTGCTGGTCAACTTTTAACCCTTATAACTCCGTCACAAAAAAAAATTTTGGTTCCAAAATTGTACTGATGTAAAGTAGACATGTGGGAAATGTTACTTAAGTATTTTGCGTGACATATGTCTGTGATTTAAGGGCATAAAAATTCAAAGTTGGAAAATTGCAAAATTTTCAAAATTTTCGCCAAATTTCCATTTTTTTCACAAATAAACGCAAGTTATATCGAATAAATTTTACCACTAACATGAAGTACAATATGTCACGAGAAAACAATGTCAGAATCGCCAAGATCCGTCAAAGCGTTCCAGAGTTATAGCCTCATAAAGGGACAGTGGTCAGAATTGTAAAAATTGGCCCGGTCATTAACGTGCAAACCACCCTTGGGGGTGAAGGGGATAACACTCAATCCTTTTGTCTTCAAGGAGGATAAAATAGAAAGAGGCGTCCGGCAGCAGATCACTAACTCCCCAACCCATTGAGAACACATGTATGCTCTGGCTTATTGAGCATGCATTTGTATGGAGAGATCACGAGAAATTGCTATTGACTGAATAAGCCTTGGGCTGATGGAGATGGAGGGTTTTCTGGCAGCATGTAGTATTATCCTGAAATAAAGTCAAATACAATCGATTTCCAAAAATGCTTGCTAGTCTGGATATTGACCCCTGAACACTTGCACATTAGATGCTTCTGTCTACCTGGTTGCCCATGGATACGTCCTACACTTCTATCCTGAAAGGTTGCACATGCTCAGTAGGTACCAGCTATTCCTCTATAGCGAGTAGCCTATTATTACTGTGCAGTGACGCAGAACATGTGTGACTGCACCGTCCTCGCTGCACAGGGTGGACATGGACACTGCTGTCACTGCTGTTTGAGGGACAGCCATCTTCCTATCTGTATGACCCCCTCTTTGTTGTGTGACAGAAAACGCCGAGAAAGCACAGGAGCATCAGTCACTAAACTATCAGTGGTTTTTCTCATTAACACCATGAATATTCCTGTCCATATTTGTTATAATGGACATCTCCTATCTAGAAATACAGTGTAAATACAACTGGGCCATTGTCTATATTGTCTTATAGAGAAACTATCTCTGTTGCCCATAGCAACCAGTCAGAGCGCAGCTTTAATTTTTTAAACAGCTCTAGTAAAATGAAAGCTGCTCTGCGATTGGTTGCAGTAGGCAATAATTATATTTTTTGGAGCCAGGAGAGGACTCATAGGTAGACTATATCTAGAACATATACAGAATTGGAGGGGTGGAAAGCTTTATACAGGGTGGTAGGGACAGATAAGGGTTACATTTAGTCATATAATATTAGGAACTGTGCACAGCACCAAGTCTCCTCATGTTAGCTCTGCCCCTGCGGTCACCAGCAGATCACAGAGCAGGTAGAGGAGCACGCGAGAGAGCAAGGAGCCTGGAGAAGAAGCAGGGGGTTGTGGGAAATGTAGTTCAGAGGGTCACATGGGCATCACTGAAGGACCGCCCACTTGTCACTGAGCAGAGAGACAATGATGGAGGAACTGCAGCCAGAGATAAGTGTAAGAACTACTAGTTTTATAACTGATCGCTATTATTCCCTCTGATTTCTACACAGGAAGAGAAGAAAAGCAAAAGAGGTGGAGAAATGGGGGATGACCAAGACTGCCCCGCTGCTATCCTTGCTGCTGTTATTGCAGAGGTACTTACACTAATAAAAATCAGAAGATGGCTGCTTTTCCAGTAAACTGTAATTTTTTGCCTAGTTTGTTTAAAAAACAAATAAAAGAAAAGACTCTTTACAAAAATGGATGTAACTGTTTATCCGCTGTTTTACACAGCTGGCATCTGTCTGTAACAGCAGCGAGCGGAGCTTGCTCGGATTGCTGCGTTTTAACCATTTAGATGCTGCTGTCAAAGAGTGAAAATTGTATCCATAACAAAGTTATGGCTGTCAGAGAATATAAATTAAAAATTAAAAAAAATATATATACAAAGTTCTGAATTTTATTTAAACCACTAAAATAATAGCAAAATAAATAGTTTTGGTAGCGCTGTAATCATACTGACTTGAAGAATTCTATTGCCAGGTCATTTTTGACCATTCAAGCAAAGACATCAAAACAAAATGGTCTTCTGCTCTGATGGAATACTAAGGCTATGTGCACACGTATTCTTTAGGTCTGCGGATTTTTCCGCAGCGGATTTGAGAAATCTGCAGGTAAAAGGCACTGCGTTTTACCTGCGGATTTACCGTGGATTTTATGCGGATTCCACCTGCGGCTTGACACCTGCGGATTGCTATAGAGGAGCAGGTGTAAACCACTGCGGAATCCGCAGAAAGAATTGACACGCATTTTTTTTTCCGCAGCATGAGCACAGCGGTTTCTGTTTTCCATAGGTTTACATGGTACTGTAAACTCATGGAAAACTGCTGCGGATCCGAGGCAAAATCCACAACGTGTGCAGATAGCCTAAAGGGCTGCAGCTAATCAGCGGCTGCAGGTCGTCTGCAGCGGTCAGTGAATGTCGGCAGACACTGTGCCGACATCACTGGAATGGCTCTGATCTGGATGATGAGGTTTTTTGTTTTTATTTTATTTCTAGCATTTAGGAAGAGATTGTCCAGTAGTGGACAGCCTTTTAAAACAAAGCCAGAATCCCAGCTACGTACATCACCCTAAGACCCCTTGCTAAGCAAAACATATCAGTTTTGCTCTGAGTTTTCATTTTATTTTATGCTTGACAACTTTGTTGTAAAAATTAGTACAGAATGAGCAGATACATCATTATCATTTAATCAGTTACAGCTCTAATATACTAGTGGAGGCCTTGTTAAAGGGGTTGTCCAGGCATTTAAAATTGAGGCTATGATATTGTTATTCTACCGGTTGTTCTGAGACCTGGCAACCCTGCTGATCAGCTGTTGTTAGCTCCAGCACAAGAGACGACCCTATTCTATCCTGCATTAAAGATAGACACCCCAAGAAAAAAGGTCAATGGCAGTTGCAGTTATTGGACTTCATATGCCTCATTATAACCAATGCCTGTGTCGGACTTCCATCTAAAATCTGTTTTTCTGGACTTTAGATGGAATCCTCTAAGACCCTAAACATAATTGAAGAAGGCTGTAATCCATCACTTTGCAGAGACTGTAATAGTCTGTTCTGATTTTGGTACCTGTTATAGCAGTTGATATATAGGACACCCGCAATGCCGAATGGCCTATACACAAAATACAGTGTGTGATCCATTATGGCTGTGTTTTTTTTTTTTTTTTTTGGGGGGGGGGGGGGTTCTCAGCATTATTTTATATTTTTTAACATCTTACTAGAGTGAGATGTTAAAAAATATATAAAATAATCCTGAGAAAAGTAAAATCTTATTATATTATACCAACCGAATTTATTTGGAGAACTACGCAAAACAGTGTCTAAAAATGTAACTAAGCTTACATAGGCCAAGCTGTCTTTGACTATGCACATCCACAGCTTTCTTCCAAAGCTATCAGCCTAGATGCAAACTTCCAAATTACTTAAAGGGAACCTGTCACCCCGTTTTTTCCGTATGAGATAAAAATACTGTTAAATAGGGCCTGAGCTGTGCATTACAATAGTGTATTTTGTGGACCCCGATTCCCCACCTATGCTGCCGAAATACGTTACCAAAGTAGCCGTTTTCGCCTGTCAATCAGGCTGGTCTGGTCAGATGGGCGTGGTTTCTTCCCCCAGATCTTGCTTATTTTTCCGTTGGTGGCGTAGTGGTTTGCGCATGGCCAAGTCCAGAATCCACTGCACAGGGGAGGGAAAAGCGCGCGATCTTCACTATTCCCCTGGTGATCAGTGGGGGCGGCCATCTTCCTGTGGCCGCGCGTGCGCAGATGGAGCGCAGATGCGAACTCTGCTTCAGGAAAATGGCCGCCGCGATCTCCATCTGCGCACGCGCGGCATCCCGCGGCCATTTTCCTGAAGCCCCGGGCAGCAGAGCGCTCCATCTGCGCACGCGCGGCCACAGGAAGATGGCCGTCCCCACCGATCACCAGGGGAATAGCGCAGATCGCGCTCTTTTCCCTCCCCTGTGCAGTGGATTCTGGACTTGGGCATGCGCAAACCACTACGTCACCAACGGAAAAATAAGCAAGATCTGGGGGAAGACACCACGCCCATCTGACCAGACCAGCCTGATTGACAGGCGAAAACGGCTACTTTGGTAACGTATTTCGGCAGCATAGATGGGGAATCGGGGTCCACAAAATACACTATTGTAATGCACAGCTCAGGCCCTATTTAACAGTATTTTTATCTCATACGGAAAAAATGGGGTGACAGGTTCCCTTTAATTCCATAACACCTATTTTTTTTCTTCCAATGTTATATCTTCCTATATACTAGACGTTTTACCTGCTTTGGTGTATAAGCACCATCAGCTTTTTACTCGTTGCCCCTCTCGTGCATGGCAGAATGCGATGAATCAAAGACAACCCTGGCACAACAACCCCACAAAATCTTTGGCAAGCATCCAGGGTTGTGGAGCAGCGCTGGAAGAAAACACACAGGAATACTTCACCGCATTCAAACAAGCAACTTTCACATTCAAGTCGGCCCTCATCTCTGCTAAACAAGACTATACCACCCTTGCATCTTCTTTATCTCACAAACCCAAACAGCTATTCAACACCTTTAACTCCCTCATCTACCCTCCACTGCCCCTTCTGATTCCCCTTATCACTGCAGACGACTTTGCAACACATTTCAAAAATAAGATCTAGCAAACAAGGCAAATCTTTGCTACCTACCCACCCCAACTCCTATGTATATCAGGCCACTGCCCCTCCCTCATGACCTTCCTACCCACTATCACTGAAGGAGAGCTTACTCATTTTCTCTCAAAAGTGCACTTCACCACTTGTGCACTTGACCCCATCCCATCCCACCTCCTCCCCAACTTCACCATCACGCTTCTCCTGGCCCAAGCCCACCTCTTTAACCTATCGCTAATGTGTGGTACCTTCCCTTTTGCTTTCAAACATGACACGATCACAACTGTCTTGAAGAAACTATCCATTGATCTGATCGCTTCGTCCATCTATCGCACCATATGGCTGCTCCCATTCGCCTCCAAACTCCTCGAACAGCATGTCCAACCACTTATCTAACTCTTTAATGAACTGTGGTCCCCACCATTCTACTGAAACTGCCCTGACTAAAATTACTAACGACACCGTCAAAGCGAACAGACAATTCTCTATAGTCCTCCTTCTAGACCTGTCCTCTGCCTTCAACACCGGCATCAAAGACCAAATACCTCTCCCTCTGCACATTTAGCATCTCATACTCCACTTCCACGCTATCTTCTCGTCTCACCATTTCTCTGTCATTGTCTTTCAAGGCTTTGTCCCAGGACCCCTACTCTTCTCCATCTATACCTTTAGCCTAGGACAACATAAAGTCCCATGGCTTCCAGTACTACATGTACGCTGATGACACTCAGATCTACCTCTCTGGCCCAGAAGTCAACTCTCCGCTGTCCAGAGTGCCTATCAGCTATATCCTGCTTCTTCTCTTGATTCCTAAAGCTCAATGTGGACAAAATTGAACTACTCATCTTTCCTCCATCTCACCTAACCACCCTACTTGATCTATCACAATTAACGACACCACCCTTTCCGCAGCACAAGAAGTCCACTGCCTCGGAGTGACCTTCAATTCTGCCTTGTCCTTCAAACCGCACATCCAAGCTCTCGCCACCTCCTGCTGTCTCCAACTCAGAAAATATTTCCAGAATCCATCTTTTCCTCAACCCTCAATATACTAAAATTTTAGTGCCTTCCCTCATCTCCCGCCTCAACTACTGCAATGTCTTCCTCTGTGGCCTTCCAGATTACACTTTTGAACCTCTCCAGTTTGTCCTTAACTGCTGCTTCACTAATCCACCTCTCTCCTCGCTGCTCCTCTGCTTCTCTTCTCTACAAATCCCTTCATTGACTCCCAATTCCCCAACATATCCAGTTCAAACTACTAACACTGACCTTCAAAGCTGTACATAATCTGTCTCCTCCGTATATGTCCAACCTAATCTGATCTCTTCCAACACTTAACCTCTGATCCCCTACTGACCTCCTTCTCTCTTCCACACTTATACGCTCCCCACCCAATCACCTCCCAAGACTTCTCCCGAATAGCCCCCATCCTCTGGAATTCTGTGTTCCAACACGTCTGATTACATAGGTCCGTGACTAAAAAGCTGTTTGATTATTTCTCCATCGCCTCATTGGGGGACACAGACCGTGGGTGTATGCTGCTGCCACTAGGAGGCTGACACTAAGTGATACAAAGAAAGTTCGCTCCTCCTCTGCAGTATACACCCTCCTGCTGAGTCTCAGCTAACCAGTTCTTGCTTAGTGTTGGTAGGAGGCACACGGATCGGTCTGCTATTCAGACCCAAAACGCTTTATTATTTTATTTTTACCTTTTACATTTTTGATTTTACTTTTTATAACGAAGGGGTGATGTATCCTTTCAAAGCTCCGATCTCCCCGAACCATCAACAGGCGAGCACGGAGAGTTTCGCCTCTCCGTACCCTCTCCTGCGACGTGCCACGCCTGAGCTGATTCTTAGGGGCAACGGGTCCCTTCAAGGGCACCGATGTCCCCACACCCTGAACGGACGAGCACATGGAGTGTCGCCTCCACGTACCCTCTTCCCCAGCCAGGGGACAACTGGCCCTGTCCACCCGGGGGCTGAACTCCGTGGATACACAGAGGCCCCTCTCTATGGCGTCCGAGCAGCCCCCACTGTCCCACCACTGTTAAAGCGGTGACACAAGGAGGCGGACGGTTCATCTCCACCTCCCTAACAAAGGAATGGTGGACTGAGGTTTATCCCTCTATCCCTGCACCGTCCGCGCTGCAATACCTGACCTGCAGCAGAACAATACAATGTGTGCGCCTTCCTCGGCACTGAAACCCAGTTATCGCGGCGGCTCCATGCCGGGGCGCGCACTGATGTTGAGTGGATCCAGTCAGCGATGGGCCTCTGCAGTGGGATATTCACATGCTGACAGGCAGCCTCAGCCATGGCTTCCCTGTGGCCCACCTCCCTGAGGTAACGCTCTGGCCGGCTGCAAAAATTTAGCCCCCGGCTTCGGCCGATGTGTAGGCTGCATCCTGGAACCGTCGCCCGCACTATGGTGTGCTAAGGCGGCTCCGCCCGCCTTTTCTGGGGCTTCTCACCTATTACGGGAACGCTCGCTTCTCTCGACCAACCACCAACGCCCCTTTATTCTACCCCTGGTATTGCTCATTCCGGCTGCAGAAATTTAGGCCCCGGCTTGGGCCTATTAATTGAAGTCACAGAGGCGATGGTTCTGCATTGAAGGGGCACATGCAACTGGGTAAGAAAGTACTGCTCTCCCCCTGCATCTTCCCCCTGTGCATAAAGGCACATGACCAGTATTTCCTGGTCTTAAAGGCACACGACCAGTATTCCATAGTCTTAAAGGAACATGACCAGTATTCCCTAATCTTAAAGGCACATGACCAGTATTCCTAGTCTTAAAGGCACATGACCAGTATTCCCTGGTCTTAAAGGTGCATGACCAGTATTCCCTGGTCTTAAAGGTGCATGACCAGTATTCCCTAGTCTTAAAGGTGCATGACCAGTACTCCCTGGTCTTAAAGGTGACCTGACTCTGTGGATGTACAGAGGCACCCTTTTTGGCATGCGAACATCCCCCTTTGCATCACCACTATTTAGCAGATGATGCAAGAAGGCGGACGATCCCTCTTCACTTCCCTGTTAAGAGGATGGTGGATTAAGGGTTCATCATTTTAACTTGGCACCGTCAAAAGAGAGCGGCGATTGCAAGAGTTTTGTCAGATTTTTTTCGTTTGCGGAACTAGTATTTTTCCGTCTTATTGCAACAAAACTGCAAGTAGAGACTTCCTCGCAGGGAGTTTTCACATGTGGTTCTTCCCTATCGCATACCGTTAGATCTTTGGGACCTTAATGGTCCTGGGAGTCTTACAGTAGACTCCTTTTAATCCGGACATGGAAGGTCGCCCTTTTTCCTCTGCGATCTCGTCATCCTGACGACTCTTTGGAGCTAGCCGCTTTGTTCTTTCAAACTTTTTTTCCCTTATTACCTTCAAGGCAAGGTTGTCCTCAGGCCATCCCCGTCCCTTGTTACCAAGGTGGTATTGTATTCCCACTGTTACAAGAACATCGTTCTTCCCTCATCTCTTTCGGCACCAGTAAAAAAAAACGGAATAGGCTCCCCATATTCTGGGCGAAGTTAGTGCTCTGAGTAGGTACGTCTCGAGGACAGCGTCCTTCCGAAAGGTTGGACGCTTTATTTGGGCTTCCTGACGGTAAGAAGAAGGCTTCCTGATGGTTACAGGAAGGGTTTAGCTGTTTCATCGGCCATGTTAGCCTGGTGGATTCGTTACACCATCCAGGAGTCCTTTCGTGTTAGATGTCATCCTGTCTCCCTGTCTATCGAGGTTTCTTGGGTTCTAGGCACCAGGCGTCGGCAAAGCAAGCCTGCAAGCTTGCGGGTTCATCCAGTTCGCATGCATTCTTGAAGCAGTATCATTCCCAGACTTCCACAGATGTGAGTCTGGACAGACGGACTCTGCAGGCCACGGTGGCGCACTTGTAAGTAGCAGTTACACAGAGCCTGATCTGATGTTGTCCCCACCCAGGGACTGCTTTTGGACGTCCCATGGTCTGTGTCCCTAATGAGGCGATGGAGAAATAGGGATTTTTGTGTATTCACCGTAAAATCCTCTCCGAGCCATTCATTGAGGGACACAGCTCCCACCCCGTTATTAGCTTGTGCTTGTTTTATAATTTGACATGCTATACTCTCATATATAACGTGACATGCTATACGCGCATATGTTGTTATTGATCTCCTACTGCTTTTGCACCGAACTGGTTAGCTGAGAGCCAGCAGGAGGGTGTATACTGCAGGGGAGGAGCTAACTTTCTTTGTATCACTTAGTGTCAGCCTCCTAGTGGCAGCAGCATACACCCCACGGTCTGTGTCCCCCAATGAATGGCTCGGAGAAAAGGATTTTACAGTGAGTACACAAAAATCCCTATTTTCATATAATTTCCATGTATTTTGGTGTTTTCATAAAGAAAAAAATATTGAAAAAAATTTTAAATGTCAGGACTTGCCACATCTTCTGCACAGCTATACCAGTACCCAAGGACCCCGCTCATCAGTCGAATCATACCTGAACCAGATGATGAATCAAGTTCTGACTTCGAAGATGATAAAAGACCAACATTTTTTTTCCCCAGGAGGAGACAAAGGATTTAGTAAGACTTGAATCTCCCCCAAGATGCCGCTGAGTTACTCGGATCAAGGCTCAAAAGCAGGAATTTAATGTTAACAGGAGTGTCTTTTTCATGGTTCAGACATTGTGAAAAGGAGTTCATTCCTTACTTTGCCCAGGAAGACAAGTTGGTTTATTGCATCGATGTCAAAGATTTGATGGGTCAATTCAAAATCCAATATGATTCAGCTCAATGGCATCTTTTTTATAGATTCTTCAAAAAGAAGTCTCAATGCAGTTTTACTCCACAACGGCGTTTTTTACACTTCCATCTCTATAGGTCATTTCGTACACTTGAAGCAAACCTAAGAGTACTTGGAATTGGTTCTTCGTAAACTTAAATATGAAGACCACAGTTGGCAAGTGTGTGGGGATTTGAAGGTCTTATGCATGCTGCTCGAGCAACAAGCTGGGTATACCAAATACCCTTGTTTTCTGTGTCTGTGGGACAGTGAAGACTGACAAAAACCTCTGGACTAAGAAGAGATGGCAGCCAAGGGTGCTCAATCGGTGAAAAAAATGTCCTCCGAGAAACTTTGCTACCTCCCTATTAAGTTCTTCTACCTCCTCTCCACATAAAATTGGGCTTGATGAAGCAATTCGTAAAATCACTTGAAAGAGATGGGGAATGCTTCAAATACTTGGTCATCTAGTTTCCAAGCCTCTCAGAGGCAAAATTGAAGGAAGGTGTGTTCATCGGACCAGACGTTAGAAGGCTTATAGGTGATAAAGAGTTTGTCAATACCATGATAGAGCATTACAATAATATCAGACAACCGTTGGACGCTTCAGAGAGACATTCCAAATGCTACTCACAAGCGTAAATGTACCAAGAGGAGCCTCACGGGGAAAAAAACGGTTTTAGTGAGTGTTAGTGAGCTTATTTCAGTTCAAAAATGTTTTTCATGAAAAATGTGTCAGATCAAATTAATTTTATAAGTCTATTTTCATTTATATCGCGGTATTGCCTTATTTAACATAGTTGTCTAAATTGTCAGGAAACGTGATGTCCTATGACAAAACGGAGGTCATTTTCAGATTCAGCGCACCAAAAAGCATAAAGATTAGGTGGAATAACCAAAACCGCTCTTGAAATTGTATTTTGTGCTGACCCGTGTTATCCAACACAATCAGAACTTTCATATGGAACTTGGAAACCCACATATTCAAGAACGCTTACACCCATAATGACCCCCTGTATTGTACATCAACATGGAATCAATGGTGCCCTAAAAATAAATAATAATATGCACAGTAAGTGATATCTCATTAAGTTCACATAATGAGTGCATATTTCTAACCCCTTTGATATGCTGTTGTTTTGACTCTTTATTTTTATTTCTTATTAGTTTTTATGTCAATCTAAAAGTTAGAACCCTAATGAGCAGTTTGCATGTATCAGTGCTGTTAGGTTTTTTTTACGTTGATGGAAGTATTGTGTTTCCCCTTACAAACCTTTTCAAAAAAATCAAAGCAGAACATGTTGTCTTTCTTTTTCTTAGGCTGGGGTTGATAAAATGATCCCTATGGATCAATTGAGTCAAAAGTTACTGGAGCACACCGGATCTTCCTGGAATAAGGCTTATAGGAAGCAGCATGGAGTCCTCCGTAAGGTACAAGCATTGAATAGTCATGGTGTAGGGATCCAGACTATTGGTAGGTTAGATACATCAGTCTATATCTGTATAATGATAGTTATATCAACTCTATACTCAAAATGTCTTCCTGCCTGTCTATCAAAGTGCTCCAGATATCAAAGTATATAAGGAATAGTGAGCCTCCTAGTTTTGTGGATTCTGTAACATCAAAGGTCCTTCGACCATAGACCATTGATTTAGACTTGTAGGAGTGCTCAAAGGGGTTTTCCGGTTTCAGAAAACCCCTCTCTGCCAGCACAGTTTAAGAAAAGGAAAAAAATAAAATACTAAGGTGCTTTATTCGCCCTCCCCGGGTCCTAGCAATAACTGAGCTGCCCGATTTAATGGCGCAACCGCTGAACTTTGTTATTGGCTGCAACACTGTCAACGTGATGTCAATGCTACGCACAATAACCGACATCAGGAGCAGCGGCGGAGACTCCGTGTTGGATCCCAGGAGGTTCATTGAAGCACAGTTTGCTTTTTATTTTTTAATCAAACTGCAGTCGGAAGCAGGGGTTTTCTAAAACCCTTTTTTAGACCGCAGTAATTAAGTAATGGTTTATTCCCACATGACATTGCAGGTAAGTACTAGACTTGTTGATACAGGTTTTCTGAATGGGATAGACACCTCCAATGGTGATTGGGAAGAGTATGTTTTGGGAATAAAGTTGCTCTTTAGCATTCCTATGTATGGAGACTTCTAAATTGCCATACAAAGCCAAAACACACTATTAGAGTATTTGGCAGTATATGTGGGACACTGACTGCTTAGGGTGGATTTTTCCAGTTTATTCTAATTACTGAAATTGAAATGAATTTAACATGTTGGACCGGGTTATCATGTCCTTGACATCTATTCTGTTCTTTGATTGCAATACTCGACCTACCGCTGGTTTCACCTGAGACAGTCATGTAAGTTTAGGTTTGGAGACCCGCCGGCAGGACCTGGTACTGCGAACTGAACATGGACCGTATATCATGGACGTGTCAACCCAGCATTACTATATTGAGCAATGTGTACCCACCCTTATATATAATGCTTTTTACATTGCCCTATTTAAAAAATTGTTCTTTACAATAATTCAGTGAAAAGCTAGAAGGTATTGTAAAGTGAACCTCCACCCCTGCACTGAAAAGTGACTATATATGTGCCATGTATTATGGTCCAACATCGTCCAAGACGGCTGTGGCAGTGCCTTGGTGAATGCAGTGGGGAGTCTGGACTTTCCTCTTGTGTGGAGGAATGGTTCAGATTTACCGCTGCTCCCATTGTCACTGATATTGCCCAAAATGCCGGTCTCCACTGGTAGAGGCACATCCAGGGCACCAGGTAGGGTGACTATGTATGACAAATGCATAGTCACTTTTCACTGCCATGGAGTTGGGTCGCTGGCTTCAATACTTTTGAGATCATCCTAGATTTTCTACAAAATTGTTGAATCCCTTTAAAAGAAAATCTCAGCTAGGCCAGTTCCATTTAGCAACATGAAATGTAATTTCTCTATCGCCTCTCATTGGGGGACACAGGAACCATGGGTGTATGCTGCTGCCACTAGGAGGCTGACACTATGCACAAAAAAAGTTAGCTCCTCCTCTGCAGTGTACACCCCACCGACTGGCATTATACATTTCAGTTTAGCTTAGTGTCAGTAGGAGGTGGACACGGGTCTTTTCATTAGACCCTTATCTACCTTAATGTGCATCGTTTCTTTTCTGTTTTTTTCCAGAAGGGATACAGGGTGAACAGTCACACCTGTATTCCCACAAGGCGGACTATGAGTACGGCGTGTACTGCCACCCTGTGTCCTCATAGATCCCTCTCCAGGACAAAGAGCCTAGCACACAAGCGTGCTCAGAAGTCCGGTCCTGGCCCCGTCCCCCACCCACTCGCCCACCAGAGCCTGTCGGTTGGAGGAGACGAGGACGTCCATCACCAGCTCCAATGGACGTCAGAGACATTCCCCAAGGTTCGAGGTTAGTAACGGACGACGTGGGATGTTTTTAGGTGAGTATTCCTCTAGTCCCGGGGTCCCTTGAGTTCAGTGTTCCATGCCACCTTTTGGCCTGGTCGGCGTTCCTAAAGGGGTCCCAGGAATCAGCAGGGGTCATCGCTGCATTTGCAGCACTTTTTCTGTTCCCTGCGTGGTGGTCCTGTCTGGCGCGGCGGCCTTTCTGCCAGCCGCGCTACTTTGCTGCATCTGGCAACCGCCGCTGCCCTAACCGGCGGTCTCCATTTTCCTAATTCAGGCCCCGGCTTCCTTCGGGGCCTACTTGTGGCGACACACTAGCCTGCGGCAGCGCTCCCCCTATCTATGCAGCGGCCCCGCAGGCTGCCGCTCCGCTCACCTTCCAGCCGGGTAGCGCCGGCACCGCGTTTTATCTCCGGCGGTCGCCGGCTCCTAATTTAGGCCCCGGTTTTTCCCGGGGCCTACTTCTGGTGACACGCTCACCGGCGGCAGCGCTTCCTTTTTCTATGCGGTGGCCTTGCGGCTGCCGCGCCCCTCAAACCGGGCAGCGCCTGCACCGCAGTTGGTCGCCGGCTTTTAATTTAGGCCCCGGCTTTTCCCGGGGCCTACTTCTGGCGACGCCGCTCCGCCCACTTCCCCCTTTACTCGGGCGGGCTTTTTTCCCGCCGACCACCCCCACCTCGGCAGAAGAAGACAGTATCCTTTATGAGGCGTTGCTCCGCCCACCGGCGCCATCTTAGTACTCCTAGCCACGCACGTCCCTTATATCCGTGCGCTGCAGGGGCTTACTAGGGTTCGTATTCCTCTGGCTGGACTGCTGCAGATCCGCATTCCTTCCAATCTTCCCTGAGGGACCACAACCTGAGCTGCGTCTTCCGTCTGGAATTTCGTCGACCGTGAGTAGCTCTGCACTGCAGACTGACACCCCCCTCTGCTCCCCTGTCCCCTAACCCTCCGGCATTTTCTTCAGGGACCTCTTCAAAATGTCTACCTCTAAAGGGGGCCGCTCTCGTCCTCCTACTTCTTCCTCTTCTGCCTTAGTCAAGTACTTTGCATGTTCGTCCTGTAACTGCAAACTTCCCTCAGGTCAGTCCTCTTAGCTCTGTCAGGCCTTCAGCAACCCGATTGTTCCCACCGCCCAGGATCCCCCGGCCGATCCGCCCGAGAGTGATACCCCCGTCCCAGGCTGGGCTTCCTCTCTGTCACAATCGGTGGCCGATCTAACACGGGTGTCTGAAACTCTGGTGTCCGTGCTGGATCAATTACCTCTGCAGACCCCCGCAGTAGCCAGTGGGTCGCAGGAGCCTCCGTCCGAGCCCTCCTTGATAAACCGCAAAAGGTCCAGACAGGAACGACTGTCTGAGTCCTCTTCTCGCTCCATCTCGCCACACGGTCCTCCTCTGCGGTCGGCGTCCTCCCGATACTCCTCCCCTGAGTCAGGCGAGGCGTTCTCTGATGCACCCTCGGAGGATATTTCGGAGCTGGATTCTAACCAAATCGCCACCATGAGGGATATGGTCCAGAATCTCATTGGAGCTATAAACCAAACCTGTGGCATCAAGGATCCCTCTACGGAACCCGCAGATCAGGCGGTTTCGTTTAGACGGGCTAAACCACCTTCCAAGTTTTTTTGTTCCTCATCCTGAATTCGAGGAAATCATGAACAGAGAAAGAGCGAACCCGACCAGACTTTTTCAGAGGGGAAAACGCCTTGGTGTTTTATATCCTTTTTCTCCAGAACTTACCGCCAATTGGACGGTCTCTCCCTCGGTGGATCCCCCTGTTTCCAGGCTGTCCTCCAACACTGTGCTTCCACTGTCCGGCGGAGCATCTCTCAAGGATTCTAGCGATAGAGTTATAGAATCCTTTGCAAAGTCAGCCTTTGAAGCGGCTGCAGCTGCTCTATGCCCAGCCTTTGCTTCCACTTGGGTTTCGAAATCCGTACCCAAATGGGCCAAAGAACTCCGTTGAGGTATCCTGGACGGGGCGCCACCCGGACAGCTGGCGGAGCTTGCCAACCAGATTTCTGTAACCAAACAAAGCCCTAGGCGCACTACAAAGGTGTAAACAAAATAGTATGGGGTGCAAATGAGTGATAAATCAAATGAATAATGAGAGAAAAAGCATCACTCCAAATATGCACACCACATACACAAAAATAAGAGACATGATAATAAATCATATATGAAAAAAACAAGATTTTTAGTGACACACAACACACAATATAAAACATAATTAAAAACAGCAAAGAGCCTTGTCCATACACAATCATATAAATCTGAGTATGAGTGAATACCCAACAAAATAGTGTGATAAGGACTACGTGAATGCAGGCCTGTGCAGCTATAGGCAAAAGGGGTTAATAGAAGCAAGCCAGAAAACAGTCCTTCAGGCTAGCAATATAAAGCCCCCTAGCAACCATGATAGTAACACACTGAGCAATATAACGAGCCAATACCTAGATGGCAAAAAACTGCACCTACGTGGCTCATGGGATAAAAATACACCAAACTATCTAGCAAATAACAGTGGCCAAATGGACTCCAACATAAGTCCCAAGGTCACCATGAATATGGTAAGGAGATGCAGCAATACATAATGAAAGACCCCAGAAAATGCTGAGGCCAAGTTACCCAGTGCGAGGTAGCAACCCAAAAGCAGATCCACAGGAAAGCAGGTGGAGAGGACAAGGCCCAGTGCAGCCCACCACCAATCTGCCAACCAGATTTCTCACGCGGGTGAATACCTGGTCTCCGCCTCTCTGGATGCCGCGTCTTGTGCGGCTCAGGCGTCCAGCAATGCTGTTGCCATCCGCCGGACCGCTTTGGCTCAAGGCCTGGCAGGCGGACTTATCTTCCAAAAAGTCCCTTAGCAGTCTGCCCTTTCAAGGCTCACGTCTCTTTGGTTCCAAGCTGGACCAAATCATTAAGGACGCCACCGTGGGTACAAGTTCTCTTCTCCCCCAGGCTAAACCTCATCGCCCTCCTCCTAGACGGCAATTTCGGTCCTTTCGGCCCTTTCGTCGCTTTGCGGCGTCAAACTCCTTTTCTCAGCAGCAACAGAGGCCACAGGCACGTCAAGAGAAGAAGACAGTATCTTTTAGGCCCACTCCGTCCTGGCCTCCTCGCTACTCCCAGGGTAGATCCTCCAGGTCCAGGACTAGTAGATCCACCTCTGCATGACTCTCGGCAAGACCCCCGCCCACCCCCCAGGCTGGGCGGCCGTCTTCTCTTCTTCAGGGACGTTTGGATCTCCTCAGTAGAGGATGCATGGGACAGGGAAGTTGTATCCTGGGGATACGAGATAGAGTTCGTTTCATGACGCCGGGATCGTTTCTTCAAATCCCGACCTCCAAGAGGTCCCGCTCTAGTTCCAGGCTTCTTCGCAGCCATCACTTCTCTCCTCAAAGCCGGGGTAATCGTTCCCGTCCCAGAAAAAGAACGGTTCACAGATTTCTATTCAAACCTTTTTGTGGTACCGAAGAAAGACGGCAAGGTTCGGCCCATTCTGGACCTCAAATTACTGAACAGGAGAGTTCGTCTGAAGCACTTCAGGATGGAATCCCTTCGTTCAGTAATTGCTTTCATGGAGGCTCAGGAATTTCTGTGTTCCATAGATATTCAGGACGCCTACCTCCATGTCCCGATAATCCCCGGACATCACCGATTCCTGTGCTTTGCGGTGCTCCAGGAACATTTTCAGTTCGTCGCCCTGCCGTTCAGTCTTGCAACCGCCCCAAGAGTTTTCACGAAGATCATGGCGGCGCTGATGGCCATCTTGAGGGTCAGAGGCCTGGTTCTATTTCCATATCTCGACGACATCCTCATCAAGGCTCCGTCCTTTTCTCAGGCTCACGAAAGTCTGTCCATTGTTCTCGACAACCTAGCCCGTTTCGGATGGCTGGTCAACCGGAAGAAGTCCTGCCTTATTCCTTCTCAGCGCATCATCTTTCTGGGAATGCTCTTCGACACTCGTCAGACCAAAGTCTTCCTTCCCAAAGACAAGGGATCCATCCTTCGTCGGGGCATACGCTTGCTCCAGGGTCCTCGGCCTCCCTCCTTCCGATCGGCCATGAGGGTTCTGGGGAGGATGGTAGCAACATTAGAAGCCATTCCCTTCGCCCAATTTAATTCGCGACCCCTTCAGCAAGCCATTCTGTCTCAGTGGGACAGGTCTGTCTTCTCCCTGGATCGTCCGATCCGACTCTCTTCTCGGGTCAAACGGTCTCTCAACTGGTGGCTGACGTCACCTCTCATCTCCCAGGGCAGGTCCTTCCTTCCAGTTCACTGGCAAGTGGTGACAACGGACGCCAGCCTGCTCGGCTGGGGTGCGGTTTTTCGCCACCTGACGGTTCAGGGCCGTTGGTCAGCGCAGGAGTCAACTCTGCCAATCAATGTCCTCGAGATTCGGGCCATCTTTCTGTCTCTCCGCCACTGGGAAAGGATTCTCAGGGGCCTACCAATCCGAATCCAGACGGACAGCGCCACGGCTGTGGCTTATGTCAACCATCAGGGGGGGACTCGGAGCTCCTTGGTCCTGGCCGAGGTATCCAAGATCCCTGGCGTGGACAATTGGGCCGCCGACTTCCTCAGCCATGAGGGCCTCGCGGCAGGGGAGTGGTCCTTGCATCAGGAGGTCTTCCATCAGATTTGTCTTCGCTGGGGGACTCCGGACGTGGACCTCACGGCGTCTCGATTGAACAGGAAGGTTCCTCAGTTCGTCTCCAGGTCTCGCGATCCTCCGGCAGTGGGCGTCGACGCTCTGGCCATTCCTTGGTCACAGTTCGTGCTACCCTACCTGTTCCCACCCCTTCCATTACTTCCCAAACTGCTGAAAAAAATCAAAGCGGAAGGGGTGCCAGTCATTCTGATCGCCCCGGATTGGCCCAGGAGAGCTTGGTTCGTGGAGCTCGTCAACCTTCTCGCGGACGCTCCTTGGCGCCTTCCAGACAGGCCCGATCTGCTGTCTCAGGGTCCGATCTTCACCCGGATTCTCGGTCGCTCAGTTTAACGGCGTGGCTGTTGAGACCGCAGTCCTAAGAGCGTCAGCCTTTCAGACCGGGTGATTCACACCATGATCCAGGCTCGGAAGCCTTCGTCTTCCAGGATCTACTATCGTACCTGGAAGGCTTACTTCCGTTGGTGCGAGTCCACCTGCGTTTCACCTATGTCCTTTTCCCTGCCTTCCATCTTGGCCTTCCTTCAGGCAGGACTGGATTCGGGCCTTGCTCTGAGTTTCCTCAAGGGCCAGGTTTCTGCGCTTTCCATCCTTTTTCAGAAGACTTTAGCTTCTCGGCCACAGGTTAAGACCTTCCTTCAAGGAGCAGCCTATGCTGTCCCTCCGTATAGGGCCCCTGTGGATTCATGGGATTTAAATCTGGTACTGGACGTTCTGAGGGTTTCCCCCTTTGAGCCTCTCAGGGAGATTCCCCTATCAGTTCCATCATGGAAGTTGGCCTTTCTTGTGGCCATCACTTCTATCCGCCGCGTTTCCGAGTTGGCGGCCCTCTCTTGCCAACCTCCATTCTTGGTCATTCACCAAGACAAGGTGGTCCTCAGGCTTCCGCCTTCCTTCCTTCCTAAGGTGGTTTCTACCTTCCACCTCAATGAGGACATCGTGCTACCTTCCTTTTGTCCAGCTCCGACTCATCCTCTGGAGCGATCGTTGAACAAGCTAGACCTCGTCAGGGCGGTGAGGATCTACCTGGATAGAACGTCCGCTTCCCGAAAGACGGATTCTCTTTTCGTCATTCCTGATGGCACGCGTAGAGGTCTACCGGCTTCTAAAGCGACTATTGCGCGCTGGATCAGAACGGCAATTCTGGAGGCTTACCAGGTCAAGAACAGAGTGCCCCCTCCTGGGATAAAGGCTCACTCTACCCGGGCAGTCGGCGCCTCCTGGGCGGTGCACCACAGGGCTTCCGCCCTACAGCTTTGCAAAGCGCCAACCTGGTCTTCCATCCACACGTTCGCCAAATTTTACAAGGTCCATACCTACACTTCGGCGGACGCCAGCCTAGGCAGAAGGATCTTGCAGGTGGCAGTGGTGAGTCCTCTGACCTGATGGAAGTCCGTTTTTCCCACCCCAGGGACTGCTTTTGGACGTCCCATGGTTCCTGCGTCCCCCAATGAGAGGCGATAGAGAAAACAGGATTTTTGGTTGCTTACCGTAAAATCTGTTTCTCGGAGCCTCCATTGGGGGACACCGCTCCCTCCCATGTTGTTCAATTTCTGTTGTTCTATGCTTTATGACTGTTCTCACGTTTACAGTTCTCATGTTTGTGGTTATGATTTTCAACCTTGTTATTTATCTCCTACTGCTTTCTCACTAACTGAAGAGTATAATGCCAGTCGGTGGGGTGTACACTGCAGAGGAGGAGCTAACTTTTTTTGTGCATAGTGTCAGCCTCCTAGTGGCAGCAGCATACACCCATGGTTCCTGTGTCCCCCAATGGAGGCTCCGAGAAACAGATTTTACGGTAAGCAACCAAAAATCCTTTTTTTCCAGATTTTGAAGTGTTTTGTTTGCGCTCTTATTCCTAGTTCCTGCAGAACCATGCCTCGGTTTTTCACTTGAGCTCAGACGGTTCCCTTGTTGGCTTGGCACATTCGGTAAATGGCACTGATCCACAATGTTGTAAGCCAAGTAATGTAGGGAAAACGGTCTCTACACAAAGAAGTTCCAGTCACTGGTTCGACTTCAATGACTCGTCAGTACAGGGCATCCAGGAAAAGGACATTGAAAAACAGTTCCAGGGGAAAGAGAGTGCGTACATGCTCTTCTACCGCAGGAGCCAACTGAAGAGACCACAGAAGGGTAATACCCTGTGTAACATGTCCCTTGTCCTCTCACATAGTGTCATATCGTACTGGAATAGTATATGTAATAGAAAATATGCATTTCTTTCTAGCTAAAGGCAATGCTCGGTACGGAGTCCCCGACCACCTTCTGTCCCAGATGGATCAAGCTAATGAGGAGCTGCAGCAGAAAAGGCAAGTTCATGTTTCCAGTTCTCCATATCTCTTCACTTGTGTCATATTGATTATCTCTCCATCTCCATTTATGTGCAGACATATTTCTAGATGAATAGATTAAAGGTTTCTCCAGCTACATGAAATGCGTTAAAACAACTTTTTTTTATGAAAAAAAATCAATGAAACTTACTGATATACTTTAATGAAGGACACTACCCCAATGTTGATATTTTAGCGCCCTTCACGGGGTTCAGGAACTCCCCATCTGCATTGATCTCCTCCATTGTGTTTGTGATGTTTTTAAAGGGGGCGATCTGGCAGTTCCTGAGCTAAGCCAGCCCCTTTCTCTTTACCAAAGATGATAAAGTGACCACCCCCTTTAAAGTCAGTGCATCACCTGCAGTAGGGTGTTTTGTTTTTTTTTGCATATTCTTACTCGGATTATCTACAGTACACGATACAATCGAAATGCTCACTATCAGGATGGAAGATTTTAGTTTTAATACAGGCTGTCGTGCTTTGAGCAGTTAACACATAAGGCCTAACATTCATCGTTCAATTTCTGGATTGTGAAAAATGTAGTCTATGACACAGACCGCAGGACTGAAGGGTCGGGCATGAATGGAGCAGCATGGTCGGGCATGACTGTTGTTTCTTCATTCAGTATTTACAGGAGATTGACATGACTTATGATAGGTTTGGCCATCAGAATTAGATCGGGGAGGATCTGACTCCTTGCACTCCTGACAATCGCCATGTGGTGGCACCAGTGAGCATCGCTCTCCTTTCATCGTTTAGCAGGCACAGCTCCAAACATGTTAGTAGATGCTATAGCCATTATTACTGCTCTGTCTCGTTCACTTGAGTGGGACTGAACTGCTTGTAGCTGTAAGTGCTGCGGCCCCTTCAAAGAGCTGACTGGCAATGGAATCTGTTAGCACGTTTTTGCAGCATGTTGTAGAGACAGAGACCCCGATTCCAGCAATGTGTCACTTACTAGCTGCTTGGTGCACTTTTGATAGAACCCCTGTTTTTTTCTGTTATAGATCAGCAGTGGTCAGAATACTGAGCTGTGCATAACCCCGCCCACACCCATGATTGGCTGCTTCTGTTGTACATTATTAGTAAGCTGCCAATCAGTAGTGGGGGTAGGATTACACTGATTAGCTGGACTGCCTTGCACGTGAGATCTAGTCAGGCAGTAATAATCTGCTGATAAAACACTGATTGTATTTAAACTACAGCACAAAGCCTAATAAGTGACATATCCTGAAAACACGGTCTCAGCCTGCTGACAGATTCCCTTCAATGGCCTATCCTTTAGTCTTGCCATCATTTTGTACATGATGTTCAAAAACATTATGACTTCTTACCACTTAAAACCTGTCAGAAAATGATGGAATTGGCGGCAAAGTGATAAGTGTATTTGATAATATTTTGTGTCCATTTAGATTAGAGTCTGACAGGAAAGACTATTCCGTGAACCTGCGCCTCCACTTATCATCCTTCTACCGCTTGGATAATGGTGCTCTACATCCAGTGACTTCCATAGGAGACAGTACCCTGGAAATCAGCGTGGACCGCCGAGGAAATGTAGAAGACTTGAGGCAAACTATTTTCCAGGTGATATCATTATTACTTATTACTAGTGATGAGCGAATATACTCGTTACTCGAGATTTCTCGAGCACGCTCGGGGGTCCTCCGAGTATTTTTTTAGTGCTCGGAGATTTAGTTTTTCTTGCCACAGCTGAATGATTTACATCTGTTAGCCTGCATAAGTACAACAGATGTAAATCATTCAGCTGCGGCAAGAAAAACTAAATCTCCGAGCATGCTCGAGTAACGAGTATATTCGCTCATCACTACTTATTACTTTATCTGTACATGTTGAATTGTGTGTGTTCAACATTTTGAAATTCTTTCTTCTTCCTTCCATCTTTTTTTCCTTTGTGGATCACCATAGTAGTCTTTAAATTGGACAAGACTAATGCGTGCTGTCATTATTTTTTTTTTTCCGATGATCTGTGTAGAAAATCACCCATATGCACTAGCATACCTTAAAATGCTTTGAAAAGTCACAAAAATATTGCACAACCAGGAGTTGTGCAAAAATGTTGTGACTTTTTCCGCTTTCACACGAAAGCGGCTCTGCTAGGGAGGAGCCAGAACAGGATGGGGCGTGGCTACACCCCCCGCCTATCAGGTTTAGCAAAAGCGCTGGCGTTTCTTACTCCAATCACAGAGAAGATGCGCTGAATTCATTACATGGCGTGCACCTCAATGAATTTGGTGCATCATACTCTAGCGAGCCCTTCATTAAGACTGGTGTATAGAGCATTAACCTTAATGAATCGGCCCCAGAGAAACCTATTCAAAACCCATGAGGAACATGCAGATATGAACATGGACTTGCATTAATGTAAGTGAAATATGGCAAGTTGGAACACACTGTGTGCAGAATTATTAGGCAAGTTGTATTTTAGAGGATTATTTTTATTTTTGATCAACAACTATGTTCTTAATCAACCCAAAAGACTCATAAATATCAAAGCTTAATATTTTTGGAAGTTGGAATGTTTTTTTTTTTAGATTTGGCTATCTTAGGAGGATATCTATTTGTGCAGGTAACTATTACTGGGCAGAATTATTAGGTAACTTAATAAAAACCAAATATATTCCCATCTCACTTGTTTATTTTCACCAGGTAAACCAATATAACTGCACAAAATTTAGAAATAGACATTTCTGACATGCAAAAACAAAACCCAAAAAAGTTAGTGACCAATATAGCCACCTTTCTTTCTGATGACACTCAGCAGCCGTCCATCCATAGATTCTGTCAGTTGCTTGATCTGTTTACGATGAACATCGCGTGCAGCAGCCACCACAGCCTCCCAGACACTGTTCCGAGAGGTGTACTGTTTTCCCTCCCTGTAGATCTCACCTTTTATGAGGGACCACAGGTTCTCTATGGGGTTCAGATCAGGTGAACAAGGAGGCCATGTCATTATTTTTTCTTCTTTGAGACCTTTACTGGCCAGCCACGCTGTGGAGTAGTTGGAGGCATGTGATGGAGCATTGTCCTGCATGAAAATCATGTTTTTCTTGAACGATACCGACTTCTTCCTGTACCACTGCTTGAAGAAGTTGTCTTCCAGAAACTGGCAGTAGGTCTGGGAGTTGAGCTTCACCCCATCCTCAACCTGAAAAGGTCCCACAAGTTCATCTTTGATGATACCAGCCCATACCAGTCCCCCACCTCCACCTTGCTGGCGTCTGAGTCGGAGCTCTCTGCCCTTTACTGATCCAGCCTCTGGCCCATCCATCTGGCCCATCAAGAGTCACTCTCATTTCATCAGTCCATAAAACCTTTGAAAAGTCAGTCTTAAGATATTTCTTGGCCCAGTCTTGATGTTTTATCTTATGTTTCTTGTACAAAGGTGGTCGTTTTCAGCCTTCCTTACCTTGGCCATGTCCCTGAGTATTGCACACCTTGTGCTTTTTGTTACTCCAGTAATGTTGCAGCTCTGAAATATGGCAAAACTGGTGGCAAATGGCATCTTGGCAGCTTCACGCTTGATTTTCCTCAATTCATGGGCAGTTATTTTGCGCCTTTTTTGCCCAACACGCTTCTTGCGACCTTGTTGGCTATTTGCCATGAAACGCTAGATTGTTCGGTGATCACGCTTCAAAAGTTTGGCAATTTCAAGACTGCTGCATCCCTCTGCAAGACATCTCACAATTTTGGACTTTTCAGAGCCCGTCAAATCTCTCTTCTGACCCATTTTGCCAAAGGAAAGGAAGTTGCCTAATAATTAAGCACACCTTATATAGAGTTTTGATGTCATTAGACAACACCCCTCCTCATTACAGAGATGCACATCACCTGATTTACTTAAATGGTAGTTGGCTCTCAAGCCTGAACAGCTTGGAGTAGGACAACATGTATAAAAAGTATCATGTGATCAAAATACAACTTGCCTAATAATTCTGCACACAGTGTAATTTCAAGCTGAATATAATGTACTTTGTTCTGCCGTCTAATCGACACAATTTTTCACTTGCATTTTATAGCACATTGTAAATTTTTGACTCCCAAGAAATTCATTATAAATTAATTATATAATTCTAAAAAGCAGGTCTCCCTTATAATGATGAGAATTAAGTGTGTTACTCTCTCTATTCAATGTTTGTTTTTTAACACCTGTCTTCGCATTTATTAAAGCTTTTGGATCCATCCGTAGAAGGACATGTTCTGAGCATTGCGAAACTTCTGCCGGCAGGGTTACATGTCTTCCAGGATCTATGCGGTAGGTAATTAAGATAAAATACAATGTGAAAAGCTGATAATAAATCATCGGTATTATTGGCTGTTGAGAATTCTTCACCAGGCCAAATGTTATATGAGATAATGGCCACCATGTCTCTAGGTTGCTTTATTGCACCCATTTATTTTGGAGACAACAAGTTTATTTTCCCAATTCTCTGGATTTTTCTTCTGATTCCTATGTCCAGCCTCCATTCACATGTTAAGACTTTGCATTTGTTGTTATAAGTAAACCTTATTCCTTGTGTTTATGTTTTGGGTTTTTTCAGATGCTGAGCAGGATCTTGTGAGTGTTGGCGTACATAATGGGTGTGATATATTTGTTTGGGATGGAATGCAGGTAAGGCAAAACTTGAAAATTAATTTCACCACTGGTCCTGTCGTCTGATCCCCACAATCAAATAGGATTTAAATGGATATTTTATATTTTGGAAGTTATCTCCTATCCATGGGTTCGGGAAGAACTTCCTGTTTGCTAGGGGGCCGACCATTGGGGCCCTCACTGATCTCATAAACTGGGGCTCTGAAGAGCTTTGTGTGCATGGAGCGGTGTTCGAGCACTCCACTCCATTCATTCCTAATGGGAGTGCTGGAGATGCCCAAGAACTGCGCTCAGCTGGTCTTTGGCACTCCCATAATAATGAACGAGGCGGCAGTGTGCATGATCGACCACCACTCCTCTCACATGGGGCTCTTCATAGCCTCAATTCTTGGGACCGGTGGGGGTTACAGCAGTCAGTCCCCCAGCGATCATGAGCTCAATATCTATCCCATAGGTAGGAGAGATAACTTCCAAACTTGACAATACCCTTTTTATATACCGTAATAGTGGTCAAATTGTACCTAAGATAGTTGTTCACTTAGTTTATATCGATCACCTATCTCTCCTCTGCCTCATTGGGGGACACAGACCGTGGGTGTATGCTGCTGCCACTAGGAGGACACCAAGTGATACAAAGAAAGTTCTCTCCTCCCCTGCAGTATACACCCTCCTGCTGGCTCTCAGCTAACCAGTTCTTGCTTAGTGTCTGTAGGAGGCACACAGGGTCTGGTTTAGACCCCGTTTTTATTTTACTTTTTACTTTTCTGTAAATTTTTATTTTTTAATTAACGGAGTGAAGGGGGCGACGGTTCCTTTCAAAGTTCCCCCGAATCATCACCAGGCGAGCACGCTGAGTGTCGCCTCTCCGTATCCTCTCCTGCGACGTGGGAAGCCATGCCTGGGCTCACTCTAGGGGCGTTGATTCCTTCGAGTCCCGATCTCCCCACACCAGCAGCAGGCGAGCACATGGAGTGTCGCCTCCATGTATCCTCTCCTGGAGGCAGGCCTAATGCCGGACAACTGGCCCTGTCCACCCGGGGGCTGAACTCCGTAGATGTACAGAGGCCCCTCTCTATGGCGTCCGAGCAGCCCCCACTGTCCCACCACTGTTAAAGCGGATGGCACAAGGAGGCGGACTTTTCCTCTCTACCTCCCTAACAAAGGGATAATGGATTGAGGTTTATCCCTTTATCCCTGCACCTGCAGCAGAACAGTAGAGTGCGTGCGCTTTCCTCGGCGCTGAATCCCAGTCATCGCGGCGGCTCCATGCCAGGACGCGCATCGATGGTGAGTGGATCCAGTCAGTGATGGGCCTCTTCAGTGGTATATTCACATGCTGACAGGCAGCCTCCGCTTCCCTGTGGCCCACCTCCTTGAGGTAACGCTCCAGCCGGCTGCAAAAATTTAGCCCCTGGCTTCGGCCGATGTGTAGGCCACATCCCGGAAGCCGCGCCCGCAGTATGGCGCGCTAAGGCGGCTCTGCCCACCTTTTCTGGCGCTTCTTACCTGGCATGGGAGCGATCGCTTCCCTCAGCAACGCTGGTATTGGTCACGCCGGCTGCAGAAATTTAGGCCCCTGCTTGGGCCTATTCATGGAAGTCACGAGGCTCTGCCCACATCACGTCTGTGGCTCCTACCCCAAATTGGCACCTCTCGCTCTCTGCGAGACTTTACCACCTCTGCAACTCCCGGTGGCCATCTTGGTCCACCCTGCCAGCACACACACAACGGGGCACAACGACTCTGCATCTGGGTAAGGAAGTACTGCTCTCTTCCCCTGCATCTTCCCCCTGTGATTAACATGACCAGTATTTCCTGCCATATGACCAGTATTCCCTGGTCTTAAATGCACATGACCAGTATTCCCCGGTCCTAAAGGCGCATGACCAGTATTCCCCGGTCTTAAAGGCGCATGACCAGTATTCCCCGGTCTTAAAGGCGCATGACCGGTATTCCCCGGTCTTAAAGGCGCATGACCAGCATTCCTGGTCTTAAAGGCGCATGACCAGCATTCCTGGTCTTAAAGGCACATGACCAGTATTCCTGGTCTTAAAGGCACGTGACCAGCATTCCCTGGTCTTAAGGGCACGTGACCAGCATTCCCTGGTCTTAAGGGCACGTGACCAGCATTCCCTGGTCTTAAGGGCACATGACCAGCATTCCCTGGTCTTAAGGGCATATGACCAGTCCGAAGCCGGTCACCCTAAATGAGCTCAGGAGCCCTCCGCCGCCGACCCTAGCTTATCCCAGAGTACCTAGTTCCCTGAGTGGGTTTTCGTCACTGCCGCAACCCATGGATTCTCTGACAAGAGATTGAATCCCTCCGTGATCCCTCTGTGGCTCGGAGTGCTCACAGGACCGATATAGATCTCCCTTTCCTTCATGTGAGCCGTCAGCTAGCAGGAGACGCAAGTATTCTAGAAATGTACACGCGCCTAGAAAACGGAAGTTTCGTTTCCTGAACCCTCACCAATGATTTGTTGAGAACAAGTCTCTGAATATGGATCGGATATTTCCTTGGTTCTGGACTCACCAGAACTTCAGAAAAGGATGGATTCGCCTATTTATATCATCAACCAATATCTGTAGATTGACGAGGACTTCGGTTCTACTCTAGATCACGCAGTGTCCTAAGGAAACTAAACTCCCAGCAGAGCATTTACCATTCACCCAGACAGGTAGCGTCCGCATAAGCGATCCACTGGACAGAAACCTCTGCAAGCGCGGTATCCTTTTTCAGCCAATATGCAAACACGCGGGGTATTCCCTCCCTAAGACGTGGGATGCCATGCCTGGTTTTAAAGGACACCGATCTCCCCACACCAGCAATAGACGAGCACATGGAGTGTCGCCTCCATGTATCCTCTTCTACAGCCAGGCCTAACGCCGGACAACCAGCTCTGTCCACCCAGGGACCTTAACTCTGTGGATGTACAGAGGCTCCTTTTTTTGGTGTCCGAACAGCCCCTCTGCATCTCCACTATTTAGCAGATGACGCAAGAAGGCGGACGATCCCTTTCCACTTCCCTGTTAAGAGGATGGTGGATCGAGGGTTCATCATTTTAACTCCGCACAGTCAAAATAGAGCGGCGCTAGTAAGAGACGGTTTTTCCTCCTTGCATTCTGCCACTTGGCATATTAACCAGGTAGAATCTCCTGTGGTATACCTACCAGTATCCCTGCCCGATGGGTCATCGATTAAAAATACAACCGACTGTCAGATAGAAAATCTAGTTTGTCTATATCTCTTGCGATACCCTCTCTCCTGGGCTGGCAGCTAAACTTAGTTTTTTTTCCTCATTTCCAGCCCAGCAGATATCCTTTTTGAGGATGATCCTGGAATCTTCCAGAAGTTTGGTGATTCTCCCTTGAGACAAGGCCGTGGCCCTTCAACAGGAAGCTCGCGCACTTGTTCACTCATCCCCTCATTCCTTTCGATTTGCTAGGAGTGTTCTGAGGAAAATTGGTGATGACAATGGAAGTGGTTTCATTCGCTCCTCTCGTTTTCTGCAGGTCAATCAGGCTTTCAGTGGGTAGTCTCTGAGCTCCTTCCTTATCCAGGGAAGATCCTTTCTTCCGGTTATTAGTGACTACCAATGCCAGTCCTCTCCTCCTGATCATTGTTCTGGGGATCCGAATGGTACAGCTACTTCTACAGCATGTCTACTGCCTTCTGGCGGGTCACCAAATCCGATTCAATCAGACAATCCCACGTCTGTGCCATACGTCAATCATCTAGTAGGTACCCACGGTCAGGCGTCATGGCCGAGGTACCTAACATTCTCTGTTGGGCCACGCTCTATCATCTGGCGATCTCGGCACTACACCTCTCAGGAGTAGAAATCTGGGCGGCAGACGCAGTCAGGGTCCTGCCTCATGTGAGTGGGAACTTCACCCGGAAGTCTTCTGTTATGACCCCAATGGCGAGGGTCTCAGAGGAACGTGGAAGTCTGCAGAATACAAAAATCCAGCTCATAGGGCAGTGGTAACTGGGTTGACCATATATCTACTCCTAACGCCAACACTAGAAGTAGCCGGGGATCATTCCTACGTTGATTCTAGATGACACGCGCCAGCCGGAGAATCTAGCTACCCCTAGTAGAGGAAAACAAAGACCTTTCTTGCCTCCAGAGAAGGGGACCCCAAAGCTGGATAGAAGCCCCCCACAAATAATGACGGTGAGGTAAGAGGAAATGACAAACACAGAAATGAACCAGGTTTAGCACAGAGAGGCCCGCTTACTGATAGCAGAATAAAGAAAGGTAACTTATATGGTCAACAAAAACCCTATCAAAATCCACACTGGAAATTCAAGAACCCCCAAACCGTCTAACGGTCCGGGGGGAGAACACCAGCCCCCTAGAGCTTCCAGCAAAGGTCAGGATATAGATTTGGAACAAGCTGGACAAAAATACAAAACCAAAACAAATAGCAAAAAGCAAAAGGCAGACTTAGCTGATATAACTGGAACCAGGATCAGTAGACAAGAGCACAGCAGACTAGCTCTGATAACTACGTTGCCAGGCATTGAACTGAAGGTCCAGGGAGCTTATATAGCAACACCCCTAACTAACGACCCAGGTGCGGATAAAAGGAAAGACAGAAAAACCAGAGTCAAAAAACTAGTAACCACTAGAGGGAGCAAAAAGCAAATTCACAACAGTACCCCCCCCCTTAGTGAGGGGTCACCGAACCCTCACCACGACCACCAGGGCGATCAGGATGAGCGGCATGAAAGGCACGAACTAAATCGGCCGCATGAACATCAGAGGCGACCACCCAGGAATTATCCTCCTGACCATAGCCCTTCCACTTGACCAGGTACTGAAGCCTCCGCCTGGAGAGGCGAGAATCCAAGATCTTCTCCACCACGTACTCCAACTCGCCCTCAACCAACACCGGAGCAGGAGGCTCAGCAGAAGGAACTACAGGCACAATGTACCGCCGCAACAAGGACCTATGAAATACATTGTGAATAGCAAACGACACAGGAAGATCCAGACGAAAAGATACAGGATTAAGGATTTCCAATATCTTGTAAGGCCCAATAAAACGAGGTTTAAATTTGGGAGAGGAGACCTTCATAGGAACAAAGCGGGAAGAAAGCCACACCAAATCCCCAACGCGTAGTCGGGGACCCACACCGCGGCGGCGGTTGGCAAAGCGCTGAGCCTTCTCCTGTGACAACTTCAAGTTGTCCACCACATGATTCCAGATCTGCTGCAACCTATCCACCACAGAATCCACCCCAGGACAGTCAGAAGGCTCCACATGACCCGAAGAAAAGCGAGGATGGAAACCAGAGTTGCAGAAAAAAGGCGAAACCAAGGTGGCGGAACTAGCCCGATTATTAAGGGCAAACTCAGCCAACGGCAAGAATGTCACCCAATCGTCCTGATCAGCAGAGACAAAACACCTCAAATAAGCCTCCAAAGTCTGATTGGTTCGCTCCGTCTGTCCATTGGTCTGAGGATGGAAAGCAGACGAAAACGACAAATCAATGCCCATCCTACTACAAAAGGATCGCCAGAACCTGGAAACGAACTGGGATCCTCTGTCTGACACAATATTCTCAGGGATGCCGTGCAAACGAACCACGTTCTGGAAAAACACAGGAACCAGATCGGAAGAGGAAGGCAGCTTAGGCAAAGGAACCAAATGGACCATCTTGGAGAAGCGATCACATATCACCCAGATAACGGACATGCCCTGAGATAGCGGAAGATCAGAAATGAAATCCATGGAGATATGTGTCCAAGGTCTCTTCGGGACAGGCAAGGGCAAGAGCAACCCGCTGGCACGAGAACAGCAAGGCTTAGCTCGAGCACAAGTCCCACAGGACTGCACAAATGACCGCACATCTCTTGACAAGGAAGGCCACCAAAAGGACCTGGCCACCAGATCTCTGGTGCCAAAAATTCCCGGGTGACCTGCCAACACTGAGGAATGAACCTCGGAAATGACTCTGCTGGTCCACTTATCCGGGACAAACAGTCTGTCAGGTGGACAAGACTCAGGCCTATCAGCCTGAAATCTCTGCAACACACGTCGCAGATCCGGAGAAATAGCTGACAAGATAACTCCATCTTTAAGAATACCAACAGGATCAGCGACTCCAGGAGCATCAGGCACAAAGCTCCTAGAAAGAGCATCGGCCTTCACATTCTTTGAACCTGGTAAATACGAGACAACAAAATCAAAGCGGGAGAAAAACAATGACCAGCGGGCCTGTCTCGGATTAAGGCGTTTAGCAGACTCGAGATACATCAGATTTTTGTGATCAGTCAAGACCACCACACGATGCTTAGCACCCTCGAGCCAATGACGCCACTCCTCAAATGCCCATTTCATGGCCAACAACTCCCGATTGCCCACATCATAATTTCGCTCGGCAGGCGAAAACTTCCTAGAGAAAAAGGCACAAGGTTTCATAACAGAGCAACCAGGGCCTCTCTGCGACAAAACGGCCCCTGCCCCAATCTCCGAAGCGTCCACCTCAACCTGAAAGGGAAGTGAGACGTCAGGCTGGCACAAAACAGGCGCCGAAGTAAACCGGCGTTTCAACTCCTGGAAAGCCTCCACGGCAGCAGGAGCCCAGTTAGCTACATCGGAGCCCTTCTTGGTCATATCCGTCAAAGGTTTCACAATGCTAGAAAAATTTGCGATAAACCGACGGTAGAAGTTAGCGAAGCCCAAGAACTTCTGAAGACTCTTAACTGACGAGGGCTGAGTCCAATCAAGAATAGCTCGGACCTTGACTGGGTCCATCTCCACAGCAGAAGGGGAAAAAATGAACCCCAAAAAGGGAACCTTCTGTACACCAAAGAGACACTTTGAGCCCTTGACAAACAAAGAATTTTCACGCAAAATTTTAAAGACCAACCTGACCTGCTCCACATGCGAATCCCAATTATCAGAAAAAAACAAAATATCATCCAGATAAACAATCAAAAATTTATCCAGATACTTCCGGAAAATGTCATGCATAAAGGACTGAAAAACTGAAGGCGCATTGGAGAGCCCAAAAGGCATCACCAAGTACTCAAAATGACCTTCGGGCGTATTGAATGCGGTTTTCCATTCATCACCTTGCTTAATGCGCACAAGGTTGTACGCACCACGAAGGTCTATCTTGGTGAACCACTTGGCACCCTTAATCCGGGCAAACAAGTCAGACAACAGCGGTAAAGGATACTGAAATTTGACAGTGATCTTATTTAAAAGCCGATAATCAATACAAGGTCTCAAAGATCCGTCCTTTTTTGCCACAAAAAAGAATCCCGCACCAAGAGGGGAAGAAGACGGACGAATATGTCCTTTTTCCAGAGACTCCTTGATATATGAACGCATAGCGGTATGTTCAGGTACCGACAGATTAAACAGTCTTCCCTTAGGAAATTTACTGCCTGGGATCAAATCTATAGCACAGTCACAGTCCCTATGAGGAGGCAGTGCACTGGACTCAGACTCACTGAAGACATCCTGATAATCAGACAAATACTCCGGAACTTCCGAAGGCGTAGAAGAAGCAATAGACACAGGCAGGGAATCCTCATGAATACCACGACAGCCCCAACTTGAGACTGACATAGCCTTCCAGTCCAGGACTGGATTATGGGTCTGTAACCATGGCAGCCCTAAAACGACCAAATCATGCATTTTATGTAAAACCAGGAAACGTATCACCTCGCGGTGTTCAGGAGTCATGCACATGGTAACCTGAGTCCAATACTGCGGTTTATTTGCTGCCAATGGTGTAGCATCAATACCCCTAAGAGGAATAGGATTTTCTAATGGTTCAAGAGTAAATCCACAGCGCTTAGCAAATGAGAGATCCATGAGACTCAGGGCAGCACCTGAATCTACAAACGCCATGACAGGATAAGATGACAGTGAGCAAATCAAAGTTACAGACAGAATAAATTTAGGTTGCAAATTACCAACGGTGACAGGACTAACAACCTTAGCTATACGTTTAGAGCATGCTGAGATAACATGTGTAGAATCACCACAGTAGTAGCACAAGCCATTCCGGCGTCTATGAATTTTCCGCTCATTTCTAGTCAGGATTCTATCACATTGCATTAAATCAGGTGTCTGTTCAGACAACACCATGAGGGAATTTGCGGTTTTTCTATCACATTGCACCGAATTAGGTGTCTGTTCAGACAACACCATGAGGGAATTTGCGGTTTTGCGCTCCCGCAACCGCCGGTCAATTTGAATAGCCAGTGCCATAGTATCATTCAGACCTGTGGGAATGGGAAAACCCACCATAACATTCTTAATGGCTTCAGAAAGGCCATTTCTAAAATTAGCGGCCAGTGCACACTCGTTCCAATGTGTCAGCACGGACCATTTCCGAAATTTTTGGCAATACACTTCAGCCTCGTCCTGCCCCTGAGACATAGACAGCAAGGCCTTTTCTGCCTGAATCTCAAGATTGGGTTCCTCATAAAGTAAACCGAGCGCCAGAAAAAACGCATCAAGATCAGCCAATGCCGGATCTCCTGGCGCCAGCGAAAAAGCCCAATCCTGAGGGTCGCCCCGTAAGAACGAAATAACAATCTTTACTTGCTGAGCAGAATCTCCTGATGAACAGGGTCTCAGGGACAAAAACAATTTACAATTATTCACGAAATTCCTAAACTTAAACCTGTCTCCGGAAAACAGTTCAGGAATCGGTATTTTAGGTTCTGACCTAGGATTTCTGATAACATAGTCTTGTATGCCCTGCACACGAGTAGCCAGCTGGTCCACACTTGTAATCAAGGTCTGGACATTCATGTCTGCAGCAAGCATAGCCACTCTGAGGTAAAGGGGAAGGAGAAAAAAAAACCTCAGAATCTTCTTTCTTATAATCCCTCTTCTGCAATGCATTAAACATTTAATACTGGCCTGGCAAACTGTTATGACCCCAATGGCGAGGGTCTCAGAGGAACGTGGAAGTCTGCAGAATACAAAAATCCAGCTCATAGGGCAGTGGTAACTGGGTTGACCATATATCTACTCCTAATGCCAACACTAGAAGTAGCCGGGGATCATTCCTACGTTGATTCTAGATGACACGCGCCAGCCGGAGAATCTAGCTACCCCTAGTAGAGGAAAACAAAGACCTTTCTTGCCTCCAGAGAAGGGGACCCCAAAGCTGGATAGAAGCCCCCCACAAATAATGACGGTGAGGTAAGAGGAAATGACAAACACAGAAATGAACCAGGTTTAGCACAGAGAGGCCCGCTTACTGATAGCAGAATAAAGAAAGGTAACTTATATGGTCAACAAAAACCCTATCAAAATCCACACTGGAAATTCAAGAACCCCCGAACCGTCTAACGGTCCGGGGGGAGAACACCAGCCCCCTAGAGCTTCCAGCAAAGGTCAGGATATAGATTTGGAACAAGCTGGACAAAAATACAAAACCAAAACAAATAGCAAAAAGCAAAAGGCAGACTTAGCTGATATAACTGGAACCAGGATCAGTAGACAAGAGCACAGCAGACTAGCTCTGATAACTACGTTGCCAGGCATTGAACTGAAGGTCCAGGGAGCTTATATAGCAACACCCCTAACTAACGACCCAGGTGCGGATAAAAGGAAAGACAGAAAAACCAGAGTCAAAAAACTAGTAACCACTAGAGGGAGCAAAAAGCAAATTCACAACAGTCTTCCATCAGATCCGTCTTCTCTGGAGCACTCCAGTTGTAGGTCGGATGGCGTCCAGACTGAACGCCAATTTACTCTAAGTTCATGGTTCTACCTCCAGGTCCAAAAGCCATCTCTGTGCATGCTCTGGTTCTTCCATGGTACCAGTTTCCTTCACCCCTCTTCCACTACTTCCGAGATCTTTTCGGAAGCAGGAAGGGCCCCAGTGATCCTGGGAGATCCGCACTGACCATGTCAGGTTTTTTTTCGTTTGCTAAACTAGTATTTTTCCGTCTTATTGCAACAAAACTGCAAATATGGACTTCCTCGCAGGGAGTCTTCACACGTGGTTCTTCCCTATCGCATACCGTTAGATCTTTGGGACCTTAATGATCCTGGGAGTCTTACAGTAGACTCCTTTTGATCCGGACAGACTTTACTATCAGGGAACATCGCCCTTTTTTTTCTGCAATCTCCTCATCCTGACGAGTCTTCGGAGCTAGCCACTCTGTTCTTTCAGACCTTCTTTCCCTTATTATCATGAAGGCAAGGTTGTCTACAGGCCATCCCCATCCCTTGTTACCAAGGTGGTATTGTATTCCCACAGTTATGAGGGCATCGTTCTTCCCTCATCTCTTTCGGCACCAGTCCACATAACGGAATGGGTTCCCCATATTTTGGACGAGGTGAGTTCTCTGAGTAGATACGTCTCGAGGACGGCGTCCTTCCGAAGGTTGAACGCTTTATTTGGGCTACCTCACTGTAAGAGGACTGCTTCCTGACGGTTACAGGAAGGGTTTAGCCATTTCATCGGCCATTTGTTACACCATCCAGGAATCCTTCCGTGTTAGATGTGAGCCTATCTCCCTGTTTATCGATGTTTCTTGGATTCTAGGCACCAGGAGTCGGCACAGCACGACTGCAAGCTTGCGGGTTCGTCCAGTCCGCATGCATTCTCGAAGCACTATAATTCCCAGACTTTCACAGATGTGAGTCTGGGCAGGCGGACTCTGCAGGCCGCGGTGTCGCACTTGTAAGTAGCGGTTACACAGGGCCTGATCTGATGTTGTCCCCACCCAGGGACTGCTTTGGGACGTCCCATGGTCTGTGTCCCCCAATAAGGCGTAGGAGAAATAGGGATTTTTGTGTACTCGCCGTAAAATCCTTTTCTCCAATCATTGGGGGACACCGCTCCCACCCTGTTATTAGCTTGTGCTTGTTTTATAATCTGACATGCGCTATATATATATATATATATATATATATATATATATATATATATATATATATATATATATATATAGTGACATGCTATATGCTCATATGTTGTTATTGATCTCCTACTGCTTTTGCACCGATCTGGTTAGCTGAGAGCCAGCAGGAGGGTGTATACTGCAGAGGAGAAGCTAACTTTCTTATTGTCAGCCTCCTAGTGGCAGCAGCATACACCCACGGTCTGTGTCCCCCAATGATTGGCTCAGAGAAAAGGATTTTACGGTGAGTACACAAAAATCCCTATTTTTAGGATAGGTGATCGATATCAGAATGATGGGTGTCCAGCATCCGATACCACCACTGATAAGCTGCAGCCAGCTCCAACAATGACCTGATGTAAAGGTCTATTGAGCCGGAATAGCACAGCTCTGTACGCTATAAATTGGCAGCTATTGGGCTCTTCAGCTCACCTACTATTCAGATGGCTTTTCTCTAATCATGAGTTTTATAGTGGTAGGTCTTTTTCTCATGGTTGCTATGTTGCAAATGTACTTAAATCTCCTTTTATTTGTAATGCAGGTTGGAGGTCTGTCTGTGCAGAGCGGACCCGAATTTGCTCCTCTTCTTCTAACAATTATGCGTCCGTGTAAAACCGAAAACAATGGTTGCTCGCAGAAATACTCAGAAAGTCAGAGAGTTTTCCCTTCCAACTTTCAGTTGAAAGACCTGCAGCAGACATTAGCTGGTAGCCCCTCAAAAGAGTCGTTATTGTGCTCCCCGTCCACAGAAACCAGCGAGGGCTGGAGTGTTTTTGCCATAGAAGATATGAGCAAAACCCTGAAAATGTTGGGCCTTAGAGATGGAAGCTCCCTACTTCTGCTAGATTCTCAAGAAGAGGGGTAAGAACTCGCCATATGTCATGTTACATACACATTTCACTTATATTACACATAGGGACTTATTCTTCACATATTACTGTGGTTGCCGCAGTATATAAAATATCATTGCCAAGACACATGTGGATAACTTTTCATTCTAGGGAAATGGTTGTTGCTGCGGGGAAAGAGATGGCTGTTGACTTCAGCTTAAACTACATGAAAGTCCAGGACTGGTGCGGCTCAGAGTCTCAAAAGAGAATCGTTCAAGTTAAAGCAGACCCGGACTCTGTGAGTAGAGCAGATCTGATATTCTTAGTTTAAAACTCTTACTCTGATATCTGACCACTAAGTATAAATGTAATTTCCTTGGGAAATCTGTAACAATGTAATATAATGCAGCTATAACCTCACCTTGCATGGACTATACACTCACCGGCCACTTTATTAGGTACACCATGCTAGTAACGGGTTGGACCCCCTTTTGCCTTCAGAACTGCCTCAATTCTTCGTGGCATAGATTCAACAAGGTGCTGGAAGCATTCCTCAGAGATTTTGGTCCATATTGACATGATGGCATCACACAGTTGCCGCAGATTTGTCGGCTGCACATCCCAAAGATGCTCCATACAAGGCAGGATGGATCCATGCTTTCATGTTGTTTACGCCAAATTCTGACCCTACCATCCGAATGTCGCAGCAGAAATCGAGACTCATCAGACCAAGCAACGTTTTTCCAATCTTCTACTGTCCAATTTCGATGAGCTTGTACAAATTGTAGCCTCAGTTTCCTGTTCTTAGCTGAAAGGAGTGGTACCCGGTGTGGTCTTCTGCTGCTGTAGCCCATCTGCCTCAAAGTTCGACGCACTGTGCGTTCAGAGATGCTCTTAGGCCTACCTTGGTTGTAACGGGTGGCGATTTGAGTCACTGTTGCCTTTCTATCAGCTCGAACCAGTCTGCCCATTCTCCTCTGACCTCTGGCATCAACAAGGCATTTCCGCCCACAGAACTGCCGCTCACTGGATTTTTTTTCTTTTTCGGACCATTCTCTGTAAACCCTAGAGATGGTTGTGCGTGAAAATCCCAGTAGATCAGCAGTTTCTGAAATACTCAGACCAGCCCTTCTGGCACCAACAACCATGCCACGTTCAAAGGCACTCAAATCACCTTTCTTCCCCATACTGATGCTCAGTTTGAACTGCAGGAGATTGTCTTGACCATGTCTACATGCCTAAATGCACTGAGTTGCCGCCATGTGATTGGCTGATTAGAAATTAAGTGTTAACAAGAAGTTGGACAGGTGTACCTAATAAAGTGGCCAGTGAGTGTATGTGTTAGAATTAAATGCAATAAATGAGCAAACAAATTTGAGCTGCCCTCTTCCGGCGTCCAGTCTGGTCCATCACAGGTTGGACCAGGGCAGGAATCACTTTTGTGCCAGCAATCCTCTACATGTCATCCTGAGGTACGTATACCGCTTATTGGGCCCTACTGGTCACCCAATCGGACAGCGAACCAGTGGAGTTTTAATCTTTGTTTGCTCATCTCTATTAAATACTTACGGTATGTAAATATGTTACATGTTGCATAGCACATGTAGTTGCATGTTTTGGCAAAAACTTTTAAATGAGATTTCCCTACTGTCACATCGGAGTATGGGTGCCTTACACATTAGATTATATAAATGATTTTGCGTCCTCAGTCATTTACTCCTTGGAAAATTAAGCTGCTGCCAGAGCTTGTAAATGATCAGTTCTTGAGAAATGGCTGCTAGCAAATCTAGTGTTCGCTCTATAACTATCTAAGGTATGGTCATCTGTCAAGTACCTTACCATTAAAGCTTACAAGATAAACTTTAAGAAGTAGAAGAATAATAGAAAAAGTATTTTGCACACCTTTTTTTTTTTTTTCAGACTATCTTAAGTATTCGCAGAAAAGCAGCAGAACTGTTGGAACTTCCAGGAAATGATGGTAAGCCTTTCAGTTATGCATTAACATTTCTTTTATCGTACAGCTTTGCCTTCACCCTAATGAACCTGGCTTTTGTTGTATGAAAAAAATTATTTCCACTATTTGTATTTTTTTTATATATATATATATTAGGTGACACATGCCTCAGACCTGTGCATAAAAGCGGAAAGCTGCTCCCACCAGGTGAGAGATATGACCGTCTATGCCCATTGCTAATGGTGCAAATTATCTGAACCTTTACAAATATTGTAAGTCAAATGTGGTCAGAGATGGATACAGATAGAAGTAAAGCCTTTCTGAAAGCAAAATACAGTCGTGGCTAATAGTTTTAAGAGTGACACAAGTTTTGGTTTTCACAAAGTTTGTTGCTTCAGTTTTTATAGTGGCAATTTGCATTAACTAGATTATGAAGAGTGATCATATAAATTGCAAACTAATAAGTTGCCATGAAAATTAACTTAACCACTTTTTCACTGATTTTCAGCCCTGCCACAAAATTACTTGCTTACATCATATAAGTGCTCTTCTCACTAGCTCGGGAGAAAATGTTTAATGAGGGCAAATCTGATATTACTCTGCCATACTGTTTGAATTTACTGATGTGGATATACCATGGTTTAGGGGCTTTGCTGCTGGAAAGAAAAATCATCAACCAATGCCAATGAGGTTTATTATTTCAACACGTTTTGGTGCGGAATATTTGTTTTTTGTTGTATTTTTTTTCTCTGAATAAATGCATTGAAACGAGTTTAAATAAAAAATAAAACCTTTTCAGCGCTAGTAGAGGATTCTTCTTTCCAGTAGTGCAGCCCCTATACAGTCTATATCCATGTCTGAAAATTCTCTTGGAGGATTTATTCTCCTAGCCATAGAGCAGCAGCAGCTGATGTCTATGGTTTTTACAGGAGTTGTGCCTTTGCACAACGACGTTCTGCACCTGTTTTCTCCCATTTTGCTATTCCACCATTTAGTGCACTTTTGGGTTCCACCCTAGCTCATCCCTCATCATTAAAAAAAAAAAAAAAAAAAGAAAAATCATTGTGTGTGAAATCATTGTTTTCTGCTAACTATGGTTATCTCCAAGGAAACACATGCAGTCAGTGTTGTTTTGCATCAGATTGGCTATACAGGCAACAACATTGTTTGATTTGCTCTAAATCAACCATTCATTGGACCATCAAGAAATTCAAGGAGAGAGGTTCAATTGCTGTGCAGGAAACTTCAAGTCATCCTAGAAAGTCCAACTATTGCCGGAACCGTCTCTTAAAGATGAATCAGCCTGGTGATCAATCAAGTAGCAGTGCACATGCTCTGGAATGGCAGCAGGCATCAGTACATCTGCATGCAGACTAAGGTGAAGGCTTTTGAAGGCTAGCCTGGTGTCAAGGACAAACTCACATTTTGCAGGAAGTACAGGAATTAGACTGGGGTAAAGTAATTACTTGTGACTCAGCCCTCTTCTCTTCCAAACGTTTGGAACATCTGTGAGAATGATCATCCAAACAAGAAAAGGGGTCTGCTAGCATGAGTCTTGGATCATGCCAGCAGTAAAGCATCCTGAGACTGTCCATGTGTGGGGTTGCTTTTCATCCAAGGGAAGTGGGTTCACTCACAATTTACTTCACCATTTCCTAAGAAGACTGCCATGATTAAAGAATACCCAAGGGTATGAACTGGGATGTAAACTGGTGTGCATGCAGTGTGTAAACGCACGTTCAAACTGGCTACTGAACAGAAGGAACCAGACAGAAACATAATGATTGAATACCCTGCAGTAAATAAATACATAAATAGCATAGTTCATGAAAATATTATACAGCACTTAGTTAACAACATGTTTTTTGATCAAACAAATGCGAAAAGCCATCCAGCCTCATCACGGCGACCATAATTCTAATATAAAAACCTTACTGTTTGTCAAGGGACATGCATGTGGATAAGGGTTGAGATGTCCAGGCCCAACTAGTGGAAACGGACATATGGGAAACCACATCAATAATGCCAGCTCAAAGGAACGGTAGGCCTTACCTTTATATGCACAGGATGCAAACAGAGGAAAAAAAACCCAAAGGTATGAACTGGGATATAAACTGGTGTGTATGCAGCGTGTAAGCTCACGTTCAGACTGGCTACTGAACAGAAAGAACCAAAGACAGAAACAATGATTAAAAACCCTGCAGTAGATAAATAGCATAGTGTGTGTAAATCATATACGGTACTTGGTTAACATATTTTCTCTATCGCTTCATTGGGGGACACAGGAAACCATGGTGTATGCTGCTGCCACTAGGAGGGTGACACTATGCAGGACAAAAGTTAGCTCCTCCGCAGTGTACACCCCACCGACAGGAAGTAGGATATTCAGTTTAGCTTAGTGTCAGTAGGAGGTGGACACGGGTCTTTCACTAGACCCATATCTACCTCAGTGTGCGTCGTTCCTTTTCAGGTACTTTGGAGGGATACAGTGTGAACTGTCACTACTGTACTCCCACAAAGAGACTGAGTACGGTGTGTACTGCCACCCCGTATCCTCATACGTCTAGTCGGCAGGACCCCAGCCCCTAACACAGAAGCGTGTTGAGGTGATCCGATTGTCGGTCCTGCTCCCGTCTCCCACCCACTCGCCCGCCAGAGCCTGTTGGTTTGATGAAACGCGGATGTCCCACAACGCTGGATTATCAGACATACGAACTTCCTTGGATGGGGAGGTACTTTCTCTCTCCCCCCAGGTGTGGCGAAGAAGATAAGAAGATCAAAGAAGAAAGAAGACCAATTTTTCCTTTATTTTAATAGTGACCATGCCACTCCCCCCATGCTCCGGCGGTCATCAGAAGTAATCTAGGTCCCGGCTTCTCCCGGGCCTAGCTGCGGAGTTGGGCATTAGGGACCTTTCCCCCCTAAAATTTTGAGGGTATTGGGGGCTCCAGGCTTTCTTTTGCAGTGTTTTTAGATCCTCCACGCCGCTCCCCCATGCTCCGGCGGTCACCAGCAGTAATCTAGGTCCCGACTTCACTCGGGCCTAGCTGCAGCGCTGGCTCCGCCCCCTTCTTCCTACTTTTCAGGCGGGCTTTTTTCCCGCCCGTTGCTCAGTTCCTCCTGGCCTGTGTAGCTTGGCACACCTGGCCTGTTATAGCCCTGCCCCTCTCAGCTTCATCTCTGCCTCTAAGCCGGCGCAATATTTAGCCTTCTGAACCCGGCGCTTGGCTCTGCCCCTCTTCCAGGCTTGTCAGTCTCCTTGTACAGAGTGGGGCTTTTCAGCGTGTTTCCCTGTAACGTGCGCTTTTACCCTCCGGAGCCAGGGCATCCTCTCACGGCCGCCATTTTCCACCTCCTGCGACCGAATAGTGCCTTTCCTGTGGGACCTTCCTCTTCCAGCTTTCCTACAGCCTGGAAGCTGAAAACAGGGCAACTACTGTGAGTAGCTGCGCTGCAGAATTACCTCTGTATATTGTGCCTCCCAATGCGCATCTAGACAACTTTTTCCATAGTTCCTTTTAACCATCTTCATCCCTGTATGCTTAAGTTTAGCTTCCTGATTGATCTGAGTCTGCAGAGTCATCCGGTAGTCTACGTTCTATATGCTTAGACGGGCAAGAGGTTGTCTCTTAAAACGGTTCTCCTTTTCTGAGCCGTTTTGTTGATGTAACAGGGTCTACATCACGGGGTTGAGATCCAGGGTTCCACTCAAGGTCCCCTTCAGTACGTCTTCAGCGTTTTCCTCTCTAGCAGGTTCACAGTACCCTACTCTCAAGTCTTTCCTTGTCAATTAAGTTTAATGGTCTTTCCTTGTCATTTTCTCGGAATCCTTAGTCCAGCCATTTCCAAAGAGGGAAGCGTCTCAGTTTCCTATGTTCCCTCTCTCCTGAGCTCACTGCGAACTGGACCACTTCTCCATTTATGGACCCTCCGGTTTCCAGATTTTCCACCAATAGTCCTCCTCTCCCAGAGAGAGCATCCCTCAAGGATACCAACGGCGGACTAATAGTCCTTGGCAAGGTCAACCTTGAAGTGTCCACCGTTATATTGTGCCCTGCCTTTGTCTCCACCTGGGCAGCAAAGTTTATAGACGCATGGGCTAAGCGGCTCCATCTGGGCTTTCTTTCTGGAGTCCAATCGGAGGAAATGGCTGTCCTCGCGGACCAATTTACGCTTGCAGTTAAGTACATGGTATCGGTCTCCTCGGATGCCGCTGCAGGTGCTACTTGGACATCCAGCAATATCGTGGCCATCCGAAGGACCATTTCACTTAAGGCGTGGCAGGCGAACTTATTCTCATAGAAGTTCCTCACCAACTTGTCTTTCCAGGGTTTTCGTCGATTTGGCTCCAAGTTGAACCAAAGTATTAAGGAGGCCACCAGAGGGACAAGCTCTCTTCCTCAGAGTAACCCTCGTCGTTCTACTGCTGTTTTTTTTCCTCAGCGTGACTCGACGGGATCTAACGGAGGAGTCCATCCTTGTCTTTCAGGATGAAATCTCTTCATTCAGTAATTGCTTCCTGGGAACCACATATGTTTTCCTTTGTCCTATGGAAGCCTTTATCCAGGTCCTCTCTTCTGCAGGACATCGGAGATTCCAGTTTTATTTTTTGCGAGGGGCGGGTCCATTTTAATTTTATAGCTTTCCCTTTGTGCTCTCAACCACTCCCAGAGTTTTGCAGAGTCTGTGGCAGCAGTTTTGCACATTCTGTGGATCACAGGTCCACTGCTCTTCCCTTACCTTGCCGAGGTTCTCCATGTCTCTGTCCATCATTCTTGATCCCCTTCCTTTCGTCCGGCTCGGACTCATCCTTCGTAGGTTCTGGCTGCCTGGCCAGGGCGACGTGTGTCTATCCAGCTAGGCCGCCCCTCCCCCTTTTCAGTATATGGGCTCGGCGTAGAGAGGCCCTCCGGCCTCCAGGTCAATGAATGCTCGCTAAATCCGGTCAACAATTTTTAGGTTTACCAGGTCAGAGCAGAGCTCCTTCTTCCGGGTTTAAGGCGCACTCTACCCGAGCAGTGGGCGCCTCCTGGCATTTCACATAGGACCTCCGCCCTGCACTTCTACAGAGCGACGATCGGTCCTCCACATGTTCGTAAAAAATAAAGAAAAAAAATAAATACATTTTCAGAGTCCATGCCTGGCTTCAGTGTATGCCGACTTAGGTAGAAAGACCTTGCAGGTGACGGTGGTGAGTTTCTCCGATCTGATTGGAGATGACTACTGTTCCCGCCCCAGGGACTGCTTTGGTCCCATGGTTTCCTGTGTCCCCCAATGAAGCGATAGAGAAAACAGGATTTTTGGTTGCTTAGGCTTCTTTCACACTTCAGTCGTTTGGCGTCAGTCACTTCCGACAAAGTGACGGATCGACGGATCCGTCACAATTGTTGAAAAAACGGATGTAACGGATCCGTTTTTTTGACGGATCCGTTACTCGGGGGTTGTATATACTTTTTGGAGCATGCGCAATTGAAAAAAATTGAAAAAATGGATTGGGGTGACGGATCCGTCGAAATAACGGTTGCGACGGATCCGTCACCCATAGGTGGCCATTCTATGAAATGACGGACGCGACGGATCCGTCGCGATCCGTCATTTCAACAGAGACAAAAAACGTTGCAATGACCGTCAATGTCTAGATGACGTCCGCTAAATTTTGACGGATCCGTCGCATGACGGATGGAATGGATGACCATCCGTCACAATCCGTCGCTAATGCAAGTCTATGGGGGAAAAAAACGGATCCGTCAAAAAAAAAACGTATCCGTTTTTTGAGGAAAATGACGGTTTTAGACTGTCGCCAAACAACTGAAGTGTGAAAGAGGCCTTACTGTAAATTCTGTTTCTCGGAGCCTTCATTGTGGGACACAGCACCCTCCCAAGTTGAACAGCTGTTTATTGTGTTATATTGTTAAAGTTTGAGTTTTCTTTCTCTTTTACATGTTGCTTCTCCTACTGCTTTCTCACTAACTGAATACCTAGTTCCTGTCGGTGGGTGTATACTGCGGAGGAGGAGCTACATTTTTATTTGCATAGTGTCAGCCTCCTAGTGGCAGCACCACACCACAAAAAAACGATACCAGAGTCAAGCTAGTATATCAAAATACAAATCACCTTTATTAATAAATTACACAGACATTTAGTGCACAAGAAGGAAGGATGTAATCCATATCCCAAGAAAACGCTATGCAGAAAAAACGCAGGGGAGCACATACCCTGGAATAATCCCACTCCATATCAAAAAAATGGCCACCATTATATCAAGGCACATTGCCACTAAACAAACAAGTATACGGCCCAGGCTAGGAGAGGATATCTATGCATACCATAATTCACATTTGTATCATAATAATTACCGGTAGCTTGATGCAGTCAGGGTGTCCAGGGGATGTGCGCCCGCCCCAACGCGCGTTTCGGTGAAGCACCTTCGTCAGGGGGCCATCCTAGTGGCAGCAGCATACACCCATGGTTCCTGTGTCCCCCAATGAAGGCTCCGAGAAACAGATTTTACGGTAAGCAACCAAAAATCCTGTTTTTTTACTGTCCCAGTTACGGTCACCGTGAAGAGGCGAGATGGCTTTCGCATTTTTTTTTTAATCAAAAACATGTTAACTAAGTTCCATATATTATTTTCATGCACCATGCTATTTATTTATTTATTTATTTACTGCAAGGTATTTAGTCATTATGTTTCTGTCTTTGGTTCTGAACATGATTAAAGAATGGCAGACAATCCTCAAGGAGCGACGTCTCCAAATTATCTAGAAGCTATTTGGTGATGAATAATGCTTTTTCAAGCATGATGGAGTCCATGTCACAAGACAAGTGATAATTAAGAGGCTGGATGAACAAAACATTTAAATTTTGGGTACATGGCCATGAAACACTCCAGTTCTCAATCCCATTAAGAACCTGTGGTCAATCCTCAAAAAATGGGTGGACAAAAATTGTGATAAACTCCAAGCACCAATTAGGAAACAATGGGATGTCATCAGTTATGATTTAGCCCAGAAGCTGATATCCAACATGTAAGGGCGAAGGCCAGAAGTCTTGACAAATAAGGGACAATGCTGTAAATATTGAATCTTTGCATAAACTTGATGTATTTATTAATAAAAGTTTAAGGCTATGTGCACATGTTGCGGTTTTTACCGCGGAACCGCAGTGATTTTGATGCTGCGGGTCCGCAGCAGTTTCCATTGCGTTTACAGTAAACATGTAAACCAATGGTAAACCGCAAACCGCTGTGCACATGCTGCGGGAAAAACCGTGCAGAAACGCAGCGGTTTACAACCCGCAGCATGTCACTTCTTTGTGCAGAATCGCAGCGATTCTGCACACATAGAAATGCATTGATCCGCTTACTTTCCCGCATGGGGCTGTGCCCACGATGCGGGAAGTAAGTGGATAATGTGCGGTTGCTACCCGGGGTGGAGGAGAGGAAACTCTCCTCCAGGACCTGGTAACCATATTTGTGGTAAAAAAAAAGAATTAAAATAAAAAATAATGCTATACTCACCTCTCAGCGCTGCACGCGGCTGTCCGGTCTCAGGTTTGCTGTGCGAGCAGGACCTGCGGTGACGTCGCGGTCACATTACCGTGACGTCACGAAGGTCCTTCTCGCACAGCATCTTTGGAAACGGACCGCCGCGTGCAGCGCCGAGGAGATCGGGACGTCAGAGGGTGAGTATAACCATTTTTTTAAAATTTTGAACATTACTATTGATGCTGCATATGCAGCATCAATAGTAAAACCAAAACCCACAGCGGAAACCGCAAGACAAAACGTGATAAATCTGCAGGGATAACCGCAGCGGTTTTGCCCTGCAGATTTATCAAATCCGCAGGGACCCGAACCTACGTGTGCACATGGCCTAAAAGCTTATGAAATGCTGATACTTCAGGAACCATAGGAACCATCTGACTAAAAGATCTAAAAACACTGAAGCAGCGAACGATGTGAAAACCAAAATTTGTATCGGTCTTAAAACTTTTGACCAAGACTATAGTGTTGTAGCATTGAAGAACAATGGTAGGAGGACAGTCTAGGTGAGAGCGTTGACACTTAATAGCAGTTGAATAGATACATTTTGTCATACAGTCGCTAGTAAAGCTTTTTCTTTATCTTAAATGAACTTTCCACTTTCTGGGACCAGATAGTAATTAAAGTAAATGGGAGCTGCAGTACCGCGGAATGGCCACTACACAGGTTATGGATAGAGATGAGCGAATATGTTCGGAAAACTATCGCCGAATCCAAATGTGCCATATTTGTACCATATTTGTGCTGATTTTATGTATGATGATCACTCCCATCGACTCCAGTGGCATTCAGCGAATATTGCAAATACGGCAATCGTAATCCGAACCGAATATTGAAATATTTGCTCATCTCTAGTTATGGATCTGCGCTGTTATGAATCTATACAGTGCGTACATCTGGCCACCGCTAAATCTGCAAGCAGTTAGTCATTGGGGGTCTGGGGTTTTGTACTCTCACTGATTTGTTATTGAAGACCTATCCTTGGAATAGGTCATCAATATGTAACTTCTGGAAAACCTCTTTAATAAACTTTTCTCCTTTTTCCCAGTTTCTGAGGATGTCACACTGCAGGAGGCTGATATTAAAGCTGGGAGCATTTTGGGTCTGTGTAGAGGCAGAGCACCTAAGGCCTCAGAGGTATGTGTTTAAAATTTTTTTTTTTAGTCCAATAGTCATTAGGTGTGTAATATAAATCATGTATTAAAAGTTATATTCTACTATTTGGGCGTATGCATGTCTTAGTCACGGTTACTTACAGCAGATCACCGGTTTCTTTTACAAAATAGTTTTTTTTGGGTTCAGTGGAAATGTAATATGTATAGACTAGCGCAATAATTTTGCGATCAGCAAGGGGTACCAGCTTATACTCCATCTATACCATCGTCTGATATCAGTCATCTGGAAGATTGTTTAAAATGCTGTACAACTTTTATTGTGTATACAGTTGACGTACCGTAAAAGCCATTTCTCTATCGCCTCTCATTGGGGGACACAGGAACCATGGGTGTATGCTGCTGCCACTAGGAGGCTGACACTATGCACAAAAAAAGTTAGCTCCTCCTCTGCAGTGTACACCCCACCGACTGGCATTATACTCTTGAGTTTTAGCTTAGTGTCAGTAGGAGGTGGACACGGGTCTTTCATTAGACCCTTATCTACCTCAATGTGCGTCGTTTTTTTCCTTCAGGTTTTTCCGGAGGGATAGAGGGTGATCAGTCACACCTGTAGTCCCACAATACGGACTATGAGTACGGCGTGTACTGCCACCCCGTATCCTCATAGATCCAACAGCAGGACCAAGATCCTGGCACACAAGCGTGCTCAGAAGTCCGGTCCTAGCTCCGTCCCCCACCCAGTCGCCCACCAGAGCCTGTCTGTTGGAGGAGACGAGGACGTCCATGACCAGTTCCACGGACGTCTAATACCTTCCAGGTTTTAAGGTTAGTACCGGACGGCGTTGGATGTTTAGGTGAGTATCCTTTTCCCTCCCTATCAGTCTCTCCTTGGGGGGTCTCTCCAGATTCTCTGCTCCCTCCATCACTGGGAAAGACAAGAGCGGGGAAATATGGGCACTTCCACAACTTTTCCTGCGGCCGCATCTTTACTCGGCGCGGCGTGGCGCCTTACAGGCAGCCGCACAGCTGTTACTGCGGCCGCACTTTCTGGCACAGACCTCCGCAGTAGCGTTTGCCCTGGTGACCGGCCGCGTTGCTTCCTCCACGGCGGCCGCACTTTTACAGGCAGTCGCACTGCCTTGCCTGCGGCCGCATCCTTGCTCTGTGCGGCACGGCCCCCTACAGGCAGCCGCGCCGCTTTCCCCGGCGGCCGTACCTTTCGGAGCTGACGCGCTGTCTGCGGTCCTCTCCAGCGGCCGCCAGCTTCAAATTTAGTCCCCGGCTTCGGCCGGGGCCTACTTCCGGTGCCGCGTCTCCGCCACTTCCGGTTTGCTCGGGCGGCCTTTTCTCCCACCCGACGACCTTCTCTCCACATTCTCCGCCCACCAGCACCATTTTTGATGCTCCTGGGACCTCAATTAGAATACACAGATGCTCCAATAAAAATTAAACCAATAATAATACAAGATAAAATTCAATAAAATATATATTGTATATCGGTGCTCTGTGAAAGGTAGTGACTAAACACTCAAGTAAGAAACAACCGCCACAGTCAGGACATGGAATGCCAGAAAGAGTTGACCCACACAGGAGATAGATATAAAATAGCCTTTATTATAGTGAGTGGCAAAACAAGAAGAGTTATATATACATAAAATTTGCAATCAAATATAGGATAAAAACAAGTACGCGATTTACTTTCAGGACAATAGAAAAAAATATAAAATATTTTATAATATATGGTGCCCTCCAATCATGGTTGGAACAGATAGAAACCTACTTAAATAAAATATAAAAATTGTATAAACAGTGACCACCTAAGATATCACCTCAATAAAACGCATTAAAGTGCATAAGTGAAAAAAGTTTTATGGTGGTAGTGTGTGGGACTGCAGAATATAAAAGCACACCATTCAATACGTGCAGGGGTCCCCTGACGAAGGAAAGTGTTTTCCGAAACGCGCGTCGGGGTGCGCGGTGTCAGGACCTGGCGTCTCTCCTCACTGGTAATTTACAGATAGAATACCCCTCTATTTTCTTTGCACTCTGCACTTTTTTTGGTGTGTTCACTGTGCAGCTACATGCTGCTTTTGTGAGTGGCTTTGCACGTATTGAATGGTGTGCTTTTATATTCTGCAGTCCCACACACTACCACCATAAAACTTTTTTCACTTATGCACTTTAATGCGTTTTATTGAGGTGATATCTTAGGTGGTCACTGTTTATACAATTTTTATATTTTATTTAAGTAGGTTTCTATCTGTTCCAACCATGATTGGAGGGCACCATATATTATAAAATATTTTATATTTTTTTCTATTGTCCTGAAAGTAAATCGCGTACTTGTTTTTATCCTATATTTGATTGCAAATTTTATGTATATATAACTCTTCTTGTTTTGCCACTCACTATAATAAAGGCTATTTTATATCTATCTCCTGTGTGGGTCAACTCTTTCTGGCATTCCATGTCCTGACTGTGGCGGTTGTTCCTGGGACCTCAGCAGACTCCGCCCTCCCCACTTCGCTGGCGCCACACACCGCCGCTCCACCACCTTGCAGAGCGCGCAATCTGGCGTTTTTTTCCTGCGGTTCCTCTTGAATTGCGGCAGGAGCTCTTATCGCCTTCCTGACTAGAGTCTTCCCCGGAGGTCCACATGCAAGCCGGACGACGTCCTCCACCTGGTTTCAGTTTTCGTCTGCCGTGAGTAGCTCTGCTCTGCAGACTGACACTTCCCTCTGCCCCCTTGTCCCCTAACCCTCTGGCATTTCTTCAGGGACCCTTCAAAATGTCTACCTCTAAAGGGGGCCTGCTCTCGTCCTCCTACTTCTTCCTCTAATTCCTCTGCCTTAGTCAAATACTTTGCATGTTCGTCTTGTAACTGCAAACTTCCCTCAGGTCAGTCCTCTCCACTCTGTCAGGCCTGCAGCAACCCGATTGTTCCCACCGCCCAGGATCCCCCGGCTGCTCCGCTTGAGAGCGATACCCCTACCCCAGGCTGGGTTTTCTCTCTGTCACAATCGGTGGCGGATCTAACACGGGTGTCTCAAACTCTGGTGTCAGTGCTGGACCGATTACCCCTGCAGACTCCCGCAGTAGCCAGCGGGTCGCAGGAAGCTCCATCCGAGCCCTCCATTGCAAGCTGCAAAAGGTCCAGACAGGAACGCCGGTCTGAGTCCTCTTCTCGCTCCATCTCACCACACGGTCCTTCTCTGCGATAGACTTCCCCCCTGTCCTCCTCCCCTGAGTCAGGCGAGGCGTTCTCTGATGCGCCCTCAGAGGATATTTCGGATCTGGATTCTAACCAAATCGCTACCATGAGGGATATGGTTCAGAATCTCATTGGAGCGATAAATCAAACCTGTGTCATCAAGGAGTCCTCTATGGAACCCGCAGATCAGGCGGTTTCGTTTAGACGGGCTATACCACCTTCCAAGTTTTTCACTCACCCGGAATTCGAGGAGATTATGACCAGAGAAAGAGAGAACCCGACCAGACGCTTTCAGAGAGGAAAGCGACTTGGCGTTTTATATCCCTTTTTCTCCGGAGCTCATCGCTAATTGGACTGCTTCTCCTTCAGTGGATCCTCCAGTTTCCAGACTGTCCACCAACATGGTTCTTCCACTGTCCGGCGGAGCATCTCTGAAGGATTCTAACAATAGGTAGTCAGGTCAAGAGTGGTGCGCTCAAAAAATAATGATGCGGTGCTCAAAGGAAAAAGACTCAAATATGATGAAGAAGAACCTTCGACACTCAACAAGTCCACAATTCTTTACTCTCGATAGGAATTTTATTAGGCAGCCAGCAGAAAAATAACAGTCATCAAAATTCCAACGTTTCGGCATACATTGCCTTTTTCAAGGAAGTCTGTATATAGTAAATAGCGTTCCTATTAAATTACTAGCCAACACGGCGTGGGAAAAGGAGGCGACTGCAAAAAGTAGAATACTGGCGTGCGTCCTGTAGCTCAAGGTGAGATGACCTCTCACCTTGAGCTACAGGACGCACGCCAGTATTCTACTTTTTGCAGTCGCCTCCTTTTCCCACGCCGTGTTGGCTAGTAATTTAATAGGAACGCTATTTACTATATACAGACTTCCTTGAAAAAGGCAATGTATGCCGAAACGTTGGAATTTTGATGTCTGTTATTTTTCTGCTGGCCGCCTAATAAAATTCCTATTTGAGAGTAAAGAATTGTGGACTTGTTGAGTGCCGAAGGTTCTTCTTCATCATATTTGATTCTAACAATAGGGTCATAGAATCTTTCGCGAAGTCATCCTTTGAAGCGGCCTCAGCTAGTCTTTGCCCGGCCTTCGCTTCCACTTGGGTTTCAAAATCCATATCCAAATGGGCCAAACAACTCCGTCGGGGCAATCTGGACTGGGCTCCGCCCGGACAGCTGGGGGAACTTACCAACCAGATTTCTCACGCGGGTGAATATGTGGTCTCAGCCTCCCTGGATGCCGCGTCTTGTGCGGCTCAGGCATCCAGCAACGCATTTGCCATCCGCCGGACCGTTTGGCTCAAGGCCTGGCAGGCGGATTTGTCTTCCAAAAAGTCCCTTACCAGCCTGCCTTTTCAGGGGTCTCGTCTCTTTGGTACTAAGCTGAACCAAATCATTAAGGACGCCACCGGGGGCACAAGTTCTCTTCTTCCCCAGGCTAAACCTCGTCGTCCTCCTAGATGTCAATTTCGGTCTTTTCGTCGCTTCGCGGCGTCAAACTCCTTTCCCCAGCAGCAACAGAGGCCACAGGCACGTCAGGAGAAGAAGACAGTATCCTTTAGGCCCACTCCTTCCTGGCGTCCTCGCTACTCCCAGGGTAGATCCTCCTGGTCCAGGACTGGAAGATCCACCTCGGCATGACTCTCGGCAAGACCCCAGCCCACCTCCCAGGCTGGGCGGCCGTCTCCTCTTCTTCAGGGACGTCTGGATCTCCTCAGTAGAGGACGCATGGGTCAGGGAAGTTGTATCCTCGGGATACAAGATAGAGTTCGTTTCATGACCCCGGGATCGTTTCTTCGAATCCCGACCTCCAAGAGACCCCGCTCTAGTTCTGGATTTCTTCGGAGCCATCGCTTCTCTCCTCAAAGCCGGGGTAATCGTTCCCGTCCCAGAAAAAGAACGGTTCACAGGTTTCTATTCAAACCTTTTTGTGGTACCGAAAAGACGGCAAGGTTCGTCCCATTCTGGATCTCAAATTGCTGAACAAGAGTTTTTCTGAAGCACTTCAGGATTGAATCCCTTCGTTCGGTAATTGCTTCCATGGAGGCTCAGGAATTTCTGTGTTCCATAGATATTCAGGACGCCTACCTCCATGTCCCAATATTTCCGGGACATCGCCGATTCCTGCGCTTTGCGGTGCTCCAGGAACATTTTCAGTTCGTCGCCCTACCGTTCTGTCTTGCAACCGCCCCAAGAGTTTTCACGAAGATCATGGCGGCACTGATGGCCATCTTGAGGGTCAGAGGCCTGGTTCTGTTTCCATACCTCGACGACATCCTCATCAAGGCTCCGTCCTTTTCTCAGGCTCACAAAAGCCTGTCCATCGTTCTCGACACCCTAGCCCATTTCGGGGGGCTGGTCAACCGGAAGAAGTCCTGCCTTATTCCTTCTCAGCGCATCATCTTTCTGGGAATGCCCTTCGACACTCGTCAGAGCAAAGTCTTTCTTCCCGAAGACAAGAGATCCATCCTTCGTCGGGGCATACGCTTGCTCCAGGGTCCTTGGCTTCCCTCCTTCCAATCGGCCATGAAGGTTCTGGGGAGGATGGTGGCAACATTGGAAGCGATTCCCTTCGCCCAATTTCATTCGCGACCCCTTCAGCAAGCCATTCTGTATCAGTGGGACAGGTCTGTCTTCTCCCTGGATCGTCCGATCCGACTCTCTCCCCGGGTCAAATGGTCTCTCAACTGGTGGCTGGCGTCCCCTCTCATCTCCCAGGGCAGGTCCTTCCTTCCAGTTCACTGGCAAGTGGTGACGACGGACGCCAGCCTGCTCAGCTGGGGTGCGGTGTTTCGCCATCTGACTGTTCAGGGCCGTTGGTCGGCACAGGAGTCAACTCTCCCGATCAATGTCCTTGAGATTCGGGCCATTTTTCTGTCCCTCCGCCACTGGGAAAGGATTCTCAGGGGCCTACCAATCCGAATCCAGACGGACAACGTCACGGCTGTGGCTTATGTCAACCATCAGGGGGGACTCGGAGCTCCTTGGCCCTTGCCGAGGTATCCAAGATCCTCCTCTGGGCAGAGGCAACGGTCCCGGTGATATCCGCGGTGCATATCCCCGGCGTGGACAATTGGACCGCCGTCTTTCTCAGCCGCGAGGGTCTCGCGGCAGGAGAATGGTCCTTTCACCAGGAAGTCTTCCATCAGATTTGCCTTCGATGGGGGACTCCGGACGTGGACCTCACGGCGTCTCGAACAAACAGGAAGGTTCCTCAGTTCGTCTCCAGGTCTCGCAATCCTCTTGCAGTGGGCGTCGACACTCTGGCCATTCCTTGGTCACAGTTCGCGCTGCCCTACCTGTTCCCACCCCTTCCCTTGCTTCCCAAACTGTTGAAAAAGATCAAAGCAGAAGGGGTGCCGGTCATTCTGATCATCCCGGATTGGCCCAGGAGAGCTTGGTTCGCAGAGATCGTCAACCTTCTTGCGGACGCCCCCTGGCGCCTTCCATACAGGCCCGATCTGCTGTCTCAGGGTCCGATCTGCCACCCGAATTCTCGGTCGCTCAGTTTAACGGCGTGGCTGTGAAGACCGCAGTCCTAAGAGCGTCGGCCTTTCAGACCGGGTGATTCACACCATGATCCAGGCTCGGAAGCCTTCGTCTTCCAGGATCTACTATCGTACCTGGAAGGCTTACTTCCGTTGGTGCGAGTCCAACCGCGTTTCATCTATGTCCTTTTCCCTGCCTTCCATCTTGGCCTTCCTTCAGGCAGGACTGGATTTGGGCCTTGCTCTTAGTTCCCTAAAGGGCCAGGTTTCTGCTCTCCATCCTTTTTCAGAAGACTTTATCTTCTCAGCCACAGGTTAAGACCTTCCTTCAAGGAGCAGCCCATGCTGTCCCTCCATATAGGGCCCCGGTGAATTCATGGGATCTAAATCTGGTACTGGACATTCTGAAGGTTTCCCACTTTGAGCCTCACAGGGAGAGTCCCCTGTCAGTCCTATCGTGGAAGGTTTCCTTTCTTGTGGCCATCACTTCTATCCGCCGCGTTTCCGAGTTGGCGGCCCTCTCTTGCCGACCTCCGTTCTTGGTCATTCACCAGGACAAGGTAGTCCTCAGGCTTCCGCCTTCCTTCCTTCTTAAGGTGGTTTCCACCTTCCACCTCAACAAGGACATCGTTCTACCTTCTTTTTGTCCAGCTCCGACTCATCCTCTGGAGCAATCGTTGAACAAGCTGGACCTTGTCAGGGCAGTGAGGATCTACCTGACTAGAATGGCCGTTTTCCGGAAGACAGATTCTCTTTTCGTCATTCCTGATGGCACACGTAGAGGGGTGCCGGCTTCCAAGGCGACTATCGCTCGCTGGATCAGAACGGCAATTTTGGAGGCTTACCGGGTCAAGAACAGAGTGCCCCCTCCTGGGATAAAGGCTCACTCTACCCGGGCAGTCGGCGCCTCCTGGGCGGTGCACCACAGGGCTTCCGCCCTACAGCTTTGCAAAGCGGCAACCTGGTCTTCCATCCACACGTTCGCCAAATTTTACAAGGTCCATACCTACGCTTCGGCGGACGCCAGCCTAGGCAGAAGGATCTTGCAGGCGGCAGTGGTGAGTCCTCTGACCTGACAGAAGTCCTTTTTTCCCACCCTAGGGACTGCTTTGGGACATTCCATGGTTCCTGTGTCCCCCAATGAGAGGCGATAGAGAAAACAGGATTTTTGGTTGCTTACCGTAAAATCTGTTTCTCGGAGCCTCCATTGGGGGACACAGCTCCCTCCCATGTTTTTCGCTGTTCTGTGTTCTATACTGTTCTCATGTTTACAGTTCTCATGTTTGTGGTTATGCTTCAACCTTACTGTTTTTCTCCTACTGCTTTCTCACTAACTGAAGAGTATAATGCCAGTCGGTGGGGTGTACACTGCAGAGGAGGAGCTAACTTTTTTTGTGCATAGTGTCAACCTCCTAGTGGCAGCAGCATACACCCATGGTTCCTGTGTCCCCCAATGGAGGCTCCGAGAAACAGATTTTACGGTAAGCAACCAAAAATCCTGTTATTGCTGGCATCCGACATCTGCAATCCTTACTGATTGCTAGAGTGTGGTGTATAAGTATGGTGTACGTGGAGTTGGGAAGGTATTTTTTCCTAATATGAGGCAATTATGAGATGTTTACCTTCCAAAGATGAACTTACGGTGTGTCTACCTTGATGCAGGAAAGATATATATCTTGTACCATGTTTTTCTATCTACCTTGATGATCTTTCATCTGTATTGTCATCTATATTTCCATTTTTTTTCTCCCTTCTCCTCTCCACTCTCCTCTCTCTTGCTTATAGACGTGTGTATATATATATATGTATATATTGTAAGATAATGTAAGACTATTCCTACTGAGTGTATTGGGGGACACTCGCTTGGCCGCGACATTCAGCACACGGGCACGGGTTTTTAAAACAAAACAGTCTATCTGGTTTATTAGGGTATCATAAACCACATCGTGAACAGTCCATTTACACACTGTACTAGGACATCACATCACGTTTCATATCCTCAGTCTGTAGCAACTAAACATGCTGGTCCTCTCTTGACCAGCTGCAGTGGGTTACAACACAGTTCATGGAACATAACAAGCACCATCAGACAATGATACCTTATGGGAGCTCCTGCTCCATCTGCTGACTCCTTGTCAGTCCGCTCTCCTGGGGAAACTGCCTAACGGGGTTCACCAACTTGCCTGGCCGGCACACATCAGTCAGTCCAGAGCCACCGAAGGCCGGTAGCTTCCCCAACGCCGATCATCCAGGTCCACAGTCTCTCAGGTGCTCCAAGAAGACTCCACTCGCAGGAGCTTCTAACACAGACTGTGCCGGACCATGATCACACTGTGTTCTTCAGAACGTCCATCCCACCTGGGACCGTTCAACACAGAGGCCGTGGCCTGTCTGGGTGCTATTCAGGACTCAGTCCAACACCACAGGCCACCAGGTCCAAGCCATGTGCTTTCCAGGAAGCCTCCTCCCAGGTCTTCCTACACGGGGCACACAGCCCATGCACAGGCTTCCAGGACCTTGCACTTGGACCATTCAGATCCAACACTGGAACCACACAGAAGACCACGTGACCCACACCCTGGTCAGGTTATGTACCTGTAACCACACCCACAGTAATGGATCACCTGGGCTGGTCACGTGATCCTGACATTACTGCAGGTCAATTCTCACGGCCTCAATACGACTCCGTGCACATACCGGGGAGACCATGCAGCGCCCCCTACCTGTTACAGGGGTCACTATATATATATAGATAGATAGATAGATAGATAGAGAGATATATAGATAGATAGATATATAGATATATATATATATAGAGAGAGAGAGAGAGAGAGAGATATATATATCTTTTTTTTTTTTTTTCAGTGAATAAGATATCCAAAAACCGTTTCCTAAGTTTTGTATAAGGTCCACAAATGTCTGATGCTATACGGTTGTTCTGTATGGGATCCGATTTTAATTTTTTTTGTAGCCTATCTATAGACTTGTACAGGTCTCATCCAAAATGTGTAAGCGTATAATGCATGCTGCAATTTCTCCTACGCCTCATTGGGGGACACCATGGGTGTTATGCTGCTGCCACTAGGAGGACACTAAGTAACACAAAGAATAGCTCCTCCCCTGCAGTATACACCCTCCTGCTGGCTCTCAGTGAACCAGTTCTTGCTTAGTGTCTGTAGGAGGCACTTGGGTCTGCTTTCAGACCCCACCGTTTTTATTTTAGCTTTTAACTTTTTATTCTATTTTTCCTTAATGGAGCGAATGGGGGCGACGGTTCCTTTCTAGGTTCCGATCTCCCCCGAACCATCAACAGGCAAGTACGTGGAGCGTCCCTCCCGTATCCTTTCCTGCAACGTTGGATGCCAGCCCTGAGCTCACCTTACGGGCGACGGTTCCTTCGCGTTCCGATCTCCCCCCTCCATAGCAGGCGACCACATGGAGTAGCCCTCCATCTATCTCTCCCGGAGCCAGGTGCATAGCCGGACATGATATATATGGCGTCCGTGCAGCCCCTTCTCTGCATCACCACTGATCTAGCGGATGACGCATGGCGGCAGAAGCTCTCCACCCCCACCCTGACTATGGCGACGGTGGATTGAGCACCGGCCCACCGCATCTACCGTGAGTACACTGCGGGGGCCGAGGCGCTAGGGGGGTCCTGGTCCCTGGGGTATGGGAGGTCCGCACCTTAAGCCTGTGTCCGTGGGTGGTCCGTAGTGCGGCAACCCCACGAAGGAGTGCAGCTAATGATGGCGCTAATAGCGGTCGCGGCGCTGCAGGCCACAACCGCAGAAGAAAGAAGAAAAAAAACAATACATTTTCCCTCAATACAGGCCAAAGTTCTGGCCACGCCCACCGGCAGTTAGCCCCGCCCACTTTTCCTGGCACTTCTCGTTCCCTGTGATGAGCTCACACTTCCTGGTCTCGGCGGCCATCTTGGGACACCCACAGCCCTGATGCTGCAGCACTGCTCCAGCGTTTCCTATCACAGTCCTCAGGACTACCGTTTTTCTCTGCCTACACTGCGGACCTGCCCTGGGGACTCAAGACACAGGACCTGGGTAAGCTGCAGATACATAGCTTAACCCTTCCCCTGCTAGTAAGCGCTTTCCTCCAGGCTTTACTATGTCTCAACCAAAGCCTCACAAAAAGTCTGGGAAAACCCACACTGTATTTTTCGCTGCATGTACCTCTTGTAAGGTATCATTACCCCTGGGTCACAATACTGCATTGTGCACAGCTTGTGAACCGGTGACTGCTCAGGAACCACCTGTTGCTGATACTGAACCCACTGAGCCTGGTCCCCCTGAGTGGGCTACCTCCCTTTCCCGGTCTATGGCATTTCTGGCAAAAGCGTTAGACTCGTTCTGAGACCCTTCCTCTAACCAGGGCACTAATACGGACGACGCTTCCGATGGTCAGAACCCCTCGTACTCCAGGGGTCGTACCTTGCCAAGGAGTTCTCACTCTTCCAGGAAAAGGACTCATGCCATATCCCCAGACCATCAACGGTTTTCGGGTTCTGACAGCTCCATTTCTCGCTCCCCTTCCATTGGGGCTAGTAGAGAACCTGTTTCAGAGGACGATTCTGACACGTCCCTAGTTTAGGAATTTCATCACGATCAGGAGACTCTCGACTCTCTAATTGAGTCAGTGAATAAGGCTTTGAGACTTGAGGAGGAACCCTTATCTAAAACGGATCATGCCGTGTCCTTTAAGAGGACCAAACGAGCTCACAGAGTGTTCGCCACTCATCCCGAGTTTAAGCAAATTGTTGAATCTCACAGGATCCGTCCAGATAAACGATTCACAGGGCAGAAGCCCATGGAGTCCAAATATCCCTTTGCCCAGGATCTAAGAAAAGATTGGTCACAATCTCCCCCAGTAGATCCTCCGGTATCGCGCCTGGCTACGAAATCTGTTTTATCCTCCTCGGAGGGCGCCTCTATTAAAAATCCAACCGATCGTCAGATCGACAATATGACGCGTTCAGCCTTTGAAGCCTCAGCGGCCGCACTCTTTCCATCTTTTGCCACTACGTGGGTGGCTAAGGCTATGACCCACTGGGCTGAGGCCTTGTCTTCAGCAGTACTGGATACCAATCTTCCCCCCGAGATAGCAGACCTCGCTACTCAGATAGCCAGAGCTGGAGATTTTGGAGTGACCTCGTCCCTGGATGCCGCTGACTGCGCTTCTCAAGCAGCAGCAAATGCCATCACCATCAGGAGATCCTTATGGCTCAGGGACTGGCGTGCGGATTCTACTTCCAAAAAGTCATTGACTTCTCTCCCATATCAGAGCGGTCGCCTTTTTGGTGAAAAGCTCGACCAGTTAATTTCTGACGCCACTGGAGGGAAGAGTAAATTTCTTCCACAACAGAGACCCTCTCGGCCCTTTTGGAACCTGCAACTGGTCCTCTACTTCCACATTTCCCGGTTCCGGCCGGGCACAACGTGTAGACAGAGGTTCACAGGCCTCTTTTAAGCCTTCCCCTTCATGGAGAGGCAGGCCAAGGCAGCCGGGATCCAGAGGCGCCAGAACGGGCAGACCTTCCACACAGTGACTCCCTGCGGTATCCGGGGAACACCCTCAAAGTAGGCGGCCGCCTGCTTTCCTTCAGTGCCGCGTGGCTCTCGGTCGTTCACGACGAGTGGGTCCGCGATCTAGTGTCCTCCGGATACAAGATAGATCTCTTATCTCGTCCTCCAAACCGTTTTTCCTGTCTTCTCCCAGGGCAAAATCATCAGTTCTTCAAAGCTATAAGCTCTCTGAGAAAAGACGGAGTTATTATTCCGGTTCCTCAAAGCGAAAGGTTTCAAGGTTTTTATTCAAACCTCTTCATTGTTCCAAAGAAGGACGGTACAGTACGGCCCATACTGGACCTAAAACTGCTGAACAAGTTCGTCAGGGTACGACGGTTCCGGATGGAATCGCTTCATTCTGTCATTGCCTCCATGAAAAAAGGCGAGTTCCTGGCGTCTATAGACATCCAGGACGCATACCTCCACATTCCTATTTTACCTTCTCACCAAGGGTTTCTTCGCTTCGCAGTTCAGGAAGATCACTTCCAATTTCGCTGCTCTGCCCTTCGGCCTCGCCACCGCTCCCAGGGTATTCACCAAGGTCATGGCGGCTTCCGTGGCCATACTCCACACCCGAGGAGTGGTGGCGCTCCCGTATTTAGACGATATCCTCATCAAAGGCCCCTCTTTCTGCTCCTGCAAGTAAGCCGTGGCCATCACAATAGATACCCTTTCTTGCCTGGGTTGGAAGATAAACTTCAAAAAATCTTCCCCAGTGCCGGCTCAGCGAGTTTCCTTTCCAGGAATGATACTCGACTCGTCCCGGGGGTTGGTTCTTCTTCCCCCGGAAAAGATCTCAGTCTTACAGCGAGCAGCTCAGAAGCTCTCTCAGCCTCGCTCTCACTCTCTGCGCTTCAGTATGAGAGTCCTCGGCAGGATGGTAGCAACTATGGAGGCGGTTCCATTTGCCCAGCTACACCTCCGTCCTCTACAGCATGCCCTCCTGGCTGTTTGGGACAGGAACCCGTTCTCCCTAGACCATCGGTTCCTCCTTCCCCAGCGAGTCAGACAGTTTCTCAGGTGGTGGACATTGAAATCCTCCCTGAATCAAGGGAAGTCTTTTCTTCCAGTACACTGGCTGGTTGTGACGACAGACGCCAGTCTTCTAGGCTGGGGAGCGGTGTTCCTTCATCACACTGCTCAGGGCCGCTGGTCCCCCCAGGAATCACGCCTCCCAATCAACATCTTGGAAATCCGGGTGATCAGGCTGGCACTTCTCCAGTTCCATCCCTTCCTAGCAGGTTGCCCAATCAGGATTCAGTCCGACAACGCCACTGCAGTGGCATACATCAACCGCCAAGGGGGAACCCGCAGCAGGGCGGCCATGACAGAGGTAGGCCACATCCTCCGATGGGCCGAGGAAAACCGCTCAATGATCTCTGTGGTTCACATCCCGGGAGTGGACAATTGGGAGGCAGACTTCCTCAGTTGACAATGCCTCGACTCTGGGGAGTGGTCTCTCCATCTGGAGATCTTCCACCAGATCTGCTGTCGTTGGGGAACCCCGGACGTGGATCTGATGGCCTTACGGCTGAATTCCAAGGTTCCCGACTTCATGGCTCGGTCCCACAATCCGGCAGCCATCGGGGCAGACGCTCTTGTACTCCCGTGGCATCATTTTTGGCTTCCATTCATATTTCCCCCGCTTCCTCTCCTGCCGAGAGTCATCAAGAAAATCAGAGCGGCGAGGGTACCGGTAATCCTGATTGCGCCAGATTGGCCGCACCGGGCGTGGTACGCGGAACTAGTTCAACTAGTTGCCGACGTTCCCTGGCGATTAACGATTCACGCAGATCTGCTATCTCAAGTCCCCTTATGCCACCAGAACTCAGAGGCCCTGTGTTTGACGGCATGGCCGTTGAGTCCTGGGTCCTAACCCAGGCAGGTTTCTCTCCAGAAGTCATAGCTACCATGATCAGCGCTACAAAGCCTACGTCTATGCGTATCTATCATCGCACTAGACTTTCTTTTCATGGTGTAGCGACCGAGGACGTTCTCCTCTACATTTTTCCATCCCTTCCATTCTTTAGTTCTTACAAACGGGTTTGGACTTGAGTCTCGCCCTTAGTTCTCTCAAGGGGCAGAACTCAGACCTGTCTGTTCTCTTCCAACGCAGGATTGCCAACAGATTACAGGTCAAGATGTTTATTCAGGGAGTCTCCCATCGGGCGCCCCCCTATAGGATGCCGTTGGAACCATGGGATCTTAATCTGGTCCTCGGAGTCTTGCAACAGGCTCCTTTCAAACCTCTACAGGAGGTTTCCCTGTCTCTTCTTTCAAGGAAAGTTGCTTTCCTAGTTGCGGTCACCTCTATAAGACGAGTCTCCGAGCTGGCTGCTCTGTCCTCTCAAGTTCCTTTCCTGAATTTTCATCAGGATAAGGTGGTTTTGAGGACATCCCCCTCTTTTCTACCGAAAGTTGTATCCTCTTTTCATCTCAATGAGGAGATTGTCTTACCGTCACTCTGTCTGGCACCAGTCCATCGCATCGAGAAGGCCCTTCACACACTGGATTTAGTGAGAGCTCTTAGGAGATACATCTCACGGACAGCATCTTTCCGCAGTTCAGATGCCCTATTTGTGCTCCCAGAAATACCGAGGAAAGGGTTTCCCGCTTCCAAGGCGACAATAGCCAAATGGATCCCTTCGGCTATTCAAGAGTCCTACCGAGTCAGAAGTCTTCCTGTCCCATCAGGGATTAAGGCTCACTCCACTCGGTCAGTGGGTGCGTCTTGGGCCATCCGGCACCAAGCTTCGGCAGCACAAGTTTGTAAGGCTGCAACTTGGTCCAGCCTGCATACCTTTACAAAACATTACCACATTCAGTCTCAAGCCTCGGCAGATGCGACCGTCGGCAGACGAATTCTGCAGGCGGCTGTGCCGCATCTGTAACTTGTGGGTGCAAGTAGCAATTGCAGTTAATTGTTTCCCACCCAGGGACTGCTTTAGGACGTCCCATGGTCCTGTGTCCCCCGATGAGGCGTAGGAGAAAAGGAGATTTTTGTGTACTCACCGTAAAATCCTTTTCTCTGAGCCAATCATTGGGGGACACAGCATCCACCCTGTTAGCCTATTGGCTTTGGTTTTTGTTGAGTTAACTTGGTTTTTGACATATTTCATCCTTGTTAAATATTAAGCTCCTACTGCTTTGTTACCGAACTGGTTCACTGAGAGCCAGCAGGAGGGTGTATACTGCAGGGGAGGAGCTATTCTTTCTGTGTTTACTTAGTGTCCTCCTAGTGGCAGCAGCATAACACCCATGGTCCTGTGTCCCCAATGATTGGCTCGGAGAAAAGGATTTTACGGTGAGTACACAAAAATCTCCTTTTTTTATTTTTTTAATGCGCACTTTCAGTCTACGTGAAAAACCAATCTCCTTAACAGCCAAATCGAATAACATTTGTCTGCATGTTGTCAGTTTTTCCACGGACAGCACTCTGAAAAGCCTAATGATGTGAATATAGCCTTTTAGTCAATGGGAGGTACAGAAAATCCAAGTACTTTCACTGGTCTATTGACTTTAATGCTCTATAATATATTGATATTGCTAGTATAGTGTTGGTAGATAATAAATGGAGGCATCTAGGTACCTTGTTCACATTGCATTTGTACATCACACAATAACTAATAGGTTACAGTACCCCTTCTAATGTTTTCTTTCTGATTTATGGATGTAAATGAATGGCAAGATTGGGCACCATTGAGCTCTCATTTTGGAACTTAAGTCTCAGATGGCTCTGATGAACCATTGGAAATATGAGTGTCCGCACTAAGCAATGAGAACCTGTTGTATTAGCTACATTATTTGTATGTATCCACAGGTCTTCTTATCTTTTATCCTTGGAAGTGATCTTCAGGAGGGACAGGAACAAGACATTATCCTGGATGAAAGTCTAACAGTAAAGAAGGTATATCTTACTAAATGGAAATCATTTGCAGTCCCTTTCTAGTTCTAGATGTGCTCTGGGGTAGATTTATTAAAGGGAATCTGTCACCAGTTTTTTGCCACCTAATCTGAGAGCAGCATAATGTAGAGACAGAGACCCGGATTCCAGTGATGTGTCTCTTACTGGGCTGCTTGAGGTAGTTTTAATAAAGTTACTGTTTTCAGTAGGAGATTATCCCGAGAGGACTAGTAAATCTGTTGCCATGTAGTCCTCTATATTCTTGAGCTCTGTATAACTCTGCTGTGCAAACAGAGAAAGCTGTTATTACATCTCATACAGGAGTAGCCCAGAACAGGCGGGTTACTCCTGTGTGAGACATGTAGACTGCAGAACGATTACAAGTTGCTTCAGGAGACAATCATTTTCACTATATACTGCAATACAGCTGCATTGAAGTATATAGAACAAAGGATCGCAGCTTCAAGTTAAAAAAAATAAATAAATAAAATTCAACTTTGAATCACCCCCTTTACCTAGATTAAGAATAAAGTAATTAAACAAATTATTATATTTCATATTTCATAAGTTTGCTCTGTCAAAATATAAACTTATTTAACTTGTAAAATAAATGCTGTAAAGTAAAAAAAAATATTGAGACTCCAGAATTACTGTTTTTCAGTTGTAGCACTTTCCTAAAAAAAATAAAATGAAGCAATTATAAAAACACCACGTGATCCCCGCAAAATTAAAGCTCACCACACAAAAAAAAAAAAAAGTCTTTATATAGCTCCATTGACCAAATCAAAATAGTTATGAATCTCAGATAATGGCGAGACAGATAAACAATTTTTAATTTATAAGGTTCTAAAAGCAAATTCTAGCCACTAAAATCTAAAAAATAACTGTGCAATTTAGCAGAGATACCAATAATATGGCCCGGAAGAGTCATTTTACCAGAAATGAACATCCCAAAAGCAAAACTCAAAAAGTGTCAATTTTTTTTTCTCCTTCACTATTTCATCCCATTTAAAAGAAATTCTCCCAATTTTTATCAGTGTATTATATGGTGAAATGATTGCTGTCATTCAAAAGTAAAAGAAGTGCATTGTCAAAATGGCTGAGTTTTAGTCATCAGGTCGTTGCATGGAGTTTATTACTTATTTAATTCTGTTTTGTTTCAGTGCTTGGATCAGATGCTGCTGAGAGCAGGCTTACCAGGTGAGAAATGAAAATGTGTTAAATATAAGAATTACATGTTCCCCATACCCCTTCCCCCAGCAACCTGATGTGTGTCACTTTGTAACGGTACATAGATACATGTTGCCACTTTGACCCCAGATCAGCACATTCTATATTATCTTAGTGTTCCAGGTATATAGATCATACAGCGCCGATCACCTCTGATCCATAATACAGGCCAGAAACTTCTTTAATTTTTTTATCGAGATCAACTAAATGGATAAACCATATAATGAGGATGATAGGATGAATCTAAGCTTTAACCTTTTTATAATGTTCATTAATGTTCATTTAGGAAAAGTATAAAAAGCAATTTTGCATAAAAAATGTCAAAACGGACTATATTCCATGAGGTTTTGTATATGGCGGACCGTGCACAATAGACAGTAGACAGGTTATACATACATACACATATGGGTTAATACGACATAGGAGCTATTTAAACAAAAATCTTTTTAATAATACTTCTCAGGGTCTCGAAATTCCTCAACATCATTCAGTTCAGTAAAGCTACAATTTTAGTTTTGAAGCTTTTGATTCATTTTAGCTTTTTTTTCCTCCCTTTTTTTTAGGGGACGCAGGCTGGCACCTAAGAAAGATGGACTGGTGTTATGAAGCTGGAGATGCTGTGACTGAAGAGGTACAGGCACCAATTGTTGCTTCCTTTGTATACTGTGACTTTCACATTGTTTTGTTCCTTTTTATCCTTCTTTGTCATCTGTCATGTCGTTTCTTCCTATGATTCCTACATATGCGCTATATGCACTGTCAACATTTTAAAAGGGATTTACCAGTCTTACTAAATTGATGACTGATCCAGTGGATAGGTAATCAGTATAACATCAGTCGAGATCTGACACCGCTAGTCAGTGGCTAGCCGCTCCGCAGGCAGTGGCCAGATGTAAGCAGTGGCCAGATCGAAAGAGCACAATGCAAAAAGGAATAGGCGCTGAGCTTCAGTTTCTGGAAACGGACACCGCGTAGTGAACGGATCTATACTATTCAAAGACCTTCACTGTCTACATCTGGGCACTGCCAGAACTGAAAACAGCTGATTGTTGGGGGTGTCGGATATCGGCCCCCACCACTATTATTTTAATTACCTATGTGAAGGACAGCATATATTTCAGCGCAAAAAAGGAGGTACCTAAACAAACGCACTAAGTGTAGATACAAAAGAATCCCCTCCCACCACAGGAATCTATAGTGTGAAGGCTGTTCTTGTAAACCGCATGATTTAAAAAAAAAATTGGAAGTCAAGCAATCATTTCTTTTCGCACTAAAAAGGTCAGAGTATGTGTGCCTTCACTCATGCAACTTTTCATGCATTTTGTTTAAGTCAGAACTCAGTAGATATACAAAAAGTAGAAATATGTTCTTAAATGTCTGAATCAAAAGCTGCTTATGTTATTCTGGTCTTCTCTAGGCTCCAGTCACTAGGCATTAAGGACACTGCCCTCCAGGTTATCATTTTATCTTTCTGACCACTCCTTCAGTGTTCTGTTCTCCGGCTCCACTTCATCTCCTCTTCCTCTCACTGTCGGGGTACCTCAGGGCTCAGTCCTTGGTCCACTTCTCTTTTTCCTCTACACAGCCCCAATTGGACAGAACATCAGCAGATTTGCTTTCAGTACGATCTTTATGCTGATGACCCATAACTATACACGTCATCCTCTGACCTTACCTCCGCTGTACTACAGAACGCCACTGACTGTCCGCATTCTCCAACATCAAGTCCGCTCTCTATCTGAAACTCATCCAACTGGCTAATCGTTACTCGGACGCATCCGCTCTTCGCCAATCGTTACACTGGCTGCCCAATCATTATAGGATCCAATTCAAAGTACTTGTTCTCACCCACAAAGCTCTCCACAGTGCGGCACCCCTTACATCTCCTCCCTCATTTCGGTCTATTGGCCTAACCGACCACTGCGACTCCAAGACTTCTCCTGTGCTGCGCCAATCCACTGGAATGCTTTACCCCAAGATATTAGGACCACAATTTGCGTAGTTTTAGGGGCTCCCTCAAAATACATTTGCTCAGAGCGGCCTATCACGTTCACTAATCAGTCATTTTATGTGTAAGGGCGTTCGTGTGTAGCCCATTCACTATCTCCATCTATCCCCCACCCCCTGAATATGGCTGGACCATCACTGTAAATAAGCTCCTGTACTTTGTGTCTCCCCCACCTCATTGTAGATTGTAAGCTCTCACGAGCAGGGTTGTTTTATTTCTCCTACGCCTCATTGGGGGACACAGGACCATGGGTGTTATGCTGCTGTCACTAGGAGGACACTAAGTAAACAGAAAGACTAACTCCTCCTCTGCAGTATACGCCCCTTCACTGGATACAATTTCAACCAGTTCTTGCTTAGTGTCTGTAGGAGGCACTTGGGTCTGTTTTCAGGCCCCAACTTTCTTATTTTAATTTTTATTTTAAAGCTTTTAGTTTTCTGTAAATTTTTAATTTTTTACTTAACGGAGTAAAGGGGGTTCCTTTTTTAATAGGGTCCGCTCTCCCCCGAACCATCAACAGGCGAGCATGGCGAGTATACCTCCCCGTCCCTCTCCTGCGACGTATGGGGCACGCCTAATCTACGCTAGGGCGACGGTTCCTATACGGTCCCGCTCTCCCCCCTGTAAGATGGCGAGCACATGGAGTATACCTCTTATGTGCATCTCCCGGGCTCCACCGCACTCAAGCCCTCATCTTGGCGTCTCGTAGTCCCCACAGTAGCCGTAAGCCCCCTGTGGCAGGCGCAGAAGAACCCTGCAAAAATCTCCATGCGGCAGGCACAGCTGTAAGTCCCCTGAGAAGGCAAGCATGCTTCAGGAGGCTCTCCGTCCCCCGACACAGGGAGGATCGATTGAGCTGGAGGTGGTCCCTCCTTCGGTGAGTACTATCTTCCTCACGCTGCCGGCGTGGGAAGAAGCGGTCCGGGTCCCTGGGGAGAGGTACCGCTGGCTAGATGCCAGCGACGATCGTTAGGCGCGGCGTCGCGGCCGCCAGAGTGCTTCGCCGGCCGGCTCCACTAATTTAGTCCCCGGCTTCTCTAGCCGGACTAGGCCGCAGTTCAAAAACCCCGCCCACGCCGGAGCCCCGCCCACTGTTCAGGCGCTTCTCGTTTTGAATGAGAAGAGCCCTGCAAATCTCGGGCGCCATCTTGGGACTCCACTGCTGCAGGGAAATACAGCCGAAAACGCTACCTCCCTCTCTTCCTCCCTGGGGACACCAGTTCAGGACCGTGGGTAAGCTGCTCCGCTACATAGGGAAAAGCTTAACCCCTTCCCTGCTCACATAACTGCTACTGCGGTTTATCGGAGATAGACATTCACTATGTCTCAATCTATGGACGCGCAAAAAAAAAAAAAGGGGACAAAAAGCACACTGTATTTTTTACCATTTGTGCCACTTGCAAGTCTGCTTTGCCAAGTGCCCACAGTACCCCCCTGTGCCAGAACTGTGACCTGGCCAGTGTGCAGCCGCCTTCTGCCGCCACTTCCTATGTCGTCTCCTGAGTGGGCCGCGCACGTTCAGTGGAATCCTTGGTCAAGGCATTGGACTCTTTCCGTGGGTCCTCCTTAAACCAGAATTCACCTCCGTCGGCTGCAACGGAATCTGGTAACGGCGCGGGGCTGTCCGACCACAGGGGGCGCACCGTTGTACGGGACTCCCGGGGTTCCAGGAAAAGGACCCTTTCCCCATCTCCCGTACACGCTCGAGCTTCAGCTTCTGCAAGCTCATCTTCTCGCTCCCCCTCCCCTGAGGGTCGCAGCGTACAGGGCTCAATATATGAGTCGGAGGAATCTTTAACCCAAGACTCCTCTATTGGTCAGGCATTAATGGTGGACGATGAATCTGCTTCCTCTCAGGAAAACGCGTCCAAAAGATATTTGCTAATCACCCTGAGTTTCAGGATATTATCCAAAACACAGGGAGCACCCAGAAAAGCGCTTTACGGCTCAAAAAGCCACGGAAGCTAAATATCCTTTCTCAAGGGATCTGGTGAAGGGCTTACTTCTTTCTCCTTCTGGATCCTGCCGTGTCGCGGCTTGCATCCAAAACAATCTTCTCTCTGTCAGACGATTCATCAGTCAAAAACCCTTCTGACCGCCAGATTGATTATTTGGCTCGCTCAGTCTTTGAAGTCTCAGGAGCAGCCCTCCTTGCATCCTTTGCAGCTTCCTGGGTAGCTAAGGCAATGGTGGCCTGGGCTGAGGTGTTGACCTTTACCGTCCACGGCAGTAATCTTCCCCCAGAGACGGCCAGACTAGCTAACCAGTTAGCTCAGGCCGGAGATTTTGTTGTTAGCGCCTCCATAGATGCGGCTAATTGCGCAGCGCAAGCGGCTGCTAACGCAATTTCCATCGGGGGGGGCCCTATGGCTCCGCGATTGGTGAGCAGACTCTGCTTCCAAAAAGTCGCTGACCTCTCTTCCTTACCAAGCGGGTCGTTTATTTGGGGGAAAACCTAGACCAAATCATTTCTGACGCTACGGAGAAAAAAAAAAAAAAAGTGAATTTCTTCCCCAGCAAAAACCGGCCCGGCACTTTCGGAATCAGCAGCAGTTTCGATTCCGGTCATTTCGTAACAACTCCAGTTTGTCGTCCTCTTCCCCTGGTTCGAGACGTCGGGACAACAGAACTTCCCAGGTCTCATACAGACCAAACTGTTCCTGGAAACCCGGACCCAGGCCGTCTGCCCCTGAGCCGTCCGCATCCCTTAAACCTTCTCAATGACTCGGCGTGTCCGGCGGACACCGACAAAGTAGGCTGACGCCTTCTTTTGTTCCGTCAACAGTGGCTCTCGGTCGTTCACGACGAGTGGGTCAGAGAGCTCGTGTCTTCCAGATACAAAATCGAGTTTTTCTTCACGCCATACAGGCGCTTCAAAAGGACGGTGTCATCACTCCAGTCCCTCGAGACCAAAGGTTCACGGGGTTTTACTCCAACCTTTTTGTGGTCCTAAAGAAGGCGGGACTCTACGGCCCATACTGGATCTCAAACTGCTAAAACAAATTCGTACGGGTCCGACACTTCAGGATGGACTCCCTCCGTTCCGTTGTCGCGTCCCTGGAAAAAGGAGAGTTCCTTGCATCCATAGACATCAAAGATGCCTATCTACACATCCCAATTTTTCCCTCTCATCAGCAGTTCCTGCTCTTCGCAGCCCAAGAAGAACACTTCCAGTTTGTGGCCTTACCCTTCGGACTTGCCACCGCCCCCAGAGTCTTCACAAAGGTCATGGCGGCTGTCATGGCCATTGTTCACGCTCGGGGAGTGGTAGTCCTGCCATATCTGGACGACCTATTAATCAAAGGTCCATCCCAGTCTGCCTGCGAGGAGTCGGTGAGCATCACCGTGGATTCTCTTTCTCGCCTGGGTTGTAAGATCAACTTCGAGAAATCATCTCCAGTGCCGGCCCAGCAAATCTGCTTCCTGGGCATGATTTTGAACTCTTCCCGCGGGCTGGTCATTCTCCCTCCAGAGAAGGTTCTATCCTTACAACAGGGAGCGCGCAGGCTCTTCCGCCCAGTCCCTCACTCCATTCGCTTTGCGATGCGCATCCTCTGGAAAATGGTTGCGGCGATGGAAGCCATTCTGTTTGCGCAGTGCCATCCCCGCTCCTTTTAGCCTGGGACAGAAGCCCGGTTTCTCTCAACCGTCGCTTTCATCTACCCCCACAGGTCAGGCAGACCCTCAGGTGGTGGACACTACAGTCTTCCTTGAACCAAGGGAAATCCTTTCTTCCTGTGCGCTGGTTAGTGGTGACTACCGATGCCAGCCTTTTTGGCTGGCGTGCAGTTTTTATTCACCACACGGCACAGGGTCGTTGGTCAACGAGAGAGTCACGTCTCCCAATCAATGTCCTGGAAATTTGAGCGATCATTCTCGCTTTACACAACTTTCACCACCTTCTCGCAGGTCATCCCATCAGAATTCAATCTGACAACACCACAGCCGTTGCGTACATCAACCCACAAGGGGGAACCCGCAGCAGAGCAGCCATGCGCGAAGTCTCCCACATCCTGCGCTTGGCAGAGACCAATCACTCGCTCATATCGGCGATCCACATACCGGGCGTGGAGAATTGGGAAGCGGACTTCCTAAGTCGCCAAAGTCTTGCTTCAGGCGAGTGGTCCCTCCATCTGGAAGTCTTCCAGCAGATTTGCCTTCGCTGGCTGACGCCGGATGTGGATCTCATGACCTTGAGGTTCAACAACCAGGTTCCCCAGTTCATTGCCCGTTCCCACGATCCTCGCGCCATCGGGGCAGATGCCCTGGTTCTGTCGTGGCATCCGTTCCAGCTGCCATACATTTTTCCGCCCCTTCCTCTGCTTCCGAGAGTCATCAAAAAGATCAGAGCAGAGGGGAGACCGGTGATTCTCGTCGCGCCCGACTGGCCGCGCCGAGCATGGTACGCGGAACTCGTCCAAATGGTCGCCGACACCCCCTGGCGCCTTCCAGATCGCACGGACCTTCTCTTCCAGGGCCCGATTTGCCACCAGAACTCTGGGGCCCTGTGTTTGACGGCGTGGCCGTTGAATCCTGGATTTTAGCCCAAGCCGGATTCTCTCCGGGGGTTTCTTCTACCATGATTCGCGCTAGGAATCCTGTATCCATGCGCATTTATCATCGCACCTGGCGTATCTTCTTTTCATAGTGCAATACCCATGGACGTTTGCCCTTAGTCTTTTCCATTCTGTCCATTCTGGAGTTTCTCCAATCAAGTTTAGAGTCAGGCCTTGCCCTAAGCTCGCTCAAGGGACAAGTGTCCGCCTTGTCTGTTCTATTCCAACGAAGGATCGCTTCCAGACTGCCGGTTAAGACGTTCATCCAAGGAGTCTCCCGGGTGGTCCCTCCTTATAGAATGCCTTTGGCGTCATGGGATCTTAACTTGGTTCTCGGAGTTCTTCAGGAGGCCTCTTTCGAACCATTGCAGGACATCTCTCTCACCCTCCTCTCATCGAAGGTGGTCTTTCAAGTGGCAATTACGTCAATTAGGAGAGTTTCTGAGTTGGCGGCTCTCTCTTGCCGACCCCCCCCCCTTTTCTGAATTTTCACCCAGACAAGGTGGTTTTGAGAACCTCTCCCGAGGACATTGTCTTGCCGTCTTTCTGTCCTGCACCTACTTATTGTATCGAGAAAGCTCTCCATACTCTGGATCTGGTTAGAGCTCTTCGGAGGTGCATATCTCGCACGGCTCCCTTCCGTAAGTCGGATGTCCTCTTCGTGCTTCCGGAGGGACATAGGAAGGGTCTACCTGCCTCAAAGGCCACTCTAGCCAAGTAGATTTGTTCCGCTATTCAGGAATCCTATCGTGTCAGGAACACTCCTGTCCCAGCTGGGATTAAGGCGCATTCCACCCGGTCGGTCGGTGCTTCTTGGGCCATTCGGCACCAGGCGTCCGCACATCAGCTTGTAAAGCTACGACTTGGTCCAGTCTGCATACTTTCACGAAGCACTACCTCATCCATACTCGGGCTTCGGCAGACGCTGCCCTCGGCAGGCGCATTCTGCACACAACGGTACCTCAGTAAGCTGGTGGTACATGGGGTATTAGCATATTGCTCCCCACCCAGGGACTGCTTTTGTACGTCCCATGGTCCTGTGTCCCCCAATGAGGCGTAGGAGAAAAGGAGATTTTTGTGTACTCACCGTAAAATCTTTTTCTCCGAGCCACTCATTGGGGGACACAGCACCCACCCTGTTAGCCTGTTTTGGCTTGTTGTTACTTCTTTGGTTTTGACATAGTTGGTCTTTGTTCATGCTCCTACTGCTTTACTACCGAACTGGTTGAAATTGTATCCAGTGAAGGGGTGTATACTGCAGAGGAGGAGTTAATCTTTCTGTTTACTTAGTGTCCTCCTAGTGGCAGCAGCATAACACCCATGGTCCTGTGTCCCCCAATGAGTGGCTCGGAGAAAAAGATTTTACGGTGAGTACACAAAAATCTCCTTTTTTCTTTAATCATTGTATTATTGTTAATGCCGTTACTTATGACTGTTGTGTTTGAAACTGTTTAACTGTAAAGCGCTGCGGAATATGTTGGCGCTATATAAATAAAGATTATTATTAGAAGGTCATAACTCGAAACCTTCCATAGAAGTAGGTTTCATCTAATATATTGTTTACCCTTATTATTTTGCATTTTCAGGACTCTTCATTGAAGGATCTAAAAATTCGATCTGGGGACATTTTTGTTATAACAGAAGGAAGACTTCCACCTAAGGTCAGTATTTGTAATTTTAACTTCGTTATCTCATTGATTTTTCTATAATAACATATAAGAGATGTCATTGTATTTGATCACTTCCTCATAGGGCTTCCTGAAGTTACCAATATGGCTGTACTGTCCAAAGACTCAGCAAACTTCTGTAAACCATGTGAGCACTCATGCTGCTGCACTGCAGATAAACCCTTCTGGAGGTAGGCTTCTTGGGCAGCTTTCTTTGTTTTGTCTAGTCCTTTTGTTCCAGATTACAGAATACAAGCAGTCCTTCAGACCAGATTCTGCTTTCTGTACATTTCACAGATAATTCGATCCATGAAGACGTGGAGTCTGACCTCTGCTTTGTGTGCCACATAGAGATATCCAAGGACGCTTCACTCCAGGACCTTAAATTACAGGTATCTGCACATCAGCAACTAATACTTGTGAATTGCCTTATGTCAAAAACAAATCGGTTGAATAGATCTTCCATGTTTTCTTAGTATTATCCAATGTGATTTTCAGATATTTATCCTTTTTCATTATTTCTTCCTCTGTTCAGATCATGACATTAACAGTTTTTGATGCTCTTGGGATTCCCTCTCCTGAGTTCCTTCGTATTTGGACCTTGGACAACAAGCGTTTGGGAAAATTGCTGCGGTTAAATCAATTGCAAATGAGGTGAGTTATTAGGGCGTATGCACCTTCTATAAGAGGGGCCTCCTGTATTGTTAAGCTAGGTTCACATTGCGTTAGGGCAATCCGTTTAGCGCATAGCGCTAGCGGGTTGCGCTAACGCAATGCTTCCCTAGGGTCCGCGTTCGGTGTCCCCGCTAGCGCAGATCCCCGATCTGCACTAGCGAGGAACGGACCTCGGGCGCGCCGCGGACGCTGCAAGCAGCGTCCGAGGTCCGTCACTCAAATGACGCGACATCGCTAGCGCACGCCCAATGTGGGCGGGCGCTAGCGACGCGCTCACCATTACAGGCTATGGCGGCATGAACGGACTACGTTAACACCGCGTTATGCCGCGGTGTAACGTAGTCCGTTAAACGCGGTCACATAACGCAATGTGACCCTAGCCTAATACCAAGGGACCACGCATGTAATACCACATCTTAACAGGGCTCAGCAGCTCTGGGGTCTTTGGTTCAAATCACAACCATGTTTGCGTGGGTTTCCTCCGGGTTCTCCGGTTTCCTCCCACAATCCAAAGACATAGGATAGGGAATGTACATTGTGAGCCCAATGGGGACAGGGCTGATAATGTCTGTACAGCTATAAGTGAAAGTGGCAAAAAAGCTAATGAAACTATATTTTACAAGAGTTATAGATTTCATATTGACTGATAGGCCTGCAATGACACTGCCTATAGCATCCTTATGTTAAATGGACAAATACAGAAAAGCATTGACTGCTTGCTTGTAAAGCTACAACATATTCGATAGATAGATATTATCTGCATCTCTGTCCCCAATGGGGCTCACAATGTAAATTCACCATCAGTATGTATTTAGGTATGTAAGATTAACACAAAGGAAACCCTGGGAACACTCTCTTCTTAACCCCTCCCAGACGTAGGACACATGGATCTAAGATTGTCACACAGCCGGTATCTGCCTGTAACAACCGTGAATGGAGCTAGCGCCGAACACTGATTAACCATTAAAATGCCGCTGTCAATCACTAACAGTCGCATTTAAATGGCGCGATTGCCCCTATTGCAAGAGAATCACAAAGTGCCGATGGATGATCATGGCAGTCAGGTGCCTACATTCCCCCTCCACCACAGCCATCGTAGTCCTCCTAAATGACTGGAATTCATAAGAGAACATTATTTTGACTCTATATTGCAAGCCAGTTGTGAGTGTATATATTTTTTTATGTGTGTATACATACATATGTATTTATTTTATTTTTGTTATAATTTATAATTTACTGAATTTTTTCTACCACTTAAATAAAAGAAAAAGCTGGTTTAGTATCACTGCAATCGTAAAGAAGCATGTTTCCGCACAATTGACATCAAAACCCCCAAAACAATGGCAGAGTTGCTTTGTTTTTCACCATTTCACTGTACTTGGATATTTATTTTCCCCATTTTCCAGTACATTATATGGTAAAATAAATTTTCATTCAAAACTACAACTCATCCTTATGAAAAAACAGCCCTCATATATCTATATTGAAGGAAAAAAAAAAAGAAAAAGTTATGGCTCATGAAAGTAGGGGATTTTGGTTGCACCTAGTGCATGCTGTGATTTTTATTTTTTTTCATGCAGATTGAACAACATTAGTCCGAGTGCTGTCCTTTTTTTCATGGACATTACTTGAACTGAAATTACGGTCATGTGAACGAGCCCAAAGGATGAGACCCAAGTTCTCAGCCACAGTCAAAAGGGGCGTCTGTGACCCAGTTCTTTAATATAGGTTTGGGTCCCATCTCTGGAATCTGCACCTATCAGACAACTATGTCAGATCCTATAAATGTACCATAAATGTCTGAGATTCGTGCAGTGTTGCCCATTATAGGAATTTTGTATTTTTTGCAGTGACTACAAAATGGGCATTAACACGACACTTTGTGTGGAGCCATTACAGCAGGAGGAGATCCTGGGGTGAGTATTGCACTACAGTAAAACCACAGAAATGAGCCAGAGCACAAGTTGTTATACGTGCAAAGTGTATGCTCACGTTCACACTGTGGCCATTTCACGGACAAAACCCAAGAAAAAAAACAAAATGAGCAAATACCCCGTAGTAAGTAAATAGTAACAGTACATGTAAATAACCTAACGTACTTGGTTAACACAATTTTGATTAAAAAAAAAAAGCGTAAAAACTATCCCACCGCGACAAAGTGTACCCAATCGGGAAAGTCCCATCCTGTCTTTAGTATTACATCCAGCAGGCACAAGGTGAGGTTTTACTATTAGAAACAGGATAGAACTGTCTCGATGGGTACACCTTGTCACGGTGGGATGGCGTTTACGCTTTTTTTGATCAAAATAGTGTTATCTAAGTACCCTTATGTTATTTATATGTACTATTTACTTGAGTATTGTACTAATCCACATAAGATTGACAGGCATGTAGTTTGAAATTATTTTAATCATTTTCGGATTTCCCTCTTGATTATTTAGACCACAGGATCTCCTTCTACGGGTTCAGCTTTCTGTCCCAGGGGAGTGTCGATACTTCCCATCTGTGGACGTCGCTTGGAATATCTCTCGTGGGTGCACTGCATCTGCTCTGCGGCAGACGATTGCTAACCATTGCTCTTTATCTGTGGACAAAGTTGAGATTGCAAAGTATTTTCCAGATAAACATGAATGGCTTCCGATATCCAGCTGGGTCAGTATATTTATATGTTGCTGATGGTATAAGGAGTTTGTTCTAATCTGTTCTGTTACATCCTGACATTCATGTAACTTGCCACTCAACCCTTTACTTCTATCTACAACGTGGCGATCTCTTTTAATAATAAAATATCATAGAAGTGTTACTCCAATTTGATCAAAAATCAGATAAATGTACATATACAATAAATATTGCTTTTGAATTATACAACTACACAATATAATGTAAAGTTAATAGTAAAAATAACAAAAAAAACAATGAAAGCAAGGGGAGGCCGATGAGAGACTCAAAGTAGTGAGGATAAGAAAACTATAGAAAGAATAGCCACAAGATGGCAGAACACTTCCAAAGAGTGATAATAACATCTATGTATAGGCACATATATACAGTATATCAACTAAGTTAATTGCAATGCTATTCACTAAATTAGATATAGAGAGAATTGGTGTACAAAAATAAAATCAAGAGAAGAGAGAATATGCATTATAACATTATAATCAGACATACCCAAAAAATAATAGAAGGTGTCACCACATCTACCTGCACCTTAGACCCTGATACGCGTTTCTACCCTAAGTTGTGTGGGGGTTTTAATAATGAACTCTTTTTCACAATGGATTTATGCACAAAAAGACCCATTCAATTTATGTCAGGATGAAACCGAATATTATATATATATGTATATAATATTTCTGAGTTGTTTTATTCTACAGACTCAGCATGTTTCCAAGAAAAAGAAGAAAAAAAAAGCAGACTGCCTACAGGGGGCACCGTATTACCTAAAAGATGGCGACATTATAGGGGTAAAGGTAAGTTGAATCTGTGGTCTGACTACGTGGAAAAGGCTGTTGGCACCGACTCATTGGTTGTTAATGTTTTTGACAGAACCTTTTATTAGATGACAGAGCCGACTTTTACTCTGAAGTTGATTTCATTGCTAAGGAAAAGCAAAGGCAGAGTGCAGAAGGCAAAAAGAGGTAAGAATCACACTTGTCTGTATGTCAATGGGATCTTCAAGTGGTCCAAAATAACCACTGGTTCCAAAGATGTCAGGTTAAAAAATAGTCAATGGCACGTCACACATTTTACTATGCAATTAAAAAAACAATAACAAAAAAAAAAATCGTTTAACCCCTTAACGACCGCCGATACGCCTTTTAACGGCGGCCGCTAAGGGTACTTAAACCACAGCGCCGTTAATTAACGGCGCTGTGGAAAAAGTGAATAGCGCCCCCCAGAGTCGGATTTTCTCTGGGGTCTCGGTTGCCGAGGGTAGCCGAGACCCCAGAGAACATGATTCGGGGGTTTTTTACCGACCCCCGAGTTGCGATCGCCGGTAATTAACCGTTTACCGGCGGTCGCAACAAAAAAAAATGCGATGTGCCGTTTAATTTCTCTGTCCTCCGATGTGATCGCACATCGGAGGACAGAGAAATAGGGTCCCCGATGGCCCCCAATAGCCCCCCGATACTTACCTACCTCCCCCGGTGCTCCTCGTGGGTCCCCATGGGCGCCGCCATCTTTTTTCCGGGAAAAAATGGCGGGCGCACGCGCAGTACGCCCGGCACCCGGAAGATCTTTGGGGTCTCGGCTGCCGGGGGTAGCCGAGACCCCAAAGAACATGATCGGGGTCGGTTTGCACCGACCCCTGTTTTGCGATCGCCGGTAATTAACAGTTTACCGGCGACCGCAAAAAAAAAAAAAAGCGATCTGTATTTCTCTGTCCTCTGATGTGATCACACATCAGAGGACAGAGAAATAGGGGGATTCGGGGACCCTAACATACTCACCCGGTGTCCCTGGGTCCTCTTCTGTCTTCTCCTGCCAGCCGGCTTTTTCCTTATGGCGGGCGCATGCGCAGTGCGCCCGCCATCTGCTGCCATCTGCCGGCCGGCAGGAGAAGACGAGTTGGGGCTAAAATTAGGGTTAGGGTTAGAGTTAGGGTTAGGGCTAGGGTTAGGGCTAGAGTTAGGGTTAGGGCTAGGGTTGGGGCTAAATTTAGGGCTAGGGTTAGGGTTAGGCTACTTTCACACTAGCGTTTTTTGGCTTCCGTCGCAATGCGTCGGAGAAAAAACGCATCCTGCAAAAGTGCTTGCAGGATGCGTTTTTTCTCCATTGGCTTGCATTTGCGACGGATTGCCACATGTCGCATCCGTCGTGCAATGGATGCGTCGTGCTTTGGCGGACCGTCGGTACAAAAAAAGCTACATGTAACTTTTTTGTGCGACGTGTCCGCCATTTCCGACCGCGCATGCGCGGCCGGAACTCCGCCCCCGCCTCCCCTCACAATGGGGCAGCGGATGCGTTGAAAAAACAGCATCCGCTGCACCCGTTGTGCAGCGCTTACAACGCTAGCGTCGGTACGTCGGCCCGGCACACTGCGATGGGCCGAGTACGACGCTAGTGTGAAAGTAGCCTTAGGCTTCTATCACACTTGCGTCGGTACGGGGCGGTCGCAATGCGTCGGCCCGACGTACCGACGCACGTTGTGAAAATTGTGCACAACGTGGGCAGCGGATGCAGTTTTTCAACGCATCCGCTGCCTAGTCTATGTCCTGGGGAGGAGGGGGCAGAGTTACGGCCACGCATGCGCGGAAATGGCGGACGCGACATACAAAAAAAAGGTTACATTGAACTTTTTTTGTGACGACGGGGCTAAAGTTATGGTTAGGGTTGGGGCTAAAGTTAGGGTTAGAGTTGGGATTAGGGTTTGGATTAGGGTTGGGATTAGGGTTACGTTTGGGATTAGGGTTAGGGGTGTGTTGGATTTAGGGTTTTGATTAGGGTTATGGTTAGGGTTGAGATTAGGGCTGTTTTGGGGTTAGGGTTGTGATTATCGTTAGGGTTGTGATTAGGATTATGGATCGGGTTAAGATTAGGGTTAGGGGTGTGTTGGAGTTAGGGTTGGAGTTATAATTTGGGGGTTTCCACTGTTTAGGTACATCAGGGGGGTCTCCAAACACGACAGCCAATTTTGCGCTAAAAAAGTCAAATGGTGCTCCCTCCCTTCTGAGCTCTGCCGTGCGCCCAAACAGTGGTTTACCCCCACATATGGGGCATCAGCGTACTCGGGATAAATTGGACAACAACTTTTGGGGTCCAATTTCTCCTGTTACCCTTGTGAAAATAAAAACTTGGGGGCTAAAAATCTTTTTTGTGGGAAAAAAAATTTTTTTTTTATTTTCACTACTCTGCATTATAAACTTCTGTGAAGCACTTGAGCATTCAAAGTTCTCACCACATATCTAGATAAGTTCCTTAGGGGGTCTAGTTTCCAAAATTTGGTCACTTGTGGGGGGTTTCTACTGTTTAGGTACATCAGGGGCTCTGCAAACGCAACATAACACCCACAGACAATTCTATCAAAGTCTGAATTCCAAAATGGCGCTCCTTCTCTTCCGAGCTCTGCCGTGCGCCCAAGCAGTGGTTTACCCCCACATATGGGGTACCAGCATACTCAGGACAAATTGGACAACAACTTTTGGGGTCCAATTTCTCTTGTTACCCTTGTGAAAATAAAAACTTGGGGGCTAAAAAATCTTTATTGTTAAAAAAAATATATTTTTTATTTTCACGACTCTGCATTATAAACTTCTGTGATGCACTTGGGCATTCAAAGTTCTCACTACACATCTAGATAAGTTCCATGGGGGGGTCTAGTTTCCAAAATGGGGTCACTTTTGGGGGGTTTCTACTGTTTAGGCACATCAGGGGCTCTCCAAACGCGACATGGCGTCCGATCTCAATTCCAGTCAATTTTGCATTGAAAAGTCAAATGGCGCTCCTTTGCTTCCGAGCTCAGCCATGCACCCAAACAGTGGTTTACCCCCACATACGGGGTGTCGGCGTACTCAAGACAAATTGTACAACAACTTCTGGTGTCCATTTTCTCCTGTTACCCTTGGTAAAATAAAAATTTGGAGGCAAAAAGATCATTTTTGTAGAAAAAATGCGATTTTTTTATTTTCACGGCTCTACGTTATAAATTTCTGTGAAGCACCTGGGGGTTTAAAGTGCTCACCACACATCTAGATAAGTTCCTTAAGGGGTCTAGTTTCCAAAATGGTGTCAGTTGTGGGGGGTCTCCACTGTTTAGGCACATCAGCGGCTCTCCAAACGTGACATGGCGTCCGATCTCCATTCCAGCCAATTCTACATTGAAAAAGTAAAACGACACTCCTTCTCTTCCAAGCTCTGCGGTGCGCCCAAACAGTGGTTTACCCCCACATATGGGGTATTGACGTACTCAGGAGAAATTGCACAACTTTTGTGGTCTAATTTCTCCTGTTACCCTTGTCAAAATAAGAATTTGTGGGCGAAAAAATCATTTTTGTGAAAACAAATGCGATTTTTTATTTTCACGGCTCTACGTTATAAACTTCTGTGAAGCACTTGGGGGTTCAAAGTGCTCACCACACATCTAGATAAGTTCCTTAAGGGGTCTAGTTTCCAAAATGGTATCACTTGTGGGGGGTTTCCACTGTTTAGGCACATTAGGGGCTCCCGAAACGCGACATGGCGTCTGATCTCAATTCCAGCCAATTCTGCATTGAAACAGTCAAACGGTGCTCCTTCACTTCCAAGCTCTGCGGTGCGCCCAAACAGTGGTTTACCTCCACATATGGGGTATCGGCGTACTCAGGAAAAATTGCACAACAAAATTTGTGGTTAAATTTCTGTTTTTACACTTGTGAAAATTAAAAAAAATGGTTCTGAAGTAAAATGTTTGCAAAAAAAAGTTAAATGTTCATTTTTTTCTTCCACATTGTTTCAGTTCCTGTGAAGTACGTAAAGGGTTAATAAACTTCTTGAATGTGGTTTTGAGCAGCTTGAGGGGTGCAGTTTTTAGAATGGTGTCACACTTGGTTATTTTCTATCATATAGACCCCTCAAAATGACTTCAAATGAGATGTGGTCCCTAAAAAAAAATGGTGTTGTAAAAATGAGAAATTGCTGGTCAACGTTTAACCCTTATAACTCCCTAACAAAAAAAAAAATTGTTTCCAAAATTGTGCTAATGTACAGTAGACATGTGGGAAATGTTATTTATTAACTATTTTTTGTGACATATCTCTCTGATTTAAGGGCATAAAAATACAAAGTTTGAAAATTGCAAAATTTTAAAAATTTTCGCCATATTTCCATTTTTTTCATAAATAATCGCAAGTAATATCGAAGAAATGTTACCACTAACTTGAAGTACAATATGTCACGAAAAAACAATCTCAGAATCAGTGGGATCCGATAAAGCGTTCCAGAGTTATAACCTCTTAAAGTGACACTGGTCAGAATTGTAAAAATTGGCTCGGTCATTAAGTACCAAATTGGCTCTGTCACTAAGGGGTTAATTTCCCAGTGTGCAGAAATGCAGAAAAACTTCACAGTTCAAACAGTGTCACAGGAGTCAAAAGCTAGTAAGACATTCAATATATTTACCCCAATTTTCTTCTATTAAGGCCTCATTCCGGTGTCAGGGATTTTTAGCACCACTGAAAAGTCAAAAATAAGGAGGATAAACAGACCGATCCACCAAGTCAATCTAAAATATCAAGCAATGTATAGTATATACAAAACCTATACACCCACAATATATAGTAGAAGTCCAATACACACAGAGTGAGACAAAAGGCTGGTTTGTAGGTAGTAATGCTTACCCATAATGAGGGGAGGAAAGAATACTTGGTGGGGCTCTGCCAGCACTACCCCGACGCGCGTTTCACATACAGCTTTCTCAACCATTCCCTTTTATATTAGTAGATCATCATTAGTTTGAGTAATAATTGTTTTGGCCTCTCCTTCTTTATTCCCTTTCTCTTTTACAGTTCACAAGCACTTTGCAATGATAAAGTCCGACCAAGAGGGCGGAAGACAGAGACCCCTCTCTCCATCCGAGTGGGAGTTTTCAGATAACAAAGACTTGCTCCAGACGATGGAGCATACACTCTGGGATATAGTTTCCCTTTTTCCTCAGGGATAAGCATATACTGTCACTAGAAGGCAATGTGACTGTGGTATCTCGGTTTCTTTCTACCCCTGGAGGTCTGGTGCGGCACCATCTCTAATTGCTTTATACCAGTGCTTGTCACTGACCCTTTTCTGTAAACCATCAGGGACATATTCTTTCTCTGTGGATGTGCCTCATCATCTCCTGCAAATCACTTGATGTAACGGTTCTTGTTTGGTTAATTCTCCGGGGTAAAAAGAAATCGCATTTATCATTTCACGTTCGATATAGCGACGCATGATGATTCCTTTCATTGTGGGATGACACGGTTAAGGTTTACGTTCCCACTCATTACTGGGGGGAATAAGCTGCTCTTACTAAATGAGGGAATGATCATAGTCAATGCAATCATTTAATCCATAGAACTTTTAAGGGCTTAAGACACAATTTTGGCGTTTTTGTTGCAGGGCTAGGTAACAGTCATGGATATACATATATATTGGTTTTATAAGTCTCCTTAATGTGCCTTCACTTGTTTTGCTGTCCTTTCCACCCTGCTGCAAGAATGACAATGTCATAACGATCCAAACTTGGTCACATTGTGATTATATGTCAACATTATTCCATTAAGGCATGAGAAGTAACATAAGAAATCAAAAAAGGCCAACTCTAGAAAACAATTGATTATTTATGTATCAAGAGACTAGAAGTAGCACTGATGATCTCCAGGTTCAGGGTTTCCTTTTTTAAGCCACATTATAGTTGTGTAATGGTCGTTTACTGAGCTCTTTGGTGCCCAAAGTAGATACTTAAAAGTTTTTCCATGTTTTATATGAGTTTGTTTTTTGGAATTTCTACATTTGGTACAACATCTTTTAGGTATAGTGGGGCTTAGCAGTTAGTAAACTTTTTACACCGTGCTGAGAATCGTTGAGTTAATGATGTTTCACAACTGATGGGGAAAGTGGAGAGTAAAGTTGGTTAGTAAGAGCGTCTCTCACTGTGGAGGACTTGTCCGATCCTGCATTACACATACAACCCATTGATTCATATGGGGATGTGTGTAATGCTTAGTTCTTCCTGAGGTGGCGCTGCAGGTAAATTAAGCACGTACTGCCAGGTTCACCCATAGAGAACAGCACAATGATGGATGTCCCAGCAGTGGATGCTTTCTGACCGGTGTATTGTCCACGAGTACCAAATAGAGCCCTAAAACATTGTAACGCACCTTTTTATAATGTTCTGACGTTGTACTTTGCTTTTTGATTTGCAAAGACTACACTTCCTTTTGTGCAAATCATCATAAAAGCTCTATATAGACTCTCAACTCCAAGCAAATTCTGGAAATTATCAAACTTGACATCCACAGAACTATGAATGCAGCACTGGATGACGATGGGCTCCATAGAAGATAAGATTGGTGGCCTAGATGAGCCTTCAGATTAAACAATAAGGTTCACTGCCCTTTTTAAAGAGATTGTCCATGTTTGGATAACCCTTTATTTATGGGACCAGGGAAGTTAGAAAAAAAAATCCTTACCTCCTAGACTGGTGCTACACCTCCTTAATTCAGTGATGTGTCTCCTGGGATCATAATCTGGTGGGGGCGTCACGTGCTGACTTGTAGCAGCCACTGATCGGCTGCAGTGTTCACATTTTTTCCTAACTAAAAGAAAATGGCGGGGGACATAGCACCAAGTATGCAAAAGCACCGATCTGAAACGTGAGTATAGTTTTTCAGCTCCCTCCCTGTGCACATTTAATAGAGGGTTGTCTGGAAGTGAACCACCCCTTTAAGGACATAAAAAAATCTATATTGTTAATGTTTTGAAATATCATTGTATGGTAAGACATTGGATAATTTATCAAGGAAAAAGCAAAAGTATACGTAAGTAATGTCTGGAAGTGGAAATGCTCAGCAGCAATATATTGTATGTCCAGGAGGTAACAATCAAATCATTTCAGTTAAGAGTTTGAAAAATAAATATTTTTTTTCTGTTATAAATGTCATGTTTGTTATTTCTTGTGTTTAAAATAAAAAAATACTCCCAGTGGGTATTAGAGAAATGCTACCTGCAGCTATCATCTGCATCACGTGTTTAAAGTGTTTTATTGCCAATATATTAGCGTTTAAAGTTAACTAATTATGTGTTATAACATAAATCCTGATTCCAGCGATGTGTCACTTACTGGGCTGCTTGCTGTATTTTTTATAAAATCTTGTTGCAGATCTAACAGCGATCAGACTGCTGAGCTCTGTATAACCTCGCCCACACCACTGATTGGCAGCTGTATACACACTGCATAGGCAGAAATTTGCTAATGAGTGGTGGGGGCAGAGTTAAAACAGTGATTTTATCCAAACTAAGTGAAGCAGCCCAGAAAGTGACATATTTCTGGAATCAGAGTCTTTGCGCCTACGTTATGCTGTTCTCAGATTAGGTGGCAAAATCCTGGTGACAGATTCCCTTAAACAGGGAGGTCAAACTGAAACACACAGAGGGACAAAATTAAAAACTTGGATAAAGTCATGGGCCAACCTTGATATTTATTTTAAAAAATGGCGACAATTGAGGAGGTTTTTTTTTTATCAAATATAGCGATGAACCTTTTCATACGGAAACAAACTTGAGAGGTTGTCCCATGAACAAAGTACATTTTTATTAATCGATCTTAACAGATCAAATGACTGAAGCATTGGGTATTTCCTCACGGGTGAGGGTGTATATAGAAATCATGGGGCAACATAGCAGACATTCTAATTGCCCCCCCCCCCCCCCCACTAAAGAAAATGAACAAATGAAACCTTAACATTCAGTGCAGTCGCAGAAGAGCATATCTCACAACTTTGTATCCCTTACAAAGTAATTTTCATCCTATTAAAGTCCCTAGATTGCCCTTTCATTGACCCTATAATGTATGATTCCAACATAGTGCCCCCCAAACATCGTGTGATACCCCCACAGTGAATTCCTCTACATACTCAGTATAATGACCCTACTGTACCCCTCCTTTAAACCCACCGTCAATGTATGGTGACCCCATCACAGTTTGATGCCCCAACTGTGATCAGCACACAGGCCTCCACACTATATAATGGGCCTCACATAGCCCTCCACACTGTATAATGGCCCCACGTAGCCCTCCAAACAGAATAATGGGCCCCATATAGTATAATGGGCCCCACATAGCCCTCCATACAGAAAAATAACCCCACGTAGCTCTCTATATAATGTATATTGGGATCTATATAGTCCTCCATATAGTGTAATGGGTCCCACATAAAAAATAAGTATGTTTCCTTGTTCCCCCAATGCTCTGATTCTGGCAGCGAGCTCTCTGAAGCTTTTCACTGTGCGGCACAGCTGATGTAAAATAGTGACGTCATCGCACCCACTACTGAGACGTCAGCTGCAGAGGGAGAATGATGGAGGAGGGAGCGTCAGCTGACGCTCCCTCCTCCATCATTGTTTTAAACTATATCGGCATCCAGGAAGGGTGGGTTATCACTGTCACTGGCCAAATATAGTCACTCTGTGGGCTAGATTTGGATAGAGTTTGACATGTATACCCTAAAAAGGTAAGAGTGCTGGTAACCTGCAGTATAAGATGCAGTAGAAGGTATAGATTGACTTGGTTTGGAAAACCCATTTCACATCAGAGAAATCTGGGTTAAGGGAAAAGGTTCACTGATTAGCCAGAGTGGTTAGTGTCTCTTATTCAGCGTTACATGCGCATTACACAGCTTGTTCATTGATTCCCTCTGTGTTGGTAACTTATAATAAGTACAATTAAGCCAACATTGAAATCCTAAGCCTCTGTTGTTTTTTTTAACATAATTTTGTGCTAACCATTTCAATTTTTAGGAAGTCCTTAATACTCTTTTGTTTAATGATATGGCGACAAATCACACAGTAATCGCCTGCAAATCGCTATCAGTCACAGATGCATTGTGACATCAGTTGTTCCCTAAGGACATGTTCACAGAATGTTTTTTTTTCAGGCTACAAGAAGCGAGTTTTTGAAATGGAAGATGATTCAGGAAACGCTTCTTTTTTCTAGTATTTTGTAAACCTAAAGGGTCTTATTTTCTTTATACTTGTTTCCTGAAAATATTTTGACATTTACAAAGGCCACCTGTTGTTTTTTTTTAGCCCTTTTTTAGCATGTTTTCTTCTGGTGTTTTCTAGACTTTATTTTGTGTTTGTTTTTAATTTAACTTCATTCAACAATGAAGAAACCGCTAGCTGTTTGTTGTTGTGTTTTTTAGGCACAATTTCGGACACAAAGCTTAAACACTCCAGAGCATCTTTTGAGCCTTTTCATTGACTGGTATTGGACAGTATAGAGCGTGTTCAGAGCAGAAAATGCCTGAAGAATGGACAGCTCACTTCTTTTAACTCTTTGCGTCTTTTATGAATTTGAAGCATTTCAAAGATGCGCAAAAGACGGAACGTATGCACCACAAGCCATTTGTTCATAGAAATGATTGTTCATTCTTCTGAGTACTTTTCGAGGTGGTTTTCTTGAATGTACCTGTTCTAAACCCTCCTGTGAACCTCCCCTAAGGAGTAAAAAATGGAAATAAACCTCAGCACTTATAAAAGTATATGGACTACACTGGAAACTTTTAGGGAAGATTTTTAGACATATTTTTCAGTTACTAATGTTCTTGTCTAACTTGACACCACTTGTTGACATTCTTTTTCGTGCCTAAATAACTTTTTCGAGTTACCTGCAAATAGGTCTGAAACTAGATGCACCAAAATTTCACATTTTCTGCCATAGTTCATCCACTAAAGGTGTCTGAGTCCTAATCCAAAAATCAGGTAAAGGCCCCCAAATATCCTGTGGTGCTTATGTGGCTGAGGCTACAATACTAATTTGGCCACAACACTGGTCCTGTGGCCGTAGAGTGCTTTATGCCACTGTGTAATGAATGAGTAATGACCCGCAGGGTTCCCAGTCAAGAAACCTTCTAAAAGTCAGAACCAGTGCAATTTTTTGTGATTTGTTTGTTGCAGGACTTTGCAGGTTGCAGTGTGAATCCATTCACCTGCAGTACTTTGCGATGAAGCAATCCTTGGCTTTGCAACTTTGTAGCCCCAGCTTAATACTGATTTCTTCTTATGTGGTTGGGCCACTCTGGCACCAAGGCTCAGGCGCAATTGCTAGTTTTGTCCCATGCTTCTGCCATTAACATATTCTAAGAATATCCGATACTTGATAAAAAAAATTTTTCTGTTTTACTTGGGAATCTCATGAGAATAATCTACATTAAACAGGATGTGCTAAGAAAACAAAATTTAGGGTATGTTTACATGTACGGTAATTTTGCAGTCATCTTTTTTTTCTGTCGATAAGCCCATCCATCATGACAGTAAAAATGCTGCGCATTAAACCCAGCAAATAGCTGCATTCTTCAGGCTGGTTACATTCACTAAACACATAAACTGCAAAAATGCTTAAAACAATGCAGACTTTCATCACTTTCAATGGGTAAAAAAAAGTTAAAGAATCGACGCGCTGCAGATTTTCAAAAACGTTGGGAGTGTTAAAATACTGTTAGGAACAAAAAAATCTGACACCATAAGAATTCTGAAATCTCATTGCTTTTGCTGGTACTATAAAACGCAGCTTCTAATCCACATGAGAAAAAAGCGCACCCAAAAAAAACACTGCATGTCAAAATAGCCTGAGACTATATTCACATTCTGTAGCTATGTAATAAGTACTGTATCTAAAAATCCGTTATAATGACGTAAGTCTAGGTTCACACTTCTAGTGTGCTCTAGGCCAAGGGCTACATGCGGGTTTCCATTGGAATTCACAAAACACAAGATTCCAAAGGAAATCCCAACGCACCCATTCACTTCAATGAAGCCTCCGTCCTGGCACTATTTGTCTTTTTTTAACAGGCACAAAATCGTGGTCTGGTACATTTTTGTACATGATTGAAAATGACGAATACTGCCAGAACGGAGGCCACACCGTGTCTACTGGGACTCCGTCGGGGATTTGTTGCGGTTCCCATTGGAATTCTGTTTTTCGGGGATCCTGACAGAAACTCCCACATAGTGCTGACCAAAAGCAATGTATAAGTGTGATCCTCATCTAAACGTGAATTTGTATTTTTTTTTTTTTTTTTTTTTTACTGGCATGTGCATGGATTCCTGCAAGACCAATTTAGATAAATGAGGCAATATGTTTAATTTCTCTGACAAATCTGCCACATGTGAATATACCGAGCATTTTGCTCCTCTCTGTCTGTATTTGCCCTTGTTTATCCCTATATGCACCAAACAAAGCAATTAAAAAATGGATATAAGTGAACACAGCTTTTAGGGATAAAATATGTTTATTTTTTTACAATACATAGTAAATATTTTGTATAAAATGTAAAAAGTTGCAGAGGTGACCTGTTGACCTGAACAGAATACCAGCAAATAGGAGTAAATGAGAATCTCTAGTTTCCCCACAGTTAATACCATGTTCTGTGTGCGGATTTTATAGAATTTGAGGATCATAATCGGCAATACAATATGTGAAAAGAGCAGAGCAAAGACCACAGTGAGAGTATTAAGAGCAGTGTATCTGTAAAATACTAGTAACATTAACATTTCATACAGATGTCGTCTCCTCTGTTGCCAACTCAGTGCTAGTGTATATGTTGTTTTCTTGGAGTATCGGTTTTGACAGAAGGCCGTTTTCTATGTTTGCTTGAAAATATAGGGTACAAGAGGTTATTTTAATGGAGTTCGTACATAAGGAAACTGTCATTTTACCAAATTACATAAGCAGAGAGAAAACGAGATGTAGCAAATAAAAGCTGTAGTCTATACAAGAGGTAGAAAAAGTAACCATAGGAAATAGTGATGAGCGAACATGCTCGGATAAGGTGTTATCTGAGCATGCTCCGATGCTAACCAAGTGTCTTCGGCATGCTTGAAAAATATGTAGAGTCCCAGTATCTGCATGTCTCGCTGCTGATTGACAGCTGCAACACATGCAAGGATTGTCTATTTGTTAGGCAATCCCCGCCTGTGTCGTGGCTGTCGATCAGCTGCGAGACATGCAGGTGCGAGGGCACGAACATATTTTTTGAGCATGCCGAGACACTCGGCTAGCACCAGGGCATGCCCAGATAACCCCTTATCTGAGCATGTTCACTCATCACTAATAGGAAAGACTTCTTATACTATAGCCTAGTATAGCAAGTAAGCTAGAAATATTTGCCACTGTGAGTCGGTTGCCATAAGGACTTATTTTTTCGATGGGGCTACTATAGTGTCTTGTTACTGGCGGTGTCCAGTACCTCGTGGCCATAGTTTCTGCACTGCAGATTTTCCACAATGATCACACACCTACAATTCGGTCTTCAGGATATTCTTGGCTTTCTTCATGTTTGTGATCACTGTCGATTTAAAGAAGAATCCAGATATTATTACAACATAACGGACTTGTTACTATCAAATAACTGTGACCAGGGCATATAGAATTCATAGAGTCGACCCCTAAAAAGTAGTGTCTCTGGCCGACTTGTAGTGCACAGACAATTCTTCATCTAAGATGACTACCACTTAAAGGAACCGGTTAGGTCTCCAAATGCTAGTAACCTGCAGTTATCGGATTAATCTGTAGGTTACTAATGTTTCAAAAGTGTGGCTATCAGTAGCCCCCGGCTTTCACTCATAGGGGCATGCACGGAGCGGCTTCAGTCACTCAGTCCACAGTAAGTGAAGTCTGTGACTACGCGCCAGCACTTTGACTGCTCGTTCTGCAACACAACTATGCAGAGCGAACTACCAAACAAAGTGCTGGCGCTTGTTTACAGCCACTAATCACAATGCTATGAGCAATGACTATAGCCGCTCCGGGCAGACATCTGATTGAAAGGCGCTGCCTCTAAGGAGGAATAAAGTTACGGTAATCTTCTCCCAGTAGCCACACGTCTAGTAAAGCGGCCGGAAGGCATTTTAACGCTATACACCTGCGGCTTAGCCTTATCTCCACTAGTTAATAGCATTTGGCGACCTGACAGGTTCCCTTTAAATACACACCATACATAAACCATACAATACTTACACTCTGGAATATCCCCAGCTTCATAGGCATACAGTCTGTTGGAGTATCTCCCTGCTAGATCTGTCCTGACAGTCATTGATGGATCTGTTATAGAATAGATAATGCATTAGTCCAGACTCTGAATGGCTCGGAGACTTTTACGGTCACCTAGTGCACTTCTATTATATTAACCCAGATGGAAAAAAAAAGTGTAAACTAGAGACTAAAATAAAAAATATTTTATAAAACTTCACAACTATTAATTGCTTAATAAAACTCACCCACAAACAAGACTCTGGGTACATAGAGTCCATCTGGAGACTGGTTCTCATCAGCCACAGGGTGCTGTGAAGACAACATATTGTAGAGGTCACATCTGATTTACTTAGAGGGGTTGTCCATTTGGAACAAGTTGTCACCTACCCACAGGATCGGTGATAACTTGTAGATCAGTAGGGATCAGACCACTGGGACCCACACTGATCCCATACAGAATGGCAGTGCCGTTATCGGCTTTCTCCAGCAGTCCCACCATAGGGAATGAATAGGTCGAAGGTTGAGACTGCACACATTCTAACCAGGAAAAGTGTGCCCCATTCTGCCGATCGGTGGGACGATCGCTTTTATTTTCTACTAAGAGAAGATCAGCAATTGCACATTTTATCACCCGCTGCATCTGATCAGGACTTTGGTTGACCTTGTGTCTTGCATGTCTACTAGTATCTACATCAGAGATTTTGGTCTAATTATTGATGGTGAATTTCTATAGATATATACATATAGACATATATACGCTTTACACAGACTGAACTTTAAGAGGGCTCCTTATGCGTCAGACTAGTAGCCAAAAGCATTAATTTTTGTACTTTTTATGATACATTTTGATGCAGAATTGCATGAAAGCACCCATGTCTTTAAACTAAAGCATTGGGTGGTATTTTTACAATGTTTATTTTTATTTCAAAAATCAATAGTACACATGAAAATAAGCAACTTAGTAATAGATCTTATCAGAAAAATATCTACTTCTTTCCCCTTCTAAATTGATCTTTAACTCTCGATACATGGGTATAATCTGTATTCACTGAAGACAGATTTTTCCATTACTGAGATAGGAGATGACAGTTGGTGCTTTTAAAATTCTATGGAGAGGGGAGGAGCTAGAGGCAGACAGACATTCTGCTACAAGTTCTCCTGTCCGGACAGTTCTGCATAGAACTTTATAGGTACCAACTGCCATTTATCGGAGTATTGGGAAATCATCAGGTTTTTGACTCAAGTTTGAGAGCAGCATGATGTATGGGCAAAGACGTTGATTCCAGCGATGTATCACCTACTGAGCTGTCTGCTGTAGTTTTGATAAAATCGCTTATTTATCAGCAGAACATTATCACTAGAGGACTAGTAAACCTGCTGCCATGTAGTCCTCCATATTCATGATCGCTATATAACCCCTCCCCCATCACTGATTGGCAGTTTTCTCTGTACACTGTGCATAATCGACAAACTGCTAATCAGTGATGTGGGTGGGGTTATACAGAGCTCAGCATTTAGAGAACTGCTAGATCTGCAGCAAAGAAAACAGTGATTTTATCAAAACTACAATAAGAAGCCCTGTAAGTGACACATCACAGGAATTAGGATTTCTGCCCCTACATCATCCTGTTTTCAGATGGGGTTGTAAAAATCTGGTGATAGATTCCCTTTAAGGGATTTTATGGGGCTAAATATAAATTTCTGTGGGCATGCAATGTGACTGCAAATTTCAAATCATGACTGTGTGCAATGTGTGAATGTTGAGGATTTCCTTCTATTTCCAGCTTCAGCAGAAGGTCACATGGCCACAAGTTTGCAATTTGCATTTCTGTAGTCATGTGCTGCTGACTAGCTTCTCTTCTTCTTCTCTCAGTGTTCTATAGAAGCAGATGAGAAGCTAGTCGGGAACTGACAGCAAAAGCTGGAACTAAAGGGGAAACCGCACAGTGTCCAGATTTGGTAAACTGCAATCATATAGAGAGACTGTGGAAATGTATGTTGAATCTGGAAACCCCCTTTAATCAAACCTCAGTGATGTACGACTATACATAACTAAGTGATGTTTCATACAGCGCACAATTAAATATTTATCACTAGGGCAGTTCTGGCTTATCTGTTAGCATATTTCATGTACCAGGCACTACATGACGCTCCTCTTAAAGTGTTTTCATACATTCTAGAGTAGGGATGTCAAACTCAAACACATAAAGGGCCAAACTGAAAAACTTGGACAAAGTCACAGGCCAACCAGTATTCAGTTTAATGGACCCCACATAGTCTCCTATACAGTATAATAGACACCACACAGTCCTCCTTATGGTATTATGGGCCCAACATTGCCTTCTTTACAGTTTAATGGGCCCCACATATTCTCCCATACAGTATAATGAACCCCACATAGTCTCCTATACAGTATAATAGACACCACACAGTCCTCCTTATGGCATTATGAGCCCCACATTGCCTTCTATACAGTATAATGGGCCCCACATATTCTCCCATACAGTATAATGAACCCCACAGTCTCCTATACAGTATAATAGACACCACACAGTCCTCCTTATGGTATTATGGGCCCAACATTGCCTTCTTTATAGTTTAATGGGCCCCACATAGTCGTCTTTATAGTATTATGAGCCCCACATTGCCTTCTATACAGTATAATGGGCCCCACATATTCTCCCATACAGTATAATGAACCCCACATAGTCTCCTATACAGTATAATAGACACCACACAGTCCTCCTTATGGTATTATGGGCCCAACATTGCCTTCTTTATAGTTTAATGGGCCCCACATAGTCTTCCTTATAGTATTATGAGCTCCACATTGCCTTCTATACAGTATAATGGGCCCCACATATTCTCCCATACAGTATAATGGACCCCACATAGTCCTCCTTATAGTATTATGAGCCCCACAATGCCTTCTATACAGTATAATGGGCCCCACATTGCCCTCCATACACAATAATGGCTCCACTTGGGAAGGGGGGATTTGGGGGCCAAATATAATTACCCTGTGGGCCAGAGTTTGCCATGTATGTTATAAAGGAATAACCATAAACTCACCACAACATTTAACATGATGAAATCATCCCGAGCCAATTTCTGTGCCATCGCATCAAGAGAAAAAGCTTTCTTTAATTCTATATGTAGGAGACAGAAATTGTAAGTGTCTTTTTAAAATATAAAAATATATTTATAAGTATTTTTTATAAGAAAAATGAGTAGACATTTCATATGTACAAGAGACTGTAGTGCATCCATTGTGCATTAGTGATAGATAACTTGCTGATCGCTGGGCTATATATCTGCTGGGACCACCACCGTTCCCAAAAGCAGGGCTTTGAAACTTAAAATAAGAATTGAGCAGTGGCCACTAGTGATGAGCTAGTGTGCTCGTTACTCGGGTTTTCCGAGCATGCTTGGGTGATCTCCAAGTATTTTGGGCATGCTTGTAGATTGTTTGTGTCTTCGCAGCTGCATGATTTGTGGCTGCTAGATAGGGAGTCAACACATGTATTCAGGCTAACAAACAGGCAATCCCTGCATGTATTCAGGCTGTCTAGCCATCTTAAATCATGCAGCTGCGGGGACACAAACAATCTACGAGCACACCCAAAATACTCGGAGATCACCCGAGCATGCTCGGAAAACCCGAGTAATGAGCACACTCTCTCATCACTAGTGGCCACGCATGTACACTAACTCTTTTAATGGTTAAAGGCTATCTTACAAAGTAAACTCCTTTTTCTATATATCCAATGAGGACAGAGGGAATCACTAACAAAGAGTTGCTCTTGCTCCGAAAGTCGCTGCCTATCCATCTACTACGTACATAGGGGGGCAATTAACTGAAACGCCAGCTTTTATTACTAGACTTTCCCTACCTCGGCTTGGATGTCATCAACAAGACATCTTATATCTCCTTGATTCAGTCATATTCTCAATATGAAATTATACAAATGTAAGTCCTTAAAGGGAACCTGTCACCAGAAAAAAACACTATTAACCTGCAGAGAGATAGCGTTTATTAACTTGCCTGGTGCTTGCACTTTCCTGAATGTTGCGGGGAGAAAATGAACTTTATTCTTCCCAGCAGTGTTCCCGTTTCAATCATGGGGGCGGCACTGGCACTGGTTCAGTCACCAATCTGAGTATACAGTACCGGCTCTAACCGTGCCACTGGCCCTGACTGACAGCTGTCCATAATGGCTGGGGCGCGATTACACCCGCCACTCTGTACTTTTAGGCTGTGTGCCCACGTTGCGTTTTTTATGCGTTTTTGCAGCAGCAGAAATTCTTAAAAACCACATTCCCATGCAATCCTATGGGATTCCGCAGTTGATGTGCCCATGCTGTGGATTCTCTCTCTGCGGAATCGCCATAGGATTGCACTGAAATGCTCACTTTACGCATGGGGCTATGCCCACCATGCGTAAAGTGAGCGCTTCATGTGCGGATGGTACCCAGGATCTGGAGGAGAAGAGACTCTCCTCCAGGCCCTTGGGAACCATAGTTCTGTAAAAAGAATTAAAATAAAAATAGGGATATACTTACCTTGCGATGGCCCCCGGAGTCTTCCCGCCTCTCAGCGGTGCACGCGGCGGCTTCCGTTCCCAGGGATGCATTGCGCGAAGGACCTGGGATGATATCATGGTCACGCGACCGTGACGTCACAACGGTCCTTCGGCAAACCATCCCTGGGAACGGAACATACCGGGAGCGCCGCTGAGGAGATCGGGGGCCTTCAGAAGGTGAGAATTTTTTTTTATTTTTTCTATTTTTAGCACTCTATTTTTTACTATTGATGCTGCATAGGCAGCATCAATAGTAAAAAGTTGGTCACACTTGTCAAGCACTATGCTTGACAAGTGTGACCAACCTGTCAATCACTTTTCCAAGAGATGCTTCAAATCGCTTGGAAAACGCAAGCATTCTGCAAGCTAAAAACGCTTGCAAAACGTTTGTGTTTTGTGGGAAAATGCATGCAAATTCCACATGCGTTTTACCCGTGGCAGGGAGTTGCGGAAATGCTGCGGACAGTTCCGCAGCATTTCTGCAATGTGGGCACATAGCCTTAGAGCGGTGACTGAACCAGCTCCGGCGCTACCCCCGTGACTGAAAACCGTGCACCCAGCCCTGATTTACACTCTCTCAGCATTAGCTGTCAGTCAGGGTCGATGCCGCAGTTACACTCGCCGAGCGGTGCCCTGAACCAGTGCCGGCGCTGCCCCCCCGTGACTGAAATGAGATTGCTGCCGGGGGAATAAAGTTCATTTTCTCTCTGCAGAGTTCGGCTAAGTGCGGGCACCGGCCAGCATAACACTATTAACTTGCAAATTAACCCCATATTTGCAGGTTAATAGCGTTTTTTCTGGAGACAGGGTCCCTTTAACAATAAATTAAAAAGGGCTGTACAGCCAACAAAGGTAAAATTTAGCACCTCACTTCTGTACTTTTCTTTTCTTTTTTTTGCCACCCAGAAACCTTCAATAATCTGATTTTGCTATATCGGTCTTGTAATGTTTCTTTACTAGTATTATTTTAGTAAATAGCAGGTAATCATGGGCATTGCAATTAGTTGGGTTACATGGAATGGATCGTCGTAAACGACAAAACCTGCCAAGATCAGTCAACAGCAGTTTATTTAGCTTCCAGTTAGCAAAATATTTTTTGCTTTACTGCATAAGAAAAAAAAAAAAATAAGTGAAAGGAAAATTACTAAATTAAGATTATACAATATATAGACAAAATAAATTAAATAAGGAGATTTATCTAAAACCTGAAATATGAGAATGGCCATTGGATACATCAAGTTCAATATTATCAAATATTTCTTTATCAATTATTTTTACATTACCTTGGCTGAAAGGGCAGTCTTCTAAGTGATGGATCACCATGAGAGGTTTCCCTCTGCAAAGAGAAGATGAGAAGTTAATTGGGAGAGCGACGACTTAGAAAGCAAAACAAAAAATTTTATTAATGCAAAAAAAGTAAAATATAAAAAAAAATAATTGGGATGTGATTAAAATGATTAAAATTCTTATATGAAATATTGACCGTAGGTGAATAAAATATTATACTATAACATTGTTTAGTTCTACATTGTGTTCTCATACTTACGCTTCCCTACTCTTGGCCAAAGCCTCTTCATAAGTCTGAGCCCAGTCAATGCTCTCACCCCAGCCTGTAGATAACAGACACATATTGTTATGTATACTGGACACTGAAATAGGCTGATAATAATAATTAAAAACGTATCTTTAATTATGACATCATTAAAAACAAGTGACATTCAGCAGGGGAGTTTTCTCTGAAGACATACAGCTGGGAGCAATAACAAAAGCCAGAAAATATCAAACAAAATCAAGGAATGAGTATCCTGGCTAAAGGGAAGCCAGTCAGGCGAAACGGTGCTGTCGGGGTAGCAGAGGATCACCTTTAGCCAGGATACTCACCAATGTAAGTTTAATTTCTCTTTATTCATGCTATGGACAGCAGATTACAGCTAGGCACTTTGCACTTTACAATGCTGAACAGTGTGTTCAAAGCACCATAAGAATTTTCAGGGCCCCACATGGGGATGTTACCATGTAACTATATGCTTCACTCCAATTTAGCACTTTGCTGTATACCTGGGGTGGAACTAATGTAAGTGGACTCCCACACGGTGCAGTTCTGTTGTTTATCTACACATGTAGATTATTATGTCTCTGCTGCCATTTAGTATTACCTACATTGCTCCATTCCTTGATTTTATTTGATTTTTTTCTGGCCTTTGTTATTGCCACCATGGGTGGAGTTTCAGCAACATGGCCAACTGTACCGTCTGATCTCACTCTTAAGAAACCCATCAGCATGAATAGACTAGTCAGATTAGCTTAGGAGTAATCTGATGTGCCATCACTGGGAAAATGAACTTTCAAGCCACATGCAAATTACCCTGGAAGTGCATTGGGGCTGCCCTCATAGTTCATTGACCTGCCCAAATGCACTTCCCGGATAATTTGCATGTGGCTTGAAAGTTCATTTTCTCAGATTACTGCAAAACATTATTTTAATGTTATTGTACCACTACATTGAGTAGTAAAATTCTCCTACAGGTTTAGCATCTTTAACATTTCCCACCCTATAACAGACACTTGCCTCTTGCAAGGGTTTTTGGCTGAGTGACAGGAGAATCTACAGGTTCAGATTCAGGTTTGGCTGTGCCGCTGGCATCGGGTGTTGGCTGCTTCTTTGGCTTTCTTGTAGCTGCCTCTCCCAGCACTGAACAGAGGAGAAGGAGGCAACAAACGAACAGGTTGCGCTTCATGGTGTCTGCAAGAGAACTTCTATTACTTAGTGCGCAAAACCTGTATTTGGACACGTAATGTTACCGAGCAAACATCACTATACAGATGAGCAAACAATGTGCGGAATTGTCAATAGAAGGATCCGGACAATCTTTTACTAATTGTACATTTCCTCTTTCTTGGTAAGATGGCATCGATCCCAAAATGTGTAGCTGCTATTTGGAAAGAGTCATGATTGTTAGAAACCTGGACTTTTGCAGGAGATGATTAGATTGATTGATTGGTGGTGCCTTTAATTTTATTACATTTTAGTGAGGAATTTGAGGCTAGCACCCAAGTTTAGACACTTTTTTTAATTAGATGTGTTCTGCTTTTTCTAGGGTGCCATATATAGCTACCCATTTTTTTTATTCTTGCTGATCTTATCCCAACTTCATAACATATTTTAATTTTCATTCTAAGTCCCTATCTAGTTAATGCCATAATCTTATCTATTTTATAATATACTTTAATTAAAAAGTCCCTATCCTTCCCTAACTACACAAACTGTTTTTTTTTTTTTTTTACTGCTTGTTTTTTTGATTACTCTTCACTTGGTCACTGACGCGGCCTCTGCCCCCTTCCTGAAATGAAATGTCATCACTGACCTTCATTTTAGGAGCTGGGCTAGTCCCTGCTCTACTGAGCATGTATAAGTTGTCAATTCTGACGTATTCTCAGTAAATTCCTGCTACTGAGTGATGTATGCAATGACAGTGCGCTCTCTCGCTGGCTCAGATCACAAATAATAATTCAACAACAGAGCGCACTGTACTATTTGCTTATATAGTGCTATCATATTCCACAGCTTTTTACAGACATTATCATCGCTGTCCCCATTGGGGCTCACAATCTAGATTCCCTGTCAGTATGTCTTTGGAGTGTGAGAGGAAACTCACACAAACACAGGGAGGACATACAAACTCCTTGCAGATGTTGCCCATGGTAGGATTTGAACCCAGGACCCCAGCACAGCAAAGCAACAGTGCTAACCACTGAATCACCGTGCTGCCCTAAGGTACATATTATATGATGAATACCAGCTTGTAGAGACCAACGCCGCCCCGCCAGTGACATCACTTGTGGGGACAACCCTGGTCTCTGCACACTGGTTAATTTTATTACAACACACACTGACAGTGCACTTTGTTGCCAGCTTGTTACTTCTGATATGACAGGGCGAGAGAACGCACTGTCATTGTGTATATCAAACAGTGACAGGAAGCTACTGAGCTTATGTCAGAATTAACAACCGACACACGCTCAGTATAGCAGGGACTAGCCCAGCCCCTAAAATGAGGGTCACTGATGAAACTTCATTTCAGGGAGGCGATAGAGGCAATGGCAGTGACCGCAGCCTCTGCTCCCTGATGACACTTTGTTTGAGTATCCCAGCATGCATTAGGATTCTCAAACGAAGCAACATAAAAGAGAAAATAGCAAAAAAAAAGTAAAGTAATTAGTGATGGAACGATTGGGATTATTTAATTAAAGTATATTAGAAAATAGATTAGATTATGGCTGTAAATAGGCATTTAGAATGAAAATTAATCTGGGTTTTGGACCACCTCATTAAGTGTCAATTTCTCAGAAATAAATGTCAAAAGCTCTTTGCATTATATTACGCATACACATTTTTTCGTACTGTATTTTAACTCTATTAAGTAATATTATTTTATTTCATACCAGAACAAATACAATATATAATGCATCTTTTAACATTATGTAAACTCAGATCATCTTTGTAGCTGTGACTACAACATGCTAAGATGGCCAATTAGTTGCTAATGTACTATGACTAATTTTTGCGTTGCAGATATATCATGTCATGTTGAACACAGCCAATAATAGGGAATGTAATATAAAGAGTGCAGACCAGAGTACAGCCATTCTTGCCTTGTTCAGCAGGTTGCCTGTACACGCTTCATGCAGTCACTCACCTGTCGTTCTGCACCTTTTTCAGTGTGAGGAGAACACCTGGATGATGAGTGCTATAGATCTGAGATGATGACCTATTTATACTCGGAGGAGGCAGAAATCATCGTCAGCTTTAGAACCAGGATGTCCTGATCCTTGGAGTCAGCAGGCCCAACCCAGTGACCAGCTCCAGCTGAGATCTGCCCCCATCACACCTTTCCATTTCTTTAGGTTTCTATTGTTTGTCTAGTTCAGATATGTAGCAGACACACCCGGCCTCGCTCTCCGTCCTGGATGTGTCCTAAACTTATTGGCTGACTTTATGTCTGCACCTTTCCTCCATTAGTATTGCAAAGAAAGTACACCTGCTGATTCCCAGTCAGTGCCATGAAGATACTCGATAGCAGCACATTAGGCATTAGTGTGGCCAACTAGAATCATTTCACATTATAATTAATAAAAGGCATGTTACAAATGTTTTCATCTACAAGCCTTTTAATCATAGCCATGGGCAACCACAAACTGGTAACAAGTATGTGTAGCTGCAGGGGTGTAATTATAATAGGTGAAAGGGTTGCAATCGCATCCAGGGGGCCCAAAAAGTCATAGACTCATAGAATGTTAGAGTTGGGTGGGACCTCCAGGGTCATCGTGTCCAACCCCCTGCTCAATGCAGGATTCATTAACCCATCTCAGACAGATGTCAGTCCAGCCTCCATTGAAGGAGAACTCACCACCTCTCGTGGCCGCCTGTTCCTCTCATTGATCACCCTCACTGTCAAAAAGTTATACAAATAACAAATAGTTCTTCAGCATTATTTGTGTGTAAATTCAGAAGCTGATTTCTCAGTAACAGAGGAATGGACTGACCATGTAACTTGTCTCTGAAAGCTACAAACACATAAATAGTTTAAGAGGTGAAATTCTTTTGACAGATTCCCTTTAAAAGGAATCTGTCAGCACCATCATGTAGGGCCAGAGACCCTGATTCCACTTAGTTTGCTGGGTGCAGCAGTTATGATAGAGTCACAGTTCCTCTCTTGCAGATCTAGCAGAGCTCGGTTGTTGATATGTGTATAACCTTGTCCACACCACTGATCGACCGCTGTCTGTATACAATGTACAGAAAGCGCTAATCAGTGCTCGGGCAAGGTTGGACGACCCTATATGCGCCAAAGTTGTCTTGTAATGATAATCTCCTGCTGATAAAACACTGATTGTATTGAAAATAGCAAAATGCAGCCCAGAAGGTGATTCATCCCTGTAATCTGGATGGCTGTGGCAAAGTTGAAAGCGCTGCAAAAAAAGTGTTGAAAACTCAGTAAAATCAGGCATTTTTTTTTTGTTGTCAAGACGAGGGTTTTTCGCTGCAGCAAAAAAGCTGCTTGTGAACATAGCCTTATTCACTTTTTACATTTACAGCTGTTAGTAAGAATAAATAGCAATAAAAGAGGATCTGTCACTAGATTTAATGCAGCCAGGTTTTACTCTTTAGGCCGGGGTCACACTTGCGAGTGCAATGCGAGAAACTCGCACGAGTATCTCGCATCAATACCCGGCACTCCCGCCGGCACTCGGTACCGGAGCGTGCGGCTGCATGTATTTCTATTAGAATAGACTGGGAATAAAACAATAGAGAAAACTCCTTTTAACATGGTGTCAGGGCCTTTTTAAGTGAAGCCTAGATATCTTTATGATTATAATAAACGGAACATTTTTATGTTATGTTACTATGTTTTAATTTGTTTTACTATGTTTATTATGTTTTATTAATATGTTTATTATGTTTTAATAGTCAGAACATTTTTATGAGCCCTCATTCCCAAGTTATGCTCTTCTTGTGCCAAGTAAACCTAAATGTAGTAAATCCAATACTTATTTAGAAGTGCATACTTTGCAACTATAGTAACCCAACCAATCTATGCATTATATATAGTGTATGTGTAACTTCATGCCACTTCTATCCCCACTTTCTGTAAATGTAGATGCTGTGCTGGGTGCAGCGGCCGGCTGAGCTGTAAGTGCAATCATTTTATGTTCAGGGACCAGGATGCAGATAACATTCACAGATAAAACCATTCTCAAAGTAGGAGCGGCCGAAAAAGTAGATTACTAGACCGGTTATGAGAGTGAGAATTGTGGACAGATGGTGAGAAGTTGCTGAATGTCTTCTTATTAGGGAGTAGAATTGCAAGAATGTTAAATTAAACTGTTTAACCTCTTGTAATATAAACGGGATATATATACATTGCTCAAAAAATTAAAGGGAACACTAAAATCCCACATCCTAGATATTACTGAATGATATATTCCAGTTGTAAATTATTCTTTTTTATTTATATAGCACCATTAATTCCATGGTGCTGTACAGGAGAAGGGGTTACATACAAAGTTATAGATATCGTTTACAGTAAACAAATTTACAATGACAGACTGGTACAGAGGGGAGAGGACCCCGTCCTTGCGGACTTACATTCTACGGGATAATGTGGAAGAGACAGAAGGTCGGGGGTGCAGCAGCTCGGGTGGTGGTGGGCAGCAGCTCGGGTGGTGGTGAGGCGGCAGCTCTGGTGCTGGTGAGGTGGCAGCTCGGGTGGTTGGTGAGGCAGCAGAATGGTTATTGCAGGTTGTAGGCTTTCCTGAAGAGATGGGTTTTCAGGTTCCATCTGAAGGAACCAAGGGTGGTGGATAATCGGACGTGTTGAGGCGTGGAATTCCAGAGAATGGGGGATATTCGGGAGAAATCTTGGAGGCAGTTGTGTGAGGAACAAATAAGTGTGAAGGAGAGTAGGTCTTGGGAGGATTAAAGATTACACAAGGGAAGATATTGGGAGATTAGTTCAGAGATCTAGGGAGGGGACAGGTTGTGGATGGTTTTGTGGATCAGTGTTAGTAGTTTGAACTGGATTCGTTGGGGAATTTGGAGCCAGTGAAGGGATTTGCAGAGAGGAGAAACAGGGGAATAGTGAGGAGAGAGGTGGATTAGCCGGGCAGCAGAGTTGAGGACAGACTGGAGTGGTGCAAGAGAGTTAGCGGGGAGGCCACAGAGGAGAGTGTTGCAGTAGTCAAGGCGGGTGATGATGAGGGCATGCACAAGAGTTTTAGTAGATTGTGGGCTGAGGAAATCTTTAGTCATTACATAGTGGAATGTGTTGAGAACAATAAAACCTAAAAATGATCAACGTAAATCACAACTAATATCCCACGGGGGTCTGGAGTTGGAATGATGCTCAAAATCAAAGTGCAAAATGAAGTTACAGGCTGATCCAACTTCAGTGGAAATGCCTCAAGACAAGGAAATGATGCTCAGTAATGTGTGTGGCCTCCACGTGCCTGTATGATCTCCCTAAAATGCCTGGGCATGCTCCTGATGAGGCAGCAGACGGTCTCCTGAGGGATCTCTTCCCAGACCTGGACTAAAGCATCCGCCAACTCCTGGACAGTCTGTAGTACAACGTGACGTTGGTGGATGGTGCGAGACATGATGTCCCAGATGTGTTCAATCGGATTCAGGTCTGGGGAACAGGCGGGCCAGTCCATAGCTTGAATGCTTTCATCTTGCAGGAACTGATGACACACTCCAGCCACATGAGGTCTGGCATTGTCCTGCATTAGGAGGAACCCAGGGCCAACCGCACCAGCATATGGTCTCACAAGGGGTCTGAGGATCTCATCTCAGTACCTAATGGCAGTCAGGCTACCTCTGGCAAGCACATGGAGGGCTGTGCGACCCTCCAAAGAAATGCCACCCCACACAATTACTGACCCACTGCCAAACCGGTCATGCTGAAGGATGTTTCAGGCAGCAGATCACTCTCCACGGTGTCCCCAGACTCTGTCATGTCTGTCATATGTGCTCAGTGTGAACCTGCTTTCATCTGTGAAGAGCACAGGGCGCCAGTGGCGAATTTACTAATCCTGGTGTTCTGTGGCAAATGCCAAGCATCCTGCACGGTGTTGGACTGTGAGCACAACCCCCATCTGTGGACATCGGGCACTCAGACCATCCTCATGGAGTCGGTTTCTAACTGTTTGTGCAGACACATGCACATTTGTGGTCTGCTGGAGGTCATTTTGCAGGGCTCTGGCAGAGCTCCTCCTGTTCCTCCTTGCGCAAAGGCTGAGGTAACGGTCCTGCTGCTGGGTTGTTGGCCTCCTACGGCCCCCTCCATGTCTCCTGGTGTACTGGCCTGTCTCCTGGTAGCACCTCCAGCCTCTGGACACTACGCTGACAGACACAGCAAACCTTACCACAGCCCACATTTATGTGCCATCCTTGATGAGCTGCACTACATGAGCCACTTGTGTGGGTTGTAGAGTCCGTCTCTTGCTACCACGAGTGTGAAAGCACAACCAACATTCAAAAGTGACCAGAACATCAGCTAGAAAGCACTGGTACTGAGATGTGGTCTGTGGTCCCCACCTGCAGAACCAGTTCTTTATTGAGTGTGTCTTGATAATTGCCAATAATTTCCATCTGTTACCTATTCCATTTGCACAACAGCATGTGAAATTGATTGTCAAACAGTGTTGCTTCCTAGGTGGACAGTTTGATTTCACAGAAGTTTGATTTACTATATATATATATATATATATATATATATATATATATATATATATATATATATATATATATATATATATACACATATATATATATATATATATATACACTCACCGGCCACTTTATTAGGTACACCATGCTAGTAACGGGTTGGACCCCCTTTTGCCTTCAGAACTGCCTCAATTCTTCGTGGCATAGATTCAACAAGGTGCTGGAAGCATTCCTCAGAGATTTTGGTCCATATTGACATGATGGCATCACACAGTTGCCGCAGATTTGTCGGCTGCACATCCCAAAGATGCTCCATACAAGGCAGGATGGATCCATGCTTTCATGTTGTTTACACCAAATTCTGACCCTACCATCCGAATGTCGCAGCAGAAATCGAGACTCATCAGACCAAGCAACGTTTTTCCAATCTTCTACTGTCCAATTTCGATGAGCTTGTACAAATTGTAGCCTCAGTTTCCTGTTCTTAGCTGAAAGGAGTGGTACCCGGTGTGGTCTTCTGCTGCTGTAGCCCATCTGCCTCAAAGTTCGACGCACTGTGCGTTCAGAGATGCTCTTAGGCCTACCTTGGTTGTAACGGGTGGCGATTTGAGTCACTGTTGCCTTTCTATCAGCTCGAACCAGTCTGCCCATTCTCCTCTGACCTCTGGCATCAACAAGGCATTTCCACCCACAGAACTGCCGCTCACTGGATTTTTTTTCTTTTTCGGACCATTCTCTGTAAACCCTAGAGATGGTTGTGCGTGAAAATCCCAGTAGATCAGCAGTTTCTGAAATACTCAGACCAGCCCTTCTGGCACCAACAACCATGCCACGTTCAAAGGCACTCAAATCACCTTTCTTCCCCATACTGATGCTCGGTTTGAACTGCAGGAGATTGTCTTGACCATGTCTACATGCCTAAATGCACTGAGTTGCCGCCATGTGATTGGCTGATTAGAAATTAATTGTTAACAAGAAGTTGGACAGGTGTACCTAATAAAGTGGCCAGTGAGTGTATATATATATATACAGTTAGGTCCATATATATTTGGACAGAGACAACATTTTTCTCATTTTGGTTATAGACATTACCACAATTTAATTTTAAACAAAACAAATCAGATGCAGTTGAAATTCAGACTTTTAGCTTTCATTTGAGGGTATCCATATTACCGTAAAATTGGATGAAGAGTTTAGGAGTTTCAGCTCCTTAACCTGTGCCACCCTGTTTTTTAAAGGGACCAAAAGTAATTGGACAATTGACTCCAAGGCTATTTCATGGACAGGTGTGGGCAATCCCTTCATTATGTCATTCTCAACTAAGCAGATAAAAGGCCTGGAGTTAATTTGAGGTGAGGTGCTTGCATTTGGAAGGTTTTCCTATGAAGTAAACATGCGGTCAAAAGTGCTCTCCATGCAGGTGAAACAAGCCATTCTTAAGCTGTGAAAACAGAGAAAAAACCCATCCGAGAAATTGCTACAATATTAGGAGTGGCAAAATGTACAGTTTGGTACATCCTGAGAAGGAAAGAAAGCACTGGTGAACTCATCAATGCAAAAAGACCTGGGCGCCCACGGAAGACAACAGTGGTGGATGATCGCAGAATAATCTCCATGGTGAAGAGAAACCCCTTCACAACAGCCAACCAAGTGAACAACACTCTCCAGGAGGTCGGCGTATCAATATCCAAATCTACCATAAAGAGAAGACTGCATGAAAGTAAATACAGAGGGTTCACTGCACGGTGCAAGCCACTCATAAGCATCAAGAATAAAAAGGCTAGACTGGACTTTGCTAAAAAACATCTAAAAAAGCCAGCACAGTTCAGGAAGAACATTCTTTGGACAGATGAAACCAAGATCAACCTCTACCAGAATGATGGAAAGAAAAAAGTATGGTGAAGGCGTGGTACAGCTCATGATCCAAAGCATACCACATCATCTGTAAAACACGGCGGAGGCAGTGTGATGGCTTGGGCATGCATGGCTGCCAGTGGCACTGGGTCACTAGTGTTTATTGATGATGTGACACAGGACAGAAGCAGCCGAATGAATTCTGAGGTATTCAGAGCCATACTGTGTGCTCAGATCCAGCCAAATGCAGCCAAACTGATTGGTCGTCGTTTCATACTACAGATGGACAATGACCCAAAACATGAAGCCAAAGCAACCCAGGAGTTTATTAAAGCAAAGAAGTGGAATATTCTTGAATGGCCAAGTCAGTCACCTGATCTCAACCCAATTGAGCATGCATTTCACTTGTTAAAGACTAAACTTCAGACAGAAAGGCCCACAAACAAACAGCAACTGAAAACCACCGCAGTGAAGGCCTGGCAGAGCATCAAAAAGGAGGAAACACAGCGTCTGGTGATGTCCATGAGTTCAAGACTTCAGGCAGTCATTGCCAACAAAGGGTTTTCAACCAAGTATTAAAAATGAACATTTCATTTAAAATTATCGAATCTGTCCAATTACTTTTGGTCCCTTTAAAAACAGGGTGGCACATGTTAAGGAGCTGAAATTCCTAAACCCTTCATCCAATTTTAATGTGGATACCCTCAAATGAAAACTGAAAGTCTGAACTTCAACTGCATCTGAATTGTTTTGTTTAAAATTCATTGTGGTAATGTCTATAACCAAAATGAGAAAAATGTTGTCTCTGTCCAAATATATATGGACCTAACTGTATATATAATCAGACCAAAAGTTTGGACACACCTCATTTAAAGATTTTTCTGTATTTTCATGGCTATGAAAAATGTACATTCACACTGAAGGCATCAAAACTATGAATTAACACATGTGGACTTATATACTTAACAAAAAAGTGTGAAACAACTGTAATTATGTCTTATATTCTAGGTTCTTCAAAGTAGCCACCTTTTGCTTTTATGACTGCTTTGCACACTCTTTGCATTCTCTTGATGATTTTTAAGAGGTAGTCACCGGGAATGGTCTTCCAACAATCTTGAAGGAGTTCCCAGAGATACTTAGCTCTTGTTGGCCCTTTTGCCTTCACTCTGCAGTCCAGCTCACCCCAAACATCTCGATTGAGTTCAGGTCTGGTGACTGTGGAGGCCAGGTCATCTGGCGTAGCACCCCATAACTCTCCTTCTTGGTCAAATAGCCCTTACACAGCCTGGAGGTGTGTTTGGGGTCATTGTCCTGTTGAAAAATAAATGATGGTCCAACTAAACGCAAACCGGATGGAATAGCATGCCGCTGCAAGATGCTGTGGTAGCCATGCTGGTTCAGTATGCCTTCAATTTTGAATAAATCCCCAACAGTGTCACCAGCAAAGCACCCCCACACCATCACACCTCCTCCTCCATGCTTAACGGTGGGAACCAGGCATGTAGAGTCCATCCGTTCACCTTTTCTGCGTCGCACAAAGACACGGTGGTTGGAACCAAAGATCTCAAATTTGGTCTCATCAGACCAAAGCACAGATTTCCACTGGTCTAATGTCCATTCCTTGTGTTCTTTAGCCCAAAAAGTCTCTTCTGCTTGTTGCCTGTCCTTAGCAGTGGTTTCCTAGCAGCTATTTTACCATGAAGGCCTGCTGCACAAAGTCTCCTCTTTACAGTTGTTGTAGAGATGTGTCTGCTGCTAGAACTCTGTGTGGCATTGACCTGGTCTCTAATCTGAGCTGCTGTTAACCTGCGATTTCTGAGGCTGGTGACTCGGATAAACTTATCCTCAGAAGCAGAGGTGAGGGTTTGTGCACATGTCCGGATTTCTTGCAGAAATTTCCTGAAGAAAACCGGAAATTTTCTGCAAGAAATCCGCATTTTTTTTTGCGTTTTTTTTTGCGTTTTTTTCGCGTTTTTTTAGCATTTTGCAAGCATAATTAGCTTGCAGAATGCTAAAGTTTTCCAAGCGATCTGTAGCATCGCTTGGAAAACTGACTGACAAGTTGGTCACACTTGTCAAACATAGTGTTTGACAAGTGTGACCAACTTTTTACTATAAATGCTGCTTATGCAGCATCTATATAAAAGATAGAATGTTTAAAAAAAATGGTTATACTCACCCTCTGCAGACAGCCAATCTCCTCAGCGGCTTGTGATTGGTTGCGTGAGTCACATGAGCGGTCACGCGACCAATCACAAGACAGTGACGTCATCACAGGTCCTGAACCACACCATCTATAGGAACGGAAGAGAGAGCATGCACCGGAGAGGCGGGAACACTTCGGGGGCCATCAGAGGGTGAGCATAGGACTATTTTTTATTTTAATTCTTTTTTTTTTACCAATTATATGGTGCCCAGTCCGTGGAGGAGAGTCTCCTCTCCTCCACCCTGGGTACCAACCGCACATAATCTGCTTACTTCCCGCATGGTGTGCACAGACCTTGCGGGAAGTAAGCAGATCAATGGGCTCCTAGGTGTGCGGAATCTCCGCAATTCCGCATTTTTAATGAACATGTTGCTTTTTTTTCCGCGATGCGATTTTTTCGCGGAAAAAATCGCAACATTTGCACAAAAAATGCGGAATACCCTGTAAATAATAGGAGGCATATGTAAGCGTTTTTTTTCGCGTTTTTATCACGTTTTTATAGCGAAAAAACGCGAAAAATCCTGAACGTGTGCACATGGCCTGACTCTTGGTCTTCCTTTCCTGGGGCGATCCTCATGTGAGCCAGTTTCTTTGTAGTGCTTGATGGTTTTTGCAACTGCACTTGGGGACACTTTCAAAGTTTTCCCTATTTTCCAGACTGACTGACCTTCATTTCTTAAAGTAATGATGGCCACTCGTTTTTCTTTACTTAGCTGCTTTTTTCTTGCCATAATACAAATTCTAACAGTCTATTCAGTAGGACTATCAGCTGTGTGCGCACCAGACTTCTGCACAACACAACTGATGGTCCCAACACCATTTATAAGGCAGGAAATCCCACTTATTAAACCTGACAGGGCACACCTGTGAAGTAAAAACCATTCCCGGTGACTACCTCTTGAAGCTCATCAAGAGAATGCCAAGAGTGTGCAAAGCAGTCATCAAAGCAAAAGGTGGCTACTTTGACGAAACTAGAATATAAGACATGTTTTCAGTTGTTTCACACCTTTTTGTTAAATATATAATTCCACATGTGTTAATTCATAATTTTGATTCCTTCAGTGTGAATTTACAATTTTCATAGTCATGAAAATACAGAAAAATCTTTAAATGAGAAGGTGTGTCCAAACTTTTGGTCTGTACTCTATATATATATATATTTACTATAGATATAGCAAAAAATATGAATCAGTTCAAATTCTATTCAAATGGCCGATCCTTGACTGCCTCGACAGAAAATTCTAACTGATGTCTTCCCTGGTTTCCAGAGCTGATCTGATCCATTTGACCTGAAAATAGACTTGCCAGCTCACACAAGGGTTTATTTGTGGAGCAGAAGTGGCTTTATCAATATGAGTCTATGGAGCTTCACTTTGGTTCTCATAGTCTTACATTGGACAAAAAGAGCCACCCCATACAGTGTAAGCCGACAAAGTAGAAGATCAGTCATGTAGGCCAGTAGGGAACCAGAACGGTTCTGGAAATCAGAGCAGATGGCAATCGGAAAGCAAATTTCTGATTTGTGGTCTTCTTGCAAAACTGGGTGGGTACTTCAGTGTCTAGAAGATGTTGCATGCATATATCCTAAGGGTGTGTTCACACTGTCTTTTTCCACCATTATATTGCTTGGAAATTGTTACGAAAAAGCTAAATATAAAATGCTCTAAAGTCTAAAGAATGAAAACCTCAATGAAATGCTGCACAGGCAGCACGGTGGCTCAGTGGTTAGCACTGCAGCGCTGGAGTCCTGGGTTCAAATCCCACAAAGGGCAACATCTTCAAGGAGTTTGTATGTTCTCCCCATGTTTACGAGGGTTTCCTCCCACATTCCAAAGACTTACTGATAGGGAATTTAGATTGTGAGCCCTATCCGCGACAGCGATGATAATGTGTGCAAACTGTAAAGTGCTGCGGAATATGTTAGCGCTATATAAAAATAAAGATTATTAATATTAAATGCTGAAAAACGCCCAAACAAAAGTATTGGTGCAAAAGAAAAAGAAGTAAAAAAAAAACTGGAGGCAAAAACTATGGAAAAAGGCTCAGGAAACAGCCTAAAGAAGCAACAAAGAAAAACCCCAACACTTCAGGTTTACAAAACTCTTGAAAAAAGGAGAGACTCCTGAAGTGTCTTATGCTTGAAAAATAGATGTTTTTAAAGAGTGAAAAAAACGCAATATGAACACACCCCAAGGTCTTAATGAATTGGGCCCTTAGTCTTTGACCTTTTGAGTCCCCTAGAAAAGAGTCATCCAAGATGTCAAGTCAAGTATCAGACAGCTCACTGTTATGACCCCAATGGCAGAGGGTCTCCGGAATAATGCTAAGTCAGTAAATACAGAAAACCAGCTCATAGGGCAGTGGTAACTGGGCTGACCATATAACTAATCCTAGCACCACAAATACCAGCAGCCGGGGAACGTTCCTACGTTGATCCTAGACGTCTCGCACCAGCCGGAGAGCTAACTACCCCTAGAAGGGAAAAGAAAGACCTTTCTTGCCTCCAGAGGAAATACCCCAAAAAGTTGGATAGAAGCCCCCCACAAATAATAACGGTGAGGTAAGAGGAAAAGACAAACATAAGAATGAGCTAGGAATTTAGCAAAGAGAGGCCCACTAGCTAATAGCAGAATATAGAAAGATAACTTATATGGTCAGCAAAAAATCCTATCAAAAATATCCACACTGGAAATTCAAGAACCCCCGAACCGTCTAACGGCCCGGGGGGAGAACACCAGCCCCCTAGAGCTTCCAGCAAGATCAGGAATCACATTTAGTACAAGCTGGACAAAAATGATAGCAAACAAATAACCCAAAAAACAAAGAAGCAAGACTTAGCTTAATTTAGCACGAACCAGGACCAGCAAACAGAATGTGTCTGACAACACCGATGCCAGGCACTGGACTAAGGTTCCAGGAGGTTTATATAGCAACCCCCCTGAAGATCTCTGGTGCCAAAAATTCCCGGATGACCTGCCAACACCGAGGAATGAACCTCGGAAATGACTCTGCTGGTCCACTTATCAGGAACAAACAGTCTGTCAGGTGGACAAGAGTCAGGTCTACCAACTTGAAATCTCTGCAACACACGTCGCAAATCAGGAGAAATGGCTGACAAAATAACTCCTTCTTTAAGAATACCAACAGGTTCTGTGACTCCAGGAGAGTCAGGCACAAAGCTCCTTGAAAGAGCATCAGCTTTCACATTCTTTGAACCTGGTAAATACGAGACCACAAAGTCAAAACGGGAGAAAAACAATGACCAGCGGGCCTTTCTAGGATTCAAGCGTTTAGAGCATGCTGATATAACATGTGTAGAATCACCACAGTAAAAACACAACCCATTCTGACGTCTATGATTTTTCCGTTCATTTCTAGTCTGAATTCTATCACATTGCATTAAATCAGGTGTTTGTTCAGACAACACCACCAGAGGATTAGCGGTTTTGCGCTCCCGCAAACGCCGGTCAATTTGAATAGCAAGTGCCATAGAATCATTCAGACTTGTAGGAATGGGGAAACCCACCATCACATTCTTAATGGCTTCAGAAAGGCCATTTCTGAAATTTGCGGCCAGAGCACACTCATTCCACTGAGTAAGCACGGACCATTTCCGAAATTTTTGGCAATACACTTCAGCTTCATCCTGACCCTGAGAAATAGCCAGCAAGGCTTTTTCTGCCTGAATTTCAAGATTGGGTTCCTCGTATAGCAATCCGAGCGCCAGAAAAAACGCATCAATATTCGCCAATGCCGGATCTCCTGGCGCTAGCGAGAAAGCCCAATCCTGAGGGTCGCCCCGCAAAAAAGAAATAACAATTTTAACTTGCTGAGCAGAATCTCCAGATGAACGGGGTCTCAGAGAAAGAAACAATTTACAATTATTCTTGAAATTCCTAAACCTAAATCGATCTCCAGAAAACAATTCCGGAATAGGTATTTTAGGTTCAGACATAGGACTACTGGTAACAAAATCTTGTATACCCTGCACACAAGCTGCCAGCTGGTCAACACTTATAATCAAGGTCTGCAAATTCATGTCTGCAGCAAGCACACGCCACTCAAAGGTAAAGGGGAGGAAGAGAAGGAAGGAAAAAAAAAAACTCAGAATTTCCTTTCTTATTATCCCACTTCTGCAATGCTTTAAACATTCAATATTGGCCTGGCATACTGTTATGACCCCAATGGCAGAGGGTCTCAGGAATAATGCTAAGTCAGTAAATACAGAAAACCAGCTCATAGGGCAGTGGTAACTGGGCTGACCATATAACTAATCCTAGCACCACAAATACCAGCAGCCGGGGAACGTTCCTACGTTGATCCTAGACATCTCGTGCCAGCCGGAGAGCTAACTACCCCTAGAAGGGAAAAGAAAGACCTTTCTTGCCTCCAGAGGAAATACCCCAAAAAGTTGGATAGAAGCCCCCCACAAATAATAACGGTGAGGTAAGAGGAAAAGACAAACATAAGAATGAGCTAGGAATTTAGCAAAGAGAGGCCCACTAGCTAATAGCAGAATATAGAAAGATAACTTATATGGTCAGCAAAAAATCCTATCAAAAATATCCACACTGGAAATTCAAGAACCCCCGAACCGTCTAACGGCCCGGGGGGAGAACACCAGCCCCCTAGAGCTTCCAGCAAGGTCAGGAATCACATTTAGTACAAGCTGGACAAAAATGATAGCAAACAAATAACCCAAAAAACAAAGAAGCAAGACTTAGCTTAATTTAGCACGAACCAGGACCAGCAAACAGAATGTGTCTGATAACACCGATGCCAGGCACTGGACTAAGGTTCCAGGAGGTTTATATAGCAACCCCCCTGAAGTAACGACCCAGCTGGGTGTAAACAGAGGGAAGGAAATCCCAGAGTCATATCACTAGTAACCACTAGAGGGAGCCAAAAAAGTCTAATTCACAACAGCTCACCATTCATCTATAACCCTGGAATACACTTGTTTTGTAAAAATTGGTTTAATTGATACTAGATGTGTATTTGTGTCCACAGCCAGGAATAAGCAGATATTGGTCTTGAAAGTAAAGAGACTTTTCATTAATATAAAAGTTATGCTGTTAGCCAAATAATTATTATGTTTATAAAAAAGGAAGTGGTATTATTTAAAAACAAATGAAGATCTCTATAACTCGTGAAGTGACACAATAAATATTGACTTATGTTTATATGTATTATAATACACTGAAGGAAGAATAATATCAGAGACTCGGCTTTATTCTCTAGTACACGTCACTTAGCTTTTAGACTGTGTTCAAACGTTTACTATCAATATCATCAAAACTGAAGTCATCATATAGCGATACCAAAATATCCCATAACTATATGTCCACAAATGGCAAAAATGGATAAATGCTGGAAGCTCCACTAAGATATATATACTCAAAAAGAGACTAGGAGTATCAACCAGATTATGAAAAAGTATGACATTTTATTATCAATAACAAAACATAATAAGAGGTAACATGCAAAATATAAGGTTAAAGGCAAAGGCACAAGGTGTCAGAGAACGACCTATCTACAGTATGTACACAAAAATGACAGGCTAGGAATTGAGATAAAACCTACAGCGGTTCACAGCAGTGGTGCTTCCTTATAAAGTATAATATGTGGCTCAAATATCATACAGTCCTCATAAAGAGGGGCACCCACAGCAAAAGACAATGATGACCACCATGAGGTGCAGGTTTAAGTCACAATAATAGTATCTGTGGAAACACCATCTTAAATCAGCATGACATAGATAAAAAAGGAAATGATCTCACCCATAATGACCTGTGTGCACAGGTGAAGGCAGCGGCAGCCCCAACGCACGTTTCATATGGGCTTCCTCGGGGGAGGGGGGTGCTCCAAAAAAAACCCAGATTATTTTCTGTAGGCAAGTGAGTTGGCAGTGCTGCCCTCCCCAGCTAGATACGCTTATTAGATACTCTCCTTGCTCAGTTGGGCAAGCAGCATTTATGAGAAACCATTGCAGCGGACAGTGATTGTTTTCGTAAGCCCCTCTCGGCTATTTTGTGATGACAAACTTTGAGGAGCAACGCACCCACGTCAAATTTTGTTTCTTGCGAAATAACCCTAGGGAGAACGTCTTAGAGTGTGTCAAGAATGGAAATAACAGGCACAAACTGACCCTGATTGTAACGAACGGGAGCCAGGGGAAACAGATATCCCACCGCCGTCACTAATCCGTGATGGAGCTTACACAGACAGCACTCTCTATCACCCCTCTACCCTAGGGTTTGTCAGGGAACTGCACCTAGGATAAGTAGTTGCTGGAGAGACTTCCCTGTTACATACTGGTTATTGAGGCGCTCTGTAATGGGGGCGGTATATACACTCACCGGCCACTTTATTAGGTACACCATGCTAGTAACGGGTTGGACCCCCTTTTGCCTTCAGAACTGCCTCAATTCTTCGTGGCATAGATTCAACAAGGTGCTGGAAGCATTCCTCAGAGATTTTGGTCCATATTGACATGATGGCATCACACAGTTGCCGCAGATTTGTCGGCTGCACATCCCAAAGATGCTCCATACAAGGCAGGATGGATCCATGCTTTCATGTTGTTTACGCCAAATTCTGACCCTACCATCCGAATGTCGCAGCAGAAATCGAGACTCATCAGACCAAGCAACGTTTTTCCAATCTTCTACTGTCCAATTTCGATGAGCTTGTACAAATTGTAGCCTCAGTTTCCTGTTCTTAGCTGAAAGGAGTGGTACCCGGTGTGGTCTTCTGCTGCTGTAGCCCATCTGCCTCAAAGTTCGACGCACTGTGCGTTCAGAGATGCTCTTAGGCCTACCTTGGTTGTAACGGGTGGCGATTTGAGTCACTGTTGCCTTTCTATCAGCTCGAACCAGTCTGCCCATTCTCCTCTGACCTCTGGCATCAACAAGGCATTTCCGCCCACAGAACTGCCGCTCACTGGATTTTTTTTCTTTTTCGGACCATTCTCTGTAAACCCTAGAGATGGTTGTGCGTGAAAATCCCAGTAGATCAGCAGTTTCTGAAATACTCAGACCAGCCCTTCTGGCACCAACAACCATGCCACGTTCAAAGGCACTCAAATCACCTTTCTTCCCCATACTGATGCTCGGTTTGAACTGCAGGAGATTGTCTTGACCATGTCTACATGCCTAAATGCACTGAGTTGCCGCCATGTGATTGGCTGATTAGAAATTAAGTGTTAACAAGAAGTTGGACAGGTGTACCTAATAAAGTGGCCAGTGAGTGTATATCACCAGTCCCAGGCCAGAAATATACATATATAAAACTCTAGTCTGTCACTGCCAGGATCCCCCAATAACACTAGAACGGTATGCTGCTACCAGTTCCTCATTAGATATAATCCTGGTACGTTAACAAGCTCAGAAACCAACCACAGGTAGCATATAAGTACTAGCCGGACTCACGGACGTGGGAAATCGGGATTCGAGGTAAAAGAGCAGCCCAAAATTAACTGATATTTTAATTGCCAAAAGGCGCACTAGATAATACAAATATATACAGAGTAAAATACAGATATTACAGTCAGAAGTACATATAAAGGTAGGGTACAGGTAGCTGTATGTGTCAAGTTACTGGTCCTTGTAGCATGTGGATCCAGGGGAGCACTAGAATCTACAAGTACTTTCTTAGTTTGTGGTCCATCTCCACACGTGATGTGACGCGTCTTTTGTGGCAGAACAATCACACTGGCTAAAGGCATGTAGCTAATTTTTAACCTTTAGCTTGCCCTCTCCCATATTTGCCACTGCCTCCTGGGCCGAACTGAAATCTCCTCCCCTGACCTTCTAGCTGAAATAATTCCCAATATCCAGGATGGGTCATAACTTCCTAGTGGGAGGTCCAAGCGGGGCGACTGATGTCTCGGGTTCGTTGGGGCTTGACCAATATGGAGAATCGAAACTTGGGTCGGCTAAGGAGTTCTGGAGAGCCAGTTTCGATAGCTCAGTATCTGGGACAGCTAGAAAACGATGAAACACAGGTGTGGGTGGAGCGGGCTCCCAGGATTCTGGTGGCATATTGGACTTCTGAGATGCACGGTACTCTCATAATTAATCTCCATATGTTGGTGCCTCTCTGTCTAGGGCCCTGTCAGCCCTGCACACAAGACAGCAGGGGGTTGACAGCTCTTTTCCTCCTCGCATTAATTAACATGGGGCTTCTAAGGGTACCGTCACACAGTGCCATTTTCATCGCTACGACGGCACGATTCGTGACGTTCTAGCGATATCGTTACGATATCGCTGTGTCTGACACGCTACTGCGATCAGACATCACGCTGAGAATCGTACGTCGTAGCAGATCGTTTGGAACTTTCTTTCATCGCTTGATCACCCGCTGACATCTCTGGATCGTTGTGTGTGACACCGATCCAGCGATGTGTTCGCTTGTAACCAGGGTAAACATCGGGTAACTAAGCGCAGGGCCGCGCTTAGTAACCCGATGTTTACCCTGGTTACCAGCGTAAACGTAAAAAAACCAAACAGTACATACTTACATTCCGGTGTCTGTCCTCCGGCGTCTCAGCTTCTCTGCACTGTGAGCGCCTGCCGGCCGGAAAGCGAGCACAGCGGTGACGTCACCGCTCTGCTTTCCGGCTATGGTGCTTACACAGTGCAGAGAAGCAGAACGCCGGGGGACAGACACCGGAATGTGAGTATGTACTGTTTGTTTTTTTTACGTTTACGCTGGTAACCAGGGTAAACATCGGGTTACTAAGCTCGGCCCTGCGCTTAGTAACCTGATGTTTACCCTGGTTACCCGGGGACTTCGGCATCCCTCCAGCGCCGTGATTGCAAAGTGTGACCGCAGTCTACGACGCTGGAGCGATAATCATACGACGCTGCGACGTCGCGGATCGTGCCGTCGTAGCGATGAAAATGGCACTGTGTGACGGTACCCTAATTCTCTTGCCATATGGCAAGTTCCTGTTCTTTTGAAAATGTGTGTGTTTATCTCATGGGTGGGGACCACAGTTCAGGGAGCAGAGGGAGAGCTCTGGATAATATATTGGGCCTGAAATTTATAAATGAAGATGGTGTCTCCCTTGTCCCTCACACTGATCTTTTGTAAAAAGTCATCACAGGGGATGAATCTTGGTGTTATGCCTATAATCCTGAAACAAAACAGCAGTCCGACCAGTGGAAGACAGCTTCATCGCCCAGACCAAAAAAACCACGGCAAGTCAAATTTGAAGTCTATGAGGGTTTGTTTTTTCAACATCAATGGAATTGTTAACATTGAATTTGCTCCTCAGGGCACCACAGTGATCCAACATTACAATCTGCAAGTGCCGAAGCAATTGCGTAAAGCAGTGAGAAACAAACAATCTGATTTGTGGCAATCGGGTGACTGGTTGCTTCATCATGATAACGTGTCTGCCCACACAGCATTGAAAATCGACCCGTTTTTGGAGAAAAACAGCATTATACCGGTTTCTCATCCCACTTACTCACTCAAACTAGTCCCTGTGACTTCTTCTTATTCTCGAGAATGAAGAAAAACCTAAAGGAAAAGCATTTTCAGGATATAGAAGTTAATAAACAATAGCTGTAGGCATTAAACAGCATTAGTTCAGAAGAGTATAAAAAATGTTTGATAAGTGGAAAAACGTTTGGGACAAGTGTATATCATCTAATGGACAAGACACTTATTCTCACCTCCGGTGTCAGCGCTGTGCCATCAGTGTCACACCGACTCCCCCTGGACTCATGCAACATTATGTCATACGATTCCTGCAGCCAATCAATACTGGCTTCATTCTCTTCTCCTACGGCTGTAACTTGCATATGGAGGAACTAAGATGTCAGCAGCAGCTTTCACTTCCTTTGGATGTCTTGATTTGCCCAAAGGAGTGGAAAATTAATCCAGCAGGGATTGGCCACAGAGATCACGTGACAATGTCACGCAAGCCCCGGAAGCACCAGTGCCAACACCGCTAGAACAGTGTCGCCATCGGAGGTGAGTATAAGTGTTATTATTTTACTCAGGGGAATTCAAAAGGATTGAATAGGGGTTGTCTGAGTAGTGGACAACCCCTTTAATGGAAAAATCTTCATTCAAAAATGCTCCTGAATACTGTGCAACAAATATGTACACTCTTTCTCATGTGAGAACTTATTGCAATTCTGCTGTCTTTCATTTCTGTAATAGAAACACTCATGGAGCTTTTTCTGTTAATGTATGACCCACAGTGTCCTTTCACTCCATCGCCCATGTCTCCTGGACACTCACCATAAAATAACCCTCCCATCGCTCTCCCTGCTCATAGAAAGACTTGAGTGAATGAATGTCTGTAGTTCATATGAGAGGACCTGATATAATTAGTCTAAAGCATATTTGTCCCTCAGGAAATAAGATCCATTTGCACATTGTTTATTAGTAATAATGACTGATATTAATCAGAGAAAATCTGCCGAAGCGAGTGATCTTTGCATCCAATAAGCAGCCAAAGCAGTGACGTGTTGGAGTGGACAACCCTTTTAATTATACCGTTACTTGTTTGTTTGTTTGTTTTTACAAACTATGACATTGTGATGGTTGCATTCATTTCCATATGTAGAGTCTGGGCTGCATTGATCTGTTTGGATGCTTTAGCCTGCAGAGAAAAATTGGGGGCAAGCATTATGTCTAGTGTAGAATAGGATGGCACATGAAATTCCTATGAACCTGTAAAGTGGACCCGTAGTCTGCCATATGGGGCTGGGGGAGTTGTGTGACCCGATTAAATATCAAGTGTGTATTTTAGATTCATTGCTAATCCCTGGTAAAACTGCACAGTATCAGTTCTGCCACATTTACTTGTAATGTAATCCTTTAGTTTGCTGCTTTGGCATTTTGTCATCATCCCCTGAATGCTTGTGCCAGAGACATATTTAGTTGTGACACTGCCTTAGGCATTGTGAAAAAAATATGTTTTTCGTTTGTTAATGTGTACCTAACAGTGCCGTAACTATAAACTTCGGGGCCTCGGGGCAAAACTTCATAGTGGGGCCCCTCAACATTTCAATCACTAGAGGTTGTACGGAACGTGGTGAAGCCTGCTACGCATTGTTGTATACAACACAAAGGCTTCACCATGTTCCGCAAGACCTTTAATAAATTTTGTTTATGATGCAAGTTTTAGAAGTTAAATATTCAGTGAATATGTTTGGAAAATTAAAAAAAAATAATTTTTTACCATCAGTTTGGGGCCCCTTAGGTGGTTGGGGCCCTGGGACGCTGCCCCGGTTGTAGTTACGGCCCTGGTACCTAGTTTTCACAATGGAAGAGCTTAGCATTTATTTTGGAGGGTGCCTAACCCTTGTATTTAGATGCAGAGATATCATATATGAGCAAAACAGGAAAAAATATTCCCATCATAGCAAATTATTGTCAAAGAGGTAAAACGTAAGTTATCAATGTTACCACCTGACAGCAGACATCTGGGTTCCTCTGATAAACCCAATAGAGGCTCGATTTAGAGTGATCACTCAGAAATTGGCAAAATGTATCCACTTCAATCTAATTGTTATGGGCGGCTTAAGTCTGAGTCAGCGTTAGATTCTAGAACAATCAGCATAGTAATGTTTCCGTATTGTGTACGGAGGTATCCTGCTCAGCTGCAAGAAATACAAATATGTCAGTGGAAAGGTACACAAAGAATAGGGTGTGTTAAATCACCGGTAAAAGTTCAGAGCCTAGGATCCAATAATGGAAAAGTGACATCCACAAGCACATAAACTACGGCAGACAATAGCCAGAGATTGAAAAGTCCTCAATGGGCACTCAAACATTTACTTTATTCTATAAACGAAGATGTGAATAATGGATATTGTAATGTAAAATGTTATAAAGCGTACGTGCATGTTTATTACATATACACTTACATTGTAGAGGCAACCATTCTTATTTTTTAAAAATAAATAATTCCAGGAAAATATGTTATTTGGTGTTTGTATTTATTGTATTTGCTGTCTTCTATATATATATAATTGGCTAAGGGGTACTTCCGTCTGTTTGTCTGTCTGTCTGCAACTTCCTTAACGGAAATCCCGCGTTGCTGATTTCCGATGAATCAGCGACAGGCTTAGTCCGGCAGTGAATTGGCCCGTCCCTACTCTCCTCCAGTCAGTGCCCCCTCCCTACTCCCCTCTAGTCAGCGCCAGTGTGTCGCCCCATCCCAGACCAACTTTTTACTATTGATGCTGCCTATGCAGCATCAATAGTAAAAAGATATAATGCTAAAAATAATTTTAAAAAAGTGTGCTATTCTCACCTTCCACCGTCCACCGATGTGCGCGATGCGGCCGCCAGCTTCCATTCCCAGAGATGCATTGCAAAACTACCCAGATGACTTAGCGGTCTCATGAGACCATTAAGTCATCTGGGTAATTTCTCAATGCATCTCTACGAACGGAAGCTGGTAGCCACATCGCGCGCATCTGGACAGCTTCGGTGGACGACGGAGGGTGAGTAGATAACTATTTTTTATTTTAATTCTTTTTTTTAACAGGGATATGGTGGCCACACTGCTATATACTACGTGGGCTGTGTTATATACTATGTGGGCTGTGTTATATGCTGCGTGGGCTGTGTTATATACTACGTGGGCTGTGCTATATATTACGTGGGCAGTGTTATATACTGCCTGGCTGCTATATACTACGTGGGCAGTGTTATATACTGCATGTGCTGTGTTATATACTACGTGGGCTGTGCTACATACTATGTGGGCTGTGCTACATACTACATGGGCTGAGCTATATATTATGTGGGCTGTGTTATATACTGCCTGGCTGCTATATACTACGTGGGCAGTGTTAAATACTGCGTGGCCTGTGTTATATACTACGTGGGCTGTGTTATATACTACGTGGGCTGTGCTATATATTATGTGGGCTGCGTTATATACTGCCTGGCTGCTATATACTACATGGGCAGTGTTATATACTGTGTGGGCTATGTTATAGACTACGTGGCCTGTGTTATATACTGCGTGGGCTGAGCTATATATTACGTAGGCTGTGCTATATACTACGCGGCTGCTATATACTATGTGGCTGTGCTATATACTACGTGGCTGTCTGTGTTACGTGGGCTGTGCTATATACTATGTGGCTGCTATATACTATGTGGCTGCTATATACTATGTGGCTGTGCTATATACTACGTGGCTGTGCTATATACTACGTGACTGTGCTATATACTACGTGGCTGCGCTATATACTACGTGGCTGTGCTATATACTACGTGGCTGTGCTATATACTACGTGGCTGTGTTACGTGGGCTGTGCTACAGTATATACTATGTGGCTGCTATATACTATGTGGCTGCTATATACTATGTGGCTGCTATATACTATGTGGCTGTGCTATATACTATGTGGCTGTGCTATATACTATGTGGCTGTGCTATATACTACGTGGCTGTGCTATATACTACGTGGCTGTACTATATACTACGTGGCTGTGCTATATACTTCATGGCTGTGCTAAGTGCGACATATATACATACATACATACATACATGTTCTAGAATACCCGATGCATGTTATATACTACGTGGGCTGTGCTATATATTACAGGGGCAGTGTTATATACTGCCTGGCTGCTATATACTACGTGGGCAGTGTTATATACTGTGTGGGCTGTGCTATAAATTACGTGGGCTGTGCTATATACTACGTGGCTGCTATATACTATGTGGCTGCTATATACTACGTGGCAGTGCTATATACTACGTGGCTGTCTGTGTTACGTGGGCTGTGCTATATAGTATGTGGCTGCTATATACTATGTGGCTGCTATATACTATGTGGCTGTGCTATATACTATGTGGCTGTGCAATATACTATATATCTGTGCTATATACTATATGTCTGTGCTATATACTATGTGGCTGTGCTATATACTACGTGGCTGTGCTATATACTACGTGGCTGTGCTATATACTACGTGGCTGTGCTATATACTACGTGGCTGACTGTGCTATATACTACGTGGCTGTGCTATATACTACGTGGCTGTCTTTGCTATATACTATGTGGCTGTGCTAAACGCGACAAACATACATACATACATATTCTAGAATACCCGATGCGTTAGAATCGCGCCACCATCTAGTGAGAAATAAAGAGCCCAAAAGTATCATGAAAATGGCACTAGCGGGCTATCCTGAGAACTACAGTGGGGAAAAAAAGTATTTAGCCAGCTACCATTTGTACAAGTTCTACCACTTAAAAAGATGAGAGGCCTGTAATTGACACTTTTCACCTTGTAAGGTTGCACTTACTGAGTGTATTGGGGGATACTCGCTTGGTACGGGATTAACATAGGCACGATTTTTCACACAAAACAGTCCATCCGGTTTATTAAAGTGTCATAAACCGGGTTATGCACAGTTCATATTATACATTTCATAGAACCCAACAGGCACCAACTGGTGATATTAACTTGCAGCTTTATCTTGTACACTTCATATACGGCTTTGTCTCACAGACCCTAAACATGCTGGACCTCTGACCTCGCCCAGTTACCATGGGTGTCCGTACGCCATACAATTCACCAATGTCCCAACTCACATACAGCGCACATGACACTCGGTCGTGGTCTCTAAACAGGCTGAACCTCACTCCGTTCAGTTGCTGTGGGAGACCACACAGTTCATAGACTAACACAAGCACCAACAGTTAATGGTACCTTATGGGAGCTCCTGCTCCACTTGCTGACTCCTCGTCAGTCCTCTCTCCTGGGAAACTGCCTTTACGGTGTTCACCAACTTGCCTGGCAAGCACACATCAGTCAGTCCAGAGCCACCGAAGGATGATAGCTTCCCCAACACAGACCTTCCAGAACCATAGTCTTACTGTGTGCTATTCAGGACGTCCATCCCCCATGGGACCGTCCAACACACTGGCATGTGCTCTTCAGGATTCCTACTCCCAGGAAATCCAACACACTGACATCTGCTCCTCAGTACTCCTACTCCCAGGAAATCCAACACAGGAACCACACAAGACCCATGTGACCCACACCCTGGTCACATTATATATCCTTAACCACTCCCCTGGGTGGGAGTGTGGATATGTGGCTAGTTTGTCCCGCCCATCTCACATAACTAGCCTAGTAAGTCTCCCTTGCTAACTATACACACTCTTGAGGGACTACAGGTCCCAGAACAACAACATTACATCAGACTTACCACGCTCACTCCCTCTGTGACACATATCAGCCATTCACAACACTGCCAGTCACTGTTTCACCACCATTATAACAACAGATATACCTCCATGCATATCCCAAGGAGCACACACAGCGCTCCCTAGCTGCCACAGGGGTCACTGCATCACATACCCCCCTCTGTTCAAACTTGTGGGGTTGAACACCTGTCATACACTCGGGGTCTCGAGACAGGTCACACACTTTACCTTGCCCTACCAGTCGAGAGAACCGTCTCAGTCGGTTTTGAGCATCACACATAATTATACCCTTGTTGGGTTTACCCCACCCCCAGCAGTCAACAAGTAGGCCTTGAGCGTTGGCCCTTAAGTCACAGTCTGTCTGTGTCACCAAACCTTTAGTCACCACACTTTCCAAGTGCGTCCCATTACCCGGCCTTTCTCTCCATGGCTGCCACCTACGGTTATTGCGGTCATGAGTCCATCGTCCTGTCAAGCCTAGCGACTGATCTGAGTCTGACCCTTCATCACTACGTCTACTACTGTCCATGTCCCTTAGCTTTGTATTGGGAGTAGAACTGACACTTTCAGATATTCGACCACCTTGTCTCTCTGAACGTGCTTGGCGGTCAGCCATTCCATTATTTGGAGGGTCCCTTTTGATCTCTTTTCCTTGGGAAGAAGGCGGCCGCCACCTTAAGTTCTGCAGCTGGTTATTGACCTGCCATCTGTACAGTCTTAGCAGCTTTATTTCTTTCAGGTATGCCACGCGATACCCGAGGAGAATCCTGATATTCGCTAGACTGTCCTTGGACCCAACAACAAGAAATGGAACCATTCCATCTTCACCCACCTGGGCCTCGTCATCAGCCGGAATCCTCAGTCTCTTCACACCGGATGTATTCACCATCTCCTGCATCACTTTCCCAAATCTGCCAATTACCTTCCCCACCAGAATTCTGGGTACTTGCACGAGGTCTTCCACCAAGCCCAGCCGACTTTGTGTTTTCCTGGCTTGCTCCAAACATCGAGTGGCCTCATTATTCCTCAACAGGATCATCTGTTTCATGCGGAGGAACTGTAGGTGCATATCCCTCAGGACAGCCACCCACTTCACTGTGACATCCTTAGTCGACAGTATCACCAACTGTTTTGTCTCTACTGCCCAGTGCACACTACATGCTTCTACTGCCTTTTTAAAGGCCTCATGCACACCCTCACTGGTACATGCATCTTGCGCCTCTTCGGGTACATCTATCACGCACTTGAAGAGCGGAGTCTCACTCTCTTCAGGAACGGATGGCTCCTGCTTTGCCATGGACCTTTCCATCAAGACACCTGTCACAACCGGGTGACTGTCTTGTTCTGCTTTTAGCGCCAACTCTTTCTCTGGTAGAGGGCTTCTTAATGCTTCTCTGAGCACTTCCATATCTTCCCTTAGGGTCTTATACACACTTTGCCACGTGAACAGTAGATCTCTGAGCTCAAAGACTTCCTTCTCCAGCTCATCCACCCTATGCTCAGCCACTTGTCTCAGGTCCCTTTCTCGTTCGACATGTTCTTTCACTGTCTCTCTAATTAGCTCTATTTCGTGATCCTGTTCTCTTTTGGCTAGCACGTGTCGCATTATCACCTCTTTAAATATATTTTCAGATGGGCCAGCTTGCTCACCCACACTCTGCCACTTCAGAGTTTTCCCTATTTCTTCATCAACATCTTCACCAGGGGCAACTGGTACCACTTCTTTGCACCTTTTACGTTTCCGGAGACGGGAGGACTTGCCCTTCTTGTGGGGCTCTTCTTTACTGTACTCCCTTACTTCCTCAGAGTCACAGTCACCCCGGGAGTCTGTATCACACCCCACAATGAGGTCCCCGACAGTCACTCTCTATCTGGGTGACAGCTCCACTCTGTTTAACAACCCCATCCTTATCTACCAGACCACTACCAGTCATATTGTGGCACACTTCAGGTGACGTCAGGTCAGTAAGTTGGGCAGACCCATCTTCACCTCTGGTCACCAATATGTCTGACCCATCAACCTTGGGAGACACACATGCTTTAAGGTATGCAACCCCACCAGCTGAGAGCCCTCCATTCTCCTGTTGTAAAAAAGCTCCCTTCTCCCACGAGTCTGTGAACAACCTAGAGTCCCGGCCAATTATCACTCGGCAGGGTAAGGTTGAGACTATGGCGACATCATGTATTGCACTATCCCTGACCATCTCGAGGACCACCTTGGCCACTGATAGCCCTTAGTGTGCCCATGGATGCAGGTGACCCCGACCTTCCTACCGGGTATTTCGAATCCCTCAGGTGCAACCCTCATCAGAGTCACCGGGCCCCCAGAATCGACCAGTTCGCACACCTCCACCTCATGCATCCGCAGGGCACACCCCCGTAAACTTTCACCAGATGGATAGTTCACACAGCACACCGGACGCACATAACTTACACGCCCTGGGCACCCATTTGTCTGCAGTATCTCTTTTCGGGCTACCGCCCCTTTTTGGGACTCCGCCCCCTTTTGGGCAACCATCCCCGTTTGGGTCACCGCCCCTTTTAGGGACACCACCCCTTCCCTGGGTACACCCCGTGGACTCCCCCACGGCACTCAGGCCCCAGTTCGCACAGTACACCACTATGTCTCTGGGCTTGTACTGGCCCTTTAAGAGTCTGCACGACCTGGAGGAAAAAGGGAAAAAGTATTTTTTTTTTTGTTTATATGTCACTTCACCAGCTCCTGCTGGTACCGCCACAGCTCCCGCTGCTGCTGCGGAACCTCTTGTTGCAACTGCAGCTACGCTCCACAAGACTCTGCACGGCTTCACCGCAAACTTCGTGGACCCGCCGATCCACAGCAAGCCGCTTGTCACCTTCGTGGACCCGCCGATCCACAGCAAGACGCTTGTCACCTTCGTAACCACGCTGAGTTACAGCCAGACGCAATCTTCGTGGCCCCGCGGAGCCACAGCAATTAACTCCACACGTGCTTTCTGGGCCGTTGCCCGCATTCTCCACCATATGTAAGGTTGCACTTACTGAGTGTATTGGAGGACACTCGCTTGGCACAGGATTAACATAGTCAGGCACGATTTTTCACACAAAACAGTCCATCCGGTTTATTAAAGTGTCATAAACCGGGTTATGCACAGTTCATATTATACATTTCATAGAACACAACAGGCACCAACTGGTGATATTAACTTGCAGCTTTATCTTGTACACTTCATATATGGCTTTGTCTCACAGACACTAAACATGCTGGACCTCTCATTTCGCCCAGTTTCCATGGGTGTCCGTACGCCGTACAGTTCACCAATGTCCCAACTCACATACAACGCACATGACACTCGGTCGTGGTCTCTAAACAGGCTGAACCTCACTCCGTTCAGTTGCTGTGGGAGACCACACAGTTCATAGACTAACACAAGCACCAACAGTTAATGGTACCTTATAGGAGCTCCTGCTCCACTTGCTGACTCCTCGTCAGTCCTCTCTCCTGGGAAACTGCCTTTACGGTGTTCACCAACTTGCCTGGCAAGCACACATCAGTCAGTCCAGAGCCACTGGAGGACGATAGCTTCCCCAACACAGACCTTCCAGAACCATAGTCTTACTGTGTGCTATTCAGGACGTCCATCCCCCATGGGCCATCCAACACACTGGCATGAGCTCTTCAGGATTCCTACTCCCAGGAGATCCAACACAGGTTGTGCTCTTCAGGAAGCCTACTCCCAGGTCTTCCAACACAGGTTGCCCAGTGTGCTATTCAGGACGTCCATCCCTCATGGGACCATCCAACACACTGGCATATGCTCCTCAGGACTCCTACTCCCAGGAAATCCAACACAGGTTGCCCAGTGTGCTATTCAGGATTCCTACTCCCAGGAAATCCAACACACTGACATCTGCTTCTCAGGACTCCTACTCCCAGGAAATCCAACACAGGAACCACACAAGATCCATGTGACCAACACCCTGGTCACATTATATACCCTTAACCACTCCCCTGGGTGGGAGTGTGGATCTGTGGCTAGTTTGTCCCGCCCATCTCACATAACTAGCCTAGTAAGTCTCCCTTACTAACTATACACATTCTTGAGGGACAAAAGGTCCCAGAACAACATTACATCAGACTTACCACGCAGACTCCCTCTGCGACACATATCGGCCATTCACAACACTGCCAGTCACTGTTTCACCACCATTATAACAACAGATATGCCTCCATGCATATCCCAATGAGCACACACAGTGCCCCCTAGCTGCCACAGGGGTCACTGCATCACAACCTGCATACAAATATTACATGAAACTGATTCACAAATGTACCTATATCGCTATATAATAATAAACTGGGTAGTTTAGTTAGTGAATGAGATGCTGCTATTTTCTGTACAAAGTGAATTATGACAAGTACTGCCCATACAGTAAGGTTGGGGGTCCAGATTTGCACAGGGGCCCACCAGGGGATTCCCCTGTTCCCCTATGGGCCAGTCAGAGCCTGTCATAGGTAGACCACAACTATGAGAGTCAAAATGAGAAAACAAATCCAGAAAATCACCTTGTCTGATTTGTCAAGATTTATTTTGCAAATTATGGTGGAAAAAAAGTATTTGGTCACCTAAAAACATGCAAAATTTCTGTCTCTCACAGACCTGTAACTTCATCTTTAAGAGGCTCCTCTGTCCTCCACTCATTACTTGTAATAATGGCACCTGTTTGAACTTGTTATCAGTATAAACGACACTTGTCCACAACCTCAAACGGTCACACTCCAAACTCCACTATGGTGAAGAGCAAAGAACTGTTGAAGGACTCCAGAGATAAAATTGTAGCCCTGCACCAGGCTGAGAAGACTGAATCTGCAATAGGAAAGCAGCTTGGTATGATGAAATTAACTGTGGGAGCAATAATAAAAAAATGGAAGACATACAAGACCACTGATAATCTCCCTCGATCTGGGGCTCCACCCAAGATGTCACCCAGTGGGGTCAAAATGATCACAAGAACGGAGAGCAAAAATCCCAGAGCCACACGGGGCGACCTAGTGAATGACCTGCATAGAGCTGGGACCACCATTACAAAGGCTACCATCAGTAACACGCTATGCCACCAGGGACTCAGGTCCCGCAGTGCAAGACGTGTCCCCCTGCTTAAGCCAGTACATGTCCGAGACCATCTAAAGTTTGCTAGAGAGCATTTGGATTATCCAGAAGAGTATTGGGAGAATATCATATGGTCTGATGAAACCAAAGTAGAACTGTTTGGTAACAACAAAACCCGTCGTGTTTGGAGGAGACAGAATGCTGAGTTGCATCCAAAGAACACCATACCTACTGTGAAGCATGGGGGTGGCAACATCATGCTTTGGGGCTGTTTCTCTGCAAAGGGACCAGGACAACTGATCCCTGTACATGAAAAAATAAATGGGGCCATGTATGGTGAGATTTTGAGTGCAAACCTTCTTCCATCAGCAAAGGCATTGAAAATAAAACGTGGATGGGTCTTTCAGCATGATAATGATCCCAAGCACACCGCCAGGGCAACGAAGGAGTGACTTTGTAAGAAGCATATGAAGGTCCTGGAGTGGCCTAGCCAGTCTCCAGATCACAGACCCCATAGAAAACCTTTGGATGGAGTTGAAAGTCCGCGTTGCCCAGCGACAGGCCCAAAACATCACTGCTCTAGAGGAGATCTGCATGGAGGAATGGGCCAACATACCACCAACAGTGTGTGCCAACCTTATGAAGACTTACAGAAAACGTTTGACCTGTCATTGCCAACAAAGAATATATAGAAAAATATTGAGATGAACTTTTGTTAATGATGTAAGATAGCACTCCCTGTGTTGGGGACAGTCGCTTAGCAACGGGATCAAAGCACACAGGAACGGTTTCTCACATAAACAGTCTATTCCAGTTTATTTAGACTCAAACCGCATAATGTAAAGTCCATTACATCACACTTTTTACGACTTCGACTCACAGTCACTAAACACATCGGACTTCTCACTTCATCCAGTTACCATGGGCGAGCACACAGTTCATAAACATCCATGGAACATCATAGGTACTAACTGTCTGTTCCACTGGCAGATACTCATCTGCCCATAACCCCTTTATCTGGAGTTACCTTACAGGAGCTCTTGCTCCACATGCTGACTCCTCGTCAGTCATCTCTCCCAGGGAAGCCTAACTGGGGTCATTGTCCAGGATAATGCCTTGCTCACCAGGCCACCCGACAATTCCAGACCCACAGAAGGACGGTAGCTTCCCCAACACAGTAGCAGTCACAGGCTCTGCAGGACCATGGCCTCACCTGTGCTCTTCAGGAATCCAGTCCTACTCCCAGGGCCTTTCAGCACAGAGGCCATCCAGGTCCATGGCCTCTCCGTGTGCTATTCAGGACTTCTGTCCTACTCCCAGGACCGCCCAACACACAGGCCTTCAGGTACGCAGCCACTCCATGTGCTATTCAGGGATCTGGCCCAGACACAGGACTTCCCAACACACAGGCCTTCAGGTCCATGTACTCTGAACACAGACCATGTGACCCAAACCATAGTCACATTATGTACCTGAAGCCACCCCCATAGGCAGGAGGTGCGTGGGGTTAGTCAGACCCGCCCAGCTCTCCGACTAACCTGACTAACTCCATTTACTACTACGCAAACACTTGTGGGACTGCAAATCCCAGAACAACAACATTTCGGGCTTACAGCGCAGGGGACAACCTCTATCTCTGCGACATATACCGGTCATTCACAATGACGCCAGTCACTGTATCACAATGACCAAATATTTATTTTCCACCATAATTTGCAAAATAAATCTTGCCAAATCAGACAAGGTGATTTTCGGGATTTGTTTTCTCGTAGTTGTGGTCTATCTATGACTGTATATACACCTATATACCTACCTATGACTGTATATACAGTATATATATATATATATATATATATATATATATATATATATATATATATATATATATATATATATATATATATTGTAAACAAAAACCAAAAACGACAGGCGCTTATGAAGTTGGTTCCACAATCAAATCTCAATTAGTTTTCTTGCCCTCTGATCGGGAAAAATTGTTGATAAGATTGGAGGCATCCATGGATTCTATCACTTCTATGTGTATCACGCGTATGCTCATTCATGAAAACAAAACTGCCTATCATTTACTCTCTGTGTGGCCACCATTGGCTTTATGTGTGGCAACTACCCATGGCCCAAAGACATCCAAACCCACATAAGTAAATGGTGGCTCTGTGACCGTCCTATTAGTTGGCAAATCAAACATTTGTTTGTTGCAGTTTTCCTCTTGTTTTGCGAGACTAATCACAATGGAGAATTAGGATACGTCTCCACGGCCACCAGCGCCACCCCCTTCTGTAAGCGCGGTGATTCCAGATTTGTTCATTGAAAACATCCGGAATTGCCGCACCCTATACATAGGACTGTGTTATTTAGCTTGTGGAGACGGAGGGTCGCCGCAAGGTAAACAGACATGCTGCGGTCTAAAAAGACGCGTCACATGTCTGGAAACGCAGGGCTGCTGGATGCATAGTCGCACACATAGTGGAGACAGGATTTCATAAAATCCCATCCACATTGCTGTAACATCTGGATGCTGCGGATTGAAAAAGGTGCAAAATAACTGCCCATGATGCCATTTGCCACCAGTTTTGCCATACTTCAGATCTGCAACGTTACTGGAGTAACAAAAATCACAAGGTGTGCGATATGCAGGGACATGGCCAAATGTAAGGAAGGCTAAAAAATGGCCACCTTTGAACAAGAAACATAAGATAAAACTTCAAGATTGGTCCAAGAAATATCTTAAGACTGACTTTTCAAAGGTTTTATGGACTGATGAAATGAGAGTGACTCTTGATGGGCCAGATGGCTGGGCCAGAGGTTGGATCAGTAAAGGGCAGAGAGCTCCACTCCGACTCAGACACCAGTAAGGTGGAGGTGGGGTACTGGTATGGGCTGGTATAGTCAAAGATGAACTTGTGGGACCTTTTCGGGTAGAGGATGGAGTGAAGCTCAACTCCCCGACCTACTGACAGTTTCTGGGAGACAACTTCTTCAAGCAGTGGTACAGGAAGAAGTCAGTATCGTTCAAGAAAAACATGATTTTCATGCAGGACAATGCTCCATCACATGCCTCCAACTACTCCACAGCGTGGCTGGCCAGTAAAGGTAGAAAGAAGAAAAAATAATGACATGGCCTCCTTGTTCACCTGATCTGAACCCCATAGAGAACCTTTAGTCCCTCATAAAATGTGAGATCTACAGGGAGGGAAAAAAGTCCACCTCTCGGAACAGTGTCTGTGGTGGCTGCTGCACGCAATGTTGATCGTAAACAGATCAAGCAACTGACAGAATCTATGGTTGGAAGGCTGTTCAGTGTCATCATAAAGAAAGGTGGCTATATTGGTCACTAATTTTGGGGGGGTTTGTTTTTGCATGTTAGAAATATTTATTTCTAAATTTTGTGCAGTTGTATTGGTTTACCTGGTGAAAATAAACAAGTGAGATGGGAATATATTTGGTTTTTATTAAGTTGCCTAATAATTCTGCACACTAATACTTACCTGCTCAAACAGATATCCTCCTAAGATAGCCAAATCTAAAAAAAAAACACTCCAACTTAATTATTAAGCTTTGATATTTATGAGTCTTTTGGGTTGATTGAGAACAGAGTTATTCATCAATAATAAAAATAATCCTCTAAAATACAACTTGCCTAATAATTCTGCACACAGTGTAGTCATGTGGACTAGTAAGCTGTGTTTTCAAAACATAATCTTAATTAATAATAATAGCATAAAAAACCCACATACTAGGATTTAAGGGGATAGTGTGAAAACATGTTATTTAGTGCAGTTAATATTATTTTCAAATCATGAGTGAACTTATTTGTTGCTGTCCCTCACGTGGACAGTCTGCAAAATCTGCAAAAAGTAGCCCACAGATCCTCCTCCATGCCACTTCGTTTCTGGCCCGGTCGGAGTAATGTGCATCCCTATGCTCCCAAAGCTCAGGCCTTTCTTGGACCAGAACAATAAGCATCTCTACATTGATGAATGAAGACATGCTGCAGGACTCCGTGGAGGCGTTCTTTCGGGATGTCTGGAGCGGTTTTTAAGCTAATTAGCATGTCTAAGCTTCCTGATAATGGCTTGGCCCATTTCCTTTCACCTGGAAAAGTTTTGTGTATTTCTCGCAAGTCACACGCATGGTCAGTGTGTAATCCGTATTTTTCTCGCCCCCATAGACTTGCATTGGCGTATTTTTGTAGGAATACGCTGACAATCGCAGCATGCTGCGATTTTCTCAGCCCAAAAAATACGGCCGAGAAATATACGGCTGATGGAAGCTGCCCTATAGAGAAACATTGGTCCAAGTGCAATGCGTTGTTTTTGCACCTCTCCCTCATTTGTATTTCTCTCTAGTGTGACCCCGGCCTTAGGGTGGTAGGACAGACACCGAAGAGCGGGGGCGCCACTACTTGTTATGTACTTAGTGTGCCAACCTCCACTTCTAGGCAGTTCAATAGGATAGGAGCCACATTAAGGTGTGTATCAGGGTTTTTTTTTTTTGATCATTTTTTATATTTGTTGTTTTGATTTTAAATAATCAAATAAAACTGGTAATTTTAAGTTTTTTTGCATGTTCATGCTCTACAGTTAGGCTACTTTCACATTAGCGTCGTTCGACGCACATCGCAATGCGTCGTTATTTAGAAAAAATGCATCCTGCAAAGTTGCCCGCAGGATGCGTTTTTTCTCCATAGACTTTCATTAGCGACGCATTGCGACCGAGTGCCACACGTCGCAACCGTTGTGCGACGGTTGCATCGTGTTTTGGCGGACCGTCGGCACAAAAAAAGTTACATGTAACTTTTTTTGCGCGTCGTGTCCGCCATTTTCGACCGCACATGCGCGGCCGAAACTCCACCCCCTTCTCCCCGGACATTACAATGGGGCAGTGGAAGCGTCGTAAGACTACTTCCGCTGCCCACGTCGGACATTACTTTCACAACGCGCGTCGGCACGTCGGGCCGACGCTAGTGTGAAAGAAGCCTTAACCTTGCTACAATTTGTTTATTGTTGAGATAACAATGGACTCACTCAGAGCAATTTTTCTGCAGAAAACCGCTTATGTTAAATGTCCCAACCACACAGCAAACAGCATTACTGGGTTTATTGCTATAGCACTATCCAATATGGACATAACTTGAGATGGCGTGAACAAACCTTGGCCATCTTGAGAAGCACTTAAATTGCTGACAGCCCAAGCCAATGCTTTCCCCCAGTCTGTCAAATAGTGTACTGACTTCAGGACAAATCTCTGGAATTATTGTCAGGATCTTGGAGGCGCTGAAAACTTCTTCATTGATAGTCTGTTTGATCTAATCCACCAAGAACTCCGGACCTGTCAACCAAGAGGAATTTGTAAAGCAACTAATAGACACTGGCCCAAAGGCATGGTCAGAAGACTTTAAATGAAATGGAACATACTGCCATTGTTCAGGTTTAGAAGACTGCCTGATCCTTTCAACACGCTTACATATATAAACTTAGAAGCATTTTGGCTGCTTGTACTGTATATATAACCCAAAATAACCTTGCTGACTGTGTAAGGGGGAGAAACTAACCAGGTTTTTTTCCTCATCCATAACGGGTCCGGAACCGTTGGGTCTGTCACCTAGGATACAGAGCTTGGGGTGTCAGAGCGTTCCCTGTGCTCGAGAGAAGGGGGTGTGGCTAAGCAGACAGTTAATGCGCGTGCAGAAATTCAAACAGTTCAGGTGGGAACGGCGCATGTGAGGGAGTCCTTTCAGAAAAGATCAGCTGTGAGGCAACAGGACAGCGCTGACTGGTGCCGGGGACGAGAGGTCGCGCTGACAGGAGCCGACAGATGGGGTTCCACTGACACCCCGGAGAGACCGCTGTCCACGCTAATACCGCTGTCCCCACTTGCATCGTGGACCTTTGAGAGACTGCTGACGACGACGCTGACAAGACTGCCCCAGCTGGGAGTACTGACCGTGAGAGGCAAGGTCAGTGTACGGGATACAGGTGCTCAACGGTACGGCACAGTGGACCGAGCTGGTCATTATAGAGTGTGTCGGGACAGTGTCACAGGGTCCGGCAGTGTAGGGACTCTCACCACTGAGGGAAGAGACTATTCCTCCTTCCTCCCTTCATCCGTTGGGGCCAGTGCCCGTGATAATACCACAGACTATCACCGTCATCGCCAAATTCACCAGAGGACATCGCCACTGCCAGGACCACCAGAGGACACCGCCATCATCAGGACCACAGAAGGACACCATTAACGCCAGGGAAGTTTCCCCCATTTTTTCACAGAACTGTTACAGATCCTTTTTTTTGTCACATAATCTAAACGTCCTCAGTCACGGGCAGGAGCACACCCGTGGCTGATGCCCAAAGTGTTAAGAGTATTATTTGTATTATTCTCCCCGGTAGTTAAAAAACCTTCCCCTGGGGGGCGTGTCCTGGCCATAATGGAGGAAGGCTGCTAATCCCTGAGCTCCTGCTTCCCCAGCCGAATAAAGCCCTGCAACAGCCCAGAAACTGACTTTACCGGAGTCTATGCCTGCTAAACGGAAGCCTGCACGCCCCAACACCCCTTCTGGACCCCCTGTGGAGTTCTCTGCAAGTATATCTCGCTTTTTAAGAAGCTCTAGGAAGGGGTCTTGGAGCTGCACTGATCCTAAGATGGCTGATCCCTCCCCCAAGCCCTGCAGCACTACACATGAGGCAAAAAACAAACAGAGAGAGAAGGAGACACTGCAGGCCTGCACTGAGGTTTCCAGAGCGTCTGTCACCAGACTGTTTACTCAGGAGAGGCCCCTGGAGGCCCCCCTGCAGGGGGTCTCAGATGAAGGTACCGCAGGGGAGAGGGAGGATGGTGGGGGCTCGGATCATGAGACTGTACAAACAGAGGGAGAAGCGGTGAGGTCTTGGACACAGAGAGCTGATCTCTACCCCTCCCAAACTGAGTGGCCTGTGCTGCAGGAGACTCGGCTGCCTCCTAGCCTGTCACCTCGGCCACTTACACCTGCAGAGGGGGTGCTTCAGCAACTCTCTATTCAGAAACCGGGCTGTGGAGCAGGTTATCTCCCCCCTCTACTAAATCACCCCACAGAAGCCACAGGGGGTGAGCGACGAGTGGAGCCGACCATCAGTGGAGGCCCCAGTGGTTCCCCTATTTTACCAAATATGCGGCCACAAGATAGCCCTGACCCAGACATGTGGGAAGCTTTTAAGGCCCGTATTAGCAACGTTCCAACTAAAGAGGAACTTGAGGGCTTTATCTCCAGGGTGGAGAACTCCTTTAAAGCTGAAACAATGGCCCTGAGAGGGGACGTCTCAGCTCTAGCGGGCAGAGTCACACTTACTGACACTACTGTGGAAAATCTCTCCAGCAAGATCCTAGCCCTTGAGGATAAACTGTCAGCCCAGATGTCCACCTTTGAGAGCTTTCTAGACCATATGGAGGACTTGGAGAATCGGGAGAGAAGGCAAAATCTGAGAGTGAGGGGTCTACCGGAATCAGTCCAAGCCAGTGACCTAACTGCGACTCTTCAAGCTTTGTTCAACTCCTTTAGGAACACTGCCCCAGAGTTGGGTATTGAATTTGACAGAGCTCATAGGTCGCTGGGTCCTCCCCTGAGGATGGAGGTCTGCCTGGAGACGTGATTTGTCGTTTTCATAGGTACCAAGTGAAGGAAGAAATCCTCAACTGTTCCAGAAAGACCCAGGAGATCCGTTTCCAAGATTGCCAATTACAGTTCCTCTCGGATCTGTCACGGAGAACCCTCCAAAAGAGGAGAGCTCTGCGACCTCTACTTAACCTCCTTCGCCAGAGCCAGATCCCCTATTCTTGGGGATATCCGTTCCGCCTTCAGGTTCGGCGGGGAACCCAGATGGTGTCCTTATCTCACCCCAGGGAGCATCGTTCATTTCTCTCCCTTCTGAACCTCGAGGATCCGGGCCTACAATTCCCTGACTGGCCTTATCCCGTTGGTCAGGATATGGGCCCTATGCCACAGCGCCGAAAGAGGGCGCGTCGCAACCGTGGAAGAGGCCGCACTAGATCTCGTGGTAGAGGACAGAACTGTAATGATGTATCTGAAGACGGCTGATATGCAAGCATCCAGTATTTTTGGTTCAGTCGGTTGCAGACCCTTAGGTCTTTGGTCTAGCTTTAGGCAGTAATACCCGTGTTGATGATATACAGTATGCCTTGCTCTTTTCCCTTGGTCATTTTCCCTTCCCTCTCCACTATTCCCTTCTCTTCCTTCCCCCTTCTTATTCTTCCCCCTCCCTCTCCTCTCCTTTGATTACCCCTTCCCCCCCCCCTTTTTTTTCTTCTCCCTTTCCCTCCCCCTCTTGTGGTTCGGTTGTACTGGGTAATTTTGTGTATTTTTTTTGTCTCAGGGAAGTTCGCCGGGGAACATGGTGTGTTATACAGTTATATTGTTTATCGAATCCATCGGTATATGATTTATTTTGTTATATATTGTTTTGACTTTCTTCCTTTCTTCAGTGGAAAGGACACGACCCATTAAGGGGTTATACGGGTGGTCCAAACCGTGATATTCGTGAAACGACTATACCCCATATTTTAAGTAAGAGTTTTTAATTTTCAGCTCCCTCAGGGGTACAATTTACTGCTACATTCCTTTTTTCTTCTATATTTGCCTACTCTTTTTCTCTTCTTTTTCTTCTAATTTGCTGCGTCTTGTTTTCTGCTCTCATATCTCAGGTGGCAGGATAACCCCTTTTTGGGGCCTAACGGTTGGGTACTCGACGTTCTATTGAAAAATGGGTTCCTTAAAATTTGGTTCCCTAAATGTACGGGGATTTAATACTCCCCAAAAACGAAGCCACGTACTTTCAGATATGCACAAGCTAGGGGTTCAGATACTTTTTCTTCAAGAAACTCATTTTAGAGCTGACCGGATACCAGTTGTCGGGGGTAAACTTTATGATAGATGGTCCCATAGTTCCAACCCCGAATCGAGGACAAAAGGTGTCTCAATAGCCTTTTGTAAGAATTTAAATATCATATTGATAGACAAGGTCATAGATGAAGGGGGACGCTACATTTTTATGAAAGTTAAAGTTGCTGAACAGATCCTGACCCTAGTTAACTGGTATCTCCCGAACCGGGAACAGCCTAAGGTCTGCAAGTCTCTATTGTTGAAACGATCTTCATTTGCGGAGGGCCAGGTTGTGATAGGTGGTGATTTTAACTTTGTCTTTGATCCCAAACTAGATACCTCCTCTGGTCGGGGGGCGGTCCCATCGAGAAAGGTGAGAGCCCTACAAAAATTCTTACTTAAACTACATCTGATAGATGTTTGGAGAATCCTCAATCCTAGTGGTAAGGATTATACTTTCTATTCTACTCCACATAACTCCTACAGCAGAATTGACCTTTTTCTGGTCAGCAGGGGGGTCTTATCTTGGAGGCCTGATGCCAAGATTGGTAATATGGTTCAATCGGATCATTGCCCTATTTTTCTATCCTTGGAGATACCCGGGCTGGCTATGAAAAAATTCTCATGGAAATTGAATGGCAACCTTTTACGAGACACCACCTGTTTGAGTGATTTGAAATCTGACATTGCAGCGTTCGCCCATACTCATGCGTCAGATCCCACACCTCAGGCAATTAAATGGGAAGCACTGAAGTGCATCATGAGAGGCACCTTAATCAAACATGGGGCTAGAATCAAAAAACTTCAGACTGAGGAAATAGATGCTTTGCTGTCACAAATTCAGACCCTGGAAAGCAGGCATAAGAATTTGAGGTCCTCTGAGACTTTCGTCGAGCTCACTACAAAAAGGCTTGAACTTAAAGGCCTGCTGGATAGACGGTTTATGGGTGACAAGGAAAGAACTAAAGGGTTTTTCTACAAAAGAGCTAATGTTTGTGGGCGCCCTCTAGCACGACTGCTTCATCCCAGATCGGGTCCCACCCTTATCTCATCACTCAAAAATGATAAGGGCCAACTGGTCCATAGTAATGAGGAGATCTTAGAGGTCTTTCAAAAGTTCTATAAATCCCTGTACAACATTAAGGTACCTTCACACTAAACGATATCACTAGCGATCCGTGACGTTGCAGCGTCCTGGCTAGCGATATCGTTGTGTTTGACACGCAGCAGCGATCAGGATCCTGCTGTGATATCGCTGGTCGTTGATTAAAGTTCAGAACTTTATTTGGTCGTCAGATCGCCGTGTATCGTTGTGTTTGACAGCAAAAGCAACGATACCAGCGATGTTTTACAATGATAACCAGGGTAAATATCGGGTTACTAAGCGCAGGGCCGCGCTTAGTAACCCGATGTTTACCCTGGTTACCAGTGTAAAATGTAAAATAACAAGCAGTACATACTCACCTTCATGTCCCCCACCGTCCGCTTCCTGCACTGAGGAGCGCCGGCCGCAAAGTGAAAGTACAGCACAGCGGTGACGTCACCGCTCTGCTGTTAGGGCCGGCGCTCAGTCAGTGCAGGAAGTGGACGCCGGGGGACGCGAAGGTGAGTATGTACTGCTTGTTTTTTTACATTTTACACTGGTAACCAGGGTAAACATCGGGTTACTAAGCGCGGCCCTGCGCTTAGCAACCCGATGTTTACCCTGGTTACCCGGGGACCTCGGCATAGTTGGTCGCTGGAGAGCGGTCTGTGTGACAGCTCTCCAGCGACCAAACAGCGACGCTGCAGCGATCAGCATCGTTGTCTGTATCGCTGCAGCGTCGCTTAGTGTGACGGTACCTTTAGGGGCAGGTACGCTGACTTGGATCCCACCACGTTGAAAAATAAAATTAAATCTTATATGAATAGGATCAAGGTCCCGTCCCTCCCTGAGGCGGATTTGGCGGTCCTGGAAAAGGACGTAACCCCTGAGGAGCTGTCAGAAGCTGTTGAATCCACGTCCACCTCTAAATGTTCTGGGCCGGATGGGTTCACTCCCTTATTCTATAAATCCCTTCTATCTGACTTGCTTCCCCAAATGGTCCTCACCTTTAATGCGATTTCTGAGGAGAATAGCTTTACCCCCCAGTCCCTAGAGGCTCATATTTCTGTTCTGCCAAAGCCTAATAAAGATCCCCTGCTGGCCGGGAGTTATTATTATTATTATTTATTGTTATAGCGCCATTTATTCCATGGCGCTTTACAAGTGAGGAGGGGTATACATAATAAAAACAAGTACAATAATCTTGAACAATACAAGTCATAACTGGTACAGTAGGAGAGAGGACCCTGCCCGCGAAGGCTCACAATCTACAAGGGATGGGTGAGAATACAGTAGGTGAGGGTAGAGCTGGTCATGCAGCGGTTTGGTCGATCGGTGGTTACTGCAGGTTGTAGGCTTGTCGGAAGAGGTGGGTCTTCAGATTCTTTTTGAAGGTTTCGATGGTGGGCGAGAGTCTGATGTGTTGTGGTAGAGGGTTCCAGAGTAGGGGTGATACGTGAGAGAAATCTTGTATACGATTGTGGGAAGAGGAGATAAGAGGGGAGTAGAGAAGGAGATCTTGTGAGGATCGGAGGTTGCGTGTAGGAAAGTACCGGGAGATGAGGTCACAGATGTAAGGAGGAGACAGGTTGTGGATGGCTTTGTACGTCATGGTTAGGGTTTTGTACTGGAGTCTCTGGGCAATGGGGAGCCAGTGAAGGGATTGACAGAGGGGAGAGGCCGGAGAATAGCGGGGGGACAGGTGGATTAGTCGGGCAGCAGAGTTTAGAATAGATTGGAGGGGTGCGAGAGTGTTTGAGGGGAGTCCACAGAGCAGGAGGTTGCAGTAGTCAAGGCGAGAGATGATGAGGGCATGGACTAGGGTTTTTGCAGATTCTTGGTTGAGGAATGAACGGATTCGTGCAATATTTTTGAGTTGAAGTCGGCAGGAAGTGGAAAGGGCTTGGATATGTGGTTTGAAGGAGAGATCAGCATCAAGGATAACCCCGAGGCAGCGAGCTTGTGGGACTGGGGAGAGTGGGCAGCCATTTACTGTAATGGATAGGTTCGTTGGGGGGGTCACGTGAGATGGGGGAAAGATGATGAATTCTGTTTTGTCCATGTTAAGTTTCAGAAATCTGTTATAGGCCAATCTTTCTGATCAACGTCGATGTAAAATTATTTGCCAAGGTATTGGCTGACAGATTGTCGGGACTTCTCCCATCTATTATCGACCTTGATCAGGTGGGCTTTGTCAAGAGCCGGGAGGCGCGGGACAGCATTATCAGGTCTCTTCTCCTTATTGAGAGGACCAAGATGCAAAAGTCCCCTCTTTGTCTTCTGTCGATTGACGCGGAAAAGGCCTTTGATAGAGTCCATTGGGACTTTCTACGGGAGACCCTGACCCATATTGGCTTACAATCCAATTTCCTGGGGAAAATTATGTCATTATATTCAAAACCCTCAGCTCGTGTTGGAGTAAATGGATCTTTGTCCGATCGTTTTTACATTCAGAACGGTACTAGACAAGGCTGCCCGTTGTCGCCCCTATTATATGTTTTAGTTATTGAGCATTTGGCTAAGGCTATCCGAGTTAATGACAGTATCTCAGGGATTCAGGTTGGAAACTCTAACCATAAAACGACCCTATTTGCCGACGACATCCTCCTCTTCGTCTCTAACCCAGTCGTCTCTTTTCCAGTGCTTATGAAGGAGTTTGAATCCTTCGGGGGTTTAAGTAACTTCAAGATTAATTACTCCAAAACTGAGGTCCTAAACATTTCTCTATCTTCTTCCGTGGTGGCTTCCTTGAAGCGGCCTTCCCCTTTAGATGGCAACAGGATCAGATTTCATATCTCGGGGTGAACCTCACCTCGGATCCTCTTCAATTATTTTCTTTGAACCATCAGGTCATTTTGAACAGGGTGGGATCCCTTCTGGAGTCTTACGGCCCATTGAGGCTGTCGTGGCTCGGTAGGATTCAGGTGGTTAAGATGGATATCCTGCCGAGATTTCTTTATATCTTTCAGGCGATTCCCATTTGGCCACATAAATCGTTTTTTATTAAAATACAGTCCTTGATTTCCCGTTTTATCTGGAAGGGGAAAACACCGAGGGTGAGTTACAAGGTTTTATCTAGGCCACGCCAGTTTGGTGGGGTGGGTCTACCCAACCTCCGAAACTATTGCAGTTCGGCCATATTAGTTCGCCTCTTGGACTGGAAATATAAAATTAAATTTAAAAAATGGGTAGAGTTGGAACAAGAATGGTCCGATTTGCCTCTTCATTATCTTCAGTGGATCCCAAAGCAATATGCTCTTCAACGGGGGAGATTTTCCTTCCTAACCTCAGAGGCTATGAGGGCATGGCACTACAGTGGTGTGAAGGGGTCCGCTCCTCTTGGGGCCAGCCTTCTTACACCTATTTTCTGCAACCCGGCATTTCCTCCGGGCATTCACAGGAAAGCCTTCATGGGATGGAAATACGAGGATGACATACGGGTTGGTGATATCTTACAGCGTGGTGAGATTCCCACCCTCTGTTCCCTCCAAACCCAATCTCCCTCCACTAAACTTCTTTGGTGGGAGTACTTGCAGGTCCGGTCCTTCCTGGCCTCTTTGAATTTGCCAAGGGGTTCGAACTGTAGACTCTCTCCCTTGGAACTGTTGTTTGCCGGTGGAGACGCCCCGAGCAGGGGAATCTCTTCCCTCTACTCAATTTTTTCAACACCTGACTCTGACGCAAGGCTCTATTTCCAGTCTGCTTGGGAGAAGGATTTAGGGCGGACTTTGTCGGATGAGGAATGGGAGCGTTGCTTCCTGATGAACCATAAACTCCTGAGTTCCAGTGAGGCCTCGGAGAAGGGGTATAAACTGCAATATAGGTGGTACCTCACACCTGACAGGTTACACAAATTTTCTCCCTCAATTTCAAACTGCTGCTGGAGGTGTGGAAATGGCATTGGCTCCCTTTTGCATATCTGGTGGGGCTGCCCCTTGATTAGAACATTCTGGGACCAAGTGTTCCGAAATTATGGTTTGATCACAGGCAAGCACATCACCGGTACTCCGGAGATGGCATTGCTCTCCATGATTCCCGGTTCGGTGGGATCCCAAAAAAAGGACATCCTTAAATTTTGCCTAGCGGCTGCTAGGACGGTGATCCCCCGCCGATGGCGAGACCCGGTTCCCCCCGATGTTGTGGAGTGGTTTTCAGAATTTGAAACCATCTTTAGGATGGAGGAAATTGATGCAGACCTTTCACAGACAAGGGTCTCCTTTTTAGGTATCTGGACTGAATGGATTCTATTTAAAGATTCTGCTCGTTTCCCTGACCTGTTTACCTGAATACACCTGTCTATTCTACAGTCGATTACTAAGCTACTCTTCTTTTCTTTTCGTGTTCTCATTTTTTATTTCTTTTCTTGAGCCCCACCTACGTGGGCTCCCCCCTCTATTTCCTCCTCTTTCTATCTCCCCCCTGGGTGAGCTGTTCACCTTCCACCAGCTCGGTGTGATAGGTCTGTACCATGATTTACCAGTTACTTTTATAATGTTACTATTTGCGTGCATGTCTCGCTCTAGGGGACATGGGAGAACTGATTTTAGGTATGCTTTCTTTTATTCACGGTAATGAAAGTCCTCGCCTGTTGCGGGGGCAAGGAGTTATTGCTTATATGTTAAAGTTACCGTTTTTTTTTTTCTTTCTTTTATGTAAGATTTATGCAAGGTTTGTGAATGAGTGTTTTTTGTGTTACTCTTCTCGAATTGTATATTATAAGAAAAAGTACTTTGATCATTGTCGTAGTTTTCAACTACTGTTTTTCTTGTAAAATTCTCTTCTCTTTAATAAAAATATATTTACAAAAAAAAAACAAAAAAAAACCTTCCCCTATTAGTTCTCTCTGTATTAAGTATAACCTTGCTCCTTGTGTACATTTCAGCCTGCTTATTAAACCCCTTGTTAATCCTTGGTCTGCCTCCTGTCTGTCATTGCATCCCGCTACCTGCTTATACTTGTACACAATTTTGGGTCATCCACATTAATGGATTGCTTTATCTGTATGAAATCTGCAATCTCTACAGCTAACAAAGTTCTGGAGAGTTCAAGTCTAGGTAAAGGTGTACTCAGGTCTGGGAACGAACTTAAGGTACCTTCACACGAAACGACTTTGTAACGATATCGCTAGCGATCCGTGACGTTGCAGCGTCCTCGCTAGCGATATCGTTTCGTTTGACACGCAGCAGCGATCAGGATCCTGCTGTGATGTCGCTGGTCGCTGAATAAAGTCCAGAACTTTATTTGGTCGTCCGATCGCCGTGTATCGTTGTGTTTGAAAGCAAAAGCAACGATACCAGCGATATTTTACACTGGTAACCAGGGTAAACATCGGGTTACCAAGCGCAGGGCCGCGCTTAGTAACCCGATGTTTACCCTGGTTACCAGCATAAAAGTAAAAAAAACAAACAGTACATACTCACCTGCGCGTCCCCCAGCGTCTGCTTCCTGACACTGACTGAGCGCCGGCCCTAAAGTGAAAGTGAAAGCACAGCGGTGACGTCACCGCTCTGCTGTTAGGGCCGGAGCTCAGTCAGTGTCAGGAAGCGGACGCCGGGGGACGCGCAGGTGAGTATGTACTGTTTTTTTTTTTTACTTTTACGCTGGTAACCAGGGTAAACATCGGGTTACTAAGCGCGGCCCTGCGCTTAGTAACCCGATGTTTACCCTGGTTACCCGGGGACCTCGGCATCGTTAGTCGCTGGAGAGCGGTCTGTGTGACAGCTCCCCAGCGATCAAACAGCGACGCTGCAGCGATCGGCATCGTTGTCGCTATCGCTGTAGCGTCGCTTCGTGTGAAGGTACCTTTAGCCTTTCCAAAATGAAATCCAATACGAGCTTCATTGTTAGAGTTTATAATGTTTAAATAAGAAACAGCTTCAAAAGCTTTAGTAGAGGAATCTGAGATCATATGGATCTCCTTCCTTTCACTCCTAGCAAGGGATGTAGGAGTGTAACAGTGTGGTATGTGAATCCTATCCAAGGAACAAAGAGATTACCTGAAGTATCTCTACTTCAGTTGCTTGTCAGCAGGCAGTGGTACATCCCATTCTTTAATAGCCCCTGAGAAGTGTCTTAACAGAGATTCACCATGTATAGTGAAGAGTACCAAAAATCTCAACTGATCATATAGGCTGTTCACCACAGACAAGATTCGACACTTATTAAATTTCTTTTTTTATGTACAATCGAGCCAAAGGAGTCCTTCAACAAGTTCTACATCAAGCCCAGACTGCTCACTACTGGTGGTTTTTCTGAGCCTTGATTCAAGTCTCTGAATTCTGCAGCATGCTCATAAGGGTGAAAGACCTTCATGACAACAGCACTGTTAGATGCAATTTTATGCAACCTCAGATGAGCTTTGGAAAGCAAACCTTGCATTGATTTGTGCAGCTCTATGGCCGCTTTCACTGTGTACAGCGATTTGAGTCCATTATTTATGTAGAACAAGGTCTATCAGTTCTGGCGCAACAAACAGGGCAGTGGAAGTGACTCATATGCTTTGTAATAATGAGATCACAGATGCTCATACAAGGATCGTGCGAGGTAAGTCTGGAATGGAGGCCCGAAAAATGGTGAAGAAGTCTTGACTTCCAAATCTTCATCAGAAAAGTCGGTTTGAGTTTGCAAAAAAGTTTGAACAATGGACTCTAGAAGATTGGAAATGGGTGATCTGGAGCGATGAGACGAAAGTCAATATACTACACTCTGATGAGTGAAAATGGGTCTGAAAGAAACAATTAAAAAAGGGGCTAACAGATGAAGAAATTGAAGGAACTGTAAAATTCGGTGGAAGAAACCTGATGATATGGGGTTGTTTCACAGCCAAAGGTGTTGGATACTTGACCAGGGTCGATGGTGATCTCAATGCTGAGCTATTTGGGAGTATCCTTCAAGAAGAGTTACTTTGTACACTCGAGTACTATGAGCATGAAAAGGACGACATAGTTTTCCAGCCGGACAACACAAAGCATGCGTTGAGATTGGCCAAGAAATGGTTCAATGACAATGAAGAAGAGGTGCTGGATTGGCCCCCAACTGTCCCCAGACCTCAACCCAATCGAACACTTGTGGGTAGAGTGGAAGAAAAGTTGTATACATACCAAAGTGAGTTGAGCAGTTTGCACCAACTTTGGGAGCATAGTGAACTCAAACTCACAAGAAAAAAATGTGTCCCAAATGCTGAAAGGTAATGCCAAATTGGCTTCATATAAATACCCATTGAGTTACTGGCCAGTAAATGTATGCTCACAATACTTGTTTAACAATAGAAAAAATGGAGTTCCATACATGTAATGTTTCTTAAAAAATGGTAAATTTTATTGAAAATATCAAAAATCACATACAATTAGCACAAAGATTAACAAAAAACCCTAGTCTGGAGACTGCTACACCCCCGGCACAATTAGTATATCTAAATGTGCCTAAAGCATGGTATGAAATCCACTACACCATAAATAATCCAAACTATACGTACTAATAGCCAAACATAAGTACAGTATGAGGCAACATCCACTATCTGTAGAGTAGTACATGCCCCATACATTGTCATAATAACAAAAATTTATATGGAGAAATGGAAATACAAGGTGGTGGTGTTAAAGATAAAGTTCCTTACCCATGCTGAAAAACAGTCAGGTGCCGGGGTGCCAGTGTAAAACCCCCTATAACTTTGGGAACATGTAGAAGAGACTTGGGATCAGATTTCAGTCGACACGTTTGAATCTGATCATGAGCATACCCAGAAGGATTCAGGCAGTGTTGAAAGCCAAAACTGGATTTACAAAATGCTGACAAAATAATAAAAATACAAATTTAGATTTCTAGGAGCAAAACGGTAACAATTCAGATACATGACAAGAATCTGCATAACCAATCATATGCTAAATAATTGCAAGTCAAATTTATGTAGGAGATAGCAAAGATGATTGTCTACAAAATAATGGTAGTCTCACGTTCAAAGCAGTAGTGGATGGTGAGAAATAGAGCCTGAAAGTCAAAAATTCAAAACATTGTTACCCTTTTGCTCGTCAGTGTATGTTTGGCACTACTGTATTCAGTGCACTTAATAAAAGCTTTACATTCCTTTACAATGTGCAGCTCTCTCTTCCTCTTGATGTAAGTGATTTGTCCGAAGGCAGGGAAAATGAAACGGTTGCTGATTGGTTGTAGGGATTGCGTGATGTAACAATATCACGCGATCGCCAGGAGAGTCGACACCGACAGTGCTAAAACAGCTGAGGCACCAGGGGTATTGGAGCATAAGTTTTATTATTTTAATGAGGAAAACCATACAGATTGAGAAGGGGTTTGAAATTAAATCAGCACACAATTTTTGAACTATTTAGATACATAAAACTAACTGGTATTCCAAGTTGGATTTTCACATTAATCGTGTAGCTCTATCTATCTCTGGTCCCTGCAGATTACTGACAATTGACTGAATGCGTGCATAGGTGTAAACACTTGTGCAGGCAGTACATAATTGCACTGGTCATTAATAGGCAAAAAAAATGCCTAAATGACACTACTGCAGTACTGCTCAACATAATACAATCAATATTTTATGGCAGTCAATGAGCCTTTGCAGTTACCTTCCTCTTCCTGTCCTCCTATTTGTCATTAGGAATCCACACAGGGGAAGATATCTGCAGAGAAATCAATTACTGATTGTTGTTTTTCTTTTTAATTGAAGGGCTATTGCCATACCGTACCATAAATGGTATATTTGCTAAAATGCTGCCCTCTGCAGTTAGAAAATGTTGCTGAGTTGATAAGAAGAAATAAGATGTTAACTCTGGCGCCACCTATTAGAAGTAGCAATCCTAAACATCAATATCGACCCTTTAACAAGCTTTGTCATGTTTCTTAGGATAAGAAGACAAATCAGAAACTCTATTTGCAGACACGTGTTTTTCAGGGTGTTGCCCCTCAGTGAAAAGTAGGAGATCCGATTTGGCTAGGGGAGAGACCTCTGCTCAGTAAAGGGTTGATAGTTAATTTTTTGGGTTGCTACAGACAATAGGTGGCATCAGTGATTAAGTCCTCTTTATTCGGAAGAAGTCATTTGCATATTTAAGTTCCCAGAGGAGCATTGCATGGCCTATAAGTCTCTTTACTTTACTTTGGCTTGGCACTCTCCGCAAGGAGAAACATTCCTCCTTTGAAACTTAGCAGATAAATAGCTCACCACACAGATTGTTGCACCTACATGTGGCTACTAAAAGTATGACCAATTTAATTGCCATTTTTTCCATTCTTAAGGATGATTTTACATATAGATGCACCCCTCCCCCTTTCTTATCCGTTCGGTCATTTCTGAACAGACTATAGCCCTGCAAGTTAACAGCCCAGTCATGGCTCTCATCCAGCCCCGTTTCAGATATCCCCACCATGTTATAATTATGCTCCAACACCATTAATTCTAATTCGGCCATTTTGTTGACGAGGCTTCTGGCATTAGCCTACATACATTTTATGTATCTGTCTGCACCTCTATTCCTTCTTAAATTATTAATTGATCTAACCCCACCCCCCATGCCACCGCCACCTCCAACTTCCTTATTTGTGCCCAGCTCTCTATCTGCACTATCTTCCCCTCCTATAAAATTAATACCCTCCCCCCATTCCCTAGTTTAAACACTCCTCCAACCTCCTAGCCATTTTCTCCTCCAGCACAGCTGCACCTTCCCCATTGAGGTGCAGCCCGTCCCTAGCGTAGAATCTGTAGCCAACTGAGAAGTCGGACCAGTTCTTCAGGAACCCAAACCCCTCCTTCCTACACCAATTCTTGAGCCAAACGGCAATAAGCTAATTAGGAAATTCTATCAATCATTTCCTGAGAAGCCTGGTTTTAAGAGTCCAGTGACTCATCCTAAAAGGGGGAGTACTGTAACGTTCATGTGTGAACACACTGCAGCCACGCCGGCCATGTCTACTAGGCAGTGTGCCGTGTAGGCTGTGATTGCCGCTGGGCAGCGTAAGCACTGCTCAGCTAAATCCTAGGCCTGCTGGACTTGTACTCTTTCTGTTGTCTGTTTTTGCTTGCTTCTTGAAGGGTTAACCTTGATTAGTTTTCAACTGGAGCCATGGGTAGGATTCCTGGCTATTTAAACCCTCAGCAGTCAGTCAACAGCTGTCAGTTATGGAGAGGAAACTGCTCCATGAAAAACATATCTTTTTTAATGCGTTTAGAAGTTTGCTACTCCCGTTACTCAGATACCTTATCGGCGCCATCCTAATCACTGTGTTAGCCACTCTGCTCCTCCCCGTGTCAGGCCATCTCGCTGAGTTGCCTCTTATAACACTTCCAGCACTGTTGCATCTTCCGGCTGTCTCCACCTGGCTATAGCAAGGTGCAACCAGACTGCAAGTATGTAAGTCCTGCAGAGTTTTGCTTCTCTGGCCTATACCCTACCAGTAGTGGATATATTAGGCAGATAAATAAACAAAAAATAACTAATACCTAAAAAAATATTTTATTAGTAGCCAGTAAAAAAACTTGATGACAAATAACCACAGACCAACACCCTAAAACACAAAAGCATAGGCTCCTAGTGTACCCTATTACTCCCTAGTATACCCTTCCTAACAGCGGAGGTTGGCACCCTATCTTGTACACAAAATGGCACCCCCACTCACCGACGGCTCGCCCTAGATACACACTAATGAACCCTAAGAAAAATATATACAATATAAAAAAATACACCGGTTCAAGATAAAGCGTGCCGTACTAAAGAGGAAAGGAAGGTGGAGAGAAAAAAGGTGATAACTAACAATTTTTCCAAAAGCAGACACAGACAGTCTTGCTTAAATCAAAAAGGAGCCAAATAACAATACTAATAAACATACATGACTAAAAAATGGAGGTCCAGATAGCATTATGATCCATCTGAAGGGGTTAAATCATTTTACGAGCACTGCTTTAGCACAGCTCCTGGCTGTAAAATGATTTAAACCCTTCAGATGGATTTACTTCGTGGGACTTTACCTGAGCGACGGAAGGTATGAGATATTGTTGTTTTTTTATTTTTCCTTTGTTACAGAACGAGGGTCATCAGGTGGATTACCGGTATAATAAAATATTACAACAACCTGTGTCTTTATTTCATTAAAATACTTTTAAATAATGTGTGTGTGTTTTATTAACCATTTCGTACAATTGGATTAATAATGGATAGGTGTCACAATTGACACCTCTCCCTTATTAATCTGGCTTAATGTCACCTTACAATAGCAAGGTGACATTAACCCTTCATTACCCCATCGCTACATGGGAGTGGGAAGAGAGAGGCCACGTGCCAGAATAGGTGCATGTTCCAGATGTGCCTTTTCTGGGGTGGCTGGGGGCAGATGTTTTTAGCCAGGGGGGGCCAATAACCATGGACCCTCTCTAGGCTATTAATATCTGCCCTTAGTCACTGGCTTTACCACTCTGGTGGAGAAAATTGCGCGGGAGCCCACGCCAATTTTTTCCGCCATTTAACCCTTTATTTTACAAGCTAGAGGGCCCACATTTTGCACATACACACTACTAACATTAGTAGTGTGGAATATGCAAAAAAAAAGGGATATGAGATGGGTTATTGTATGTAAACCATGTCTCATATCATGTCGGGTGTTGGGGGTCGAGGGCCCATCTCTGCACAGGGGGAATCTCGGGCCATCTCTGCTGCGGTCTCCCATTCTTCTCCTGCCGCAGTGGAGCCTGCACGGCGGAGACGTCGGTCCCAGGGTCTTGCTCAGTCTGACTCTGTACAGAGAGTTGCTGCTGCTTTTCCTGCTCCTGCCATTGAAGTCAGTGCTGGACAGCGGCGAGCAGACGCTTCTGGGACTAAGTCCTGCTTTTCTCGTTCTGAGCATGCCCAGAGTAAGATCTCTCAGTGGAGATCGAGGGTCACATGATCAAACACTGCAGCTAAGGTCCTGTAGGTGCTCACGCTCTGTGGCAGCCTCTCATTGGTCCTTCCAGGAAGGTCCTGTACGTGCTGCTACTATTTAAGGCTCGCATGGCCATGCGCTAGTATTGCTCTTTATTTATGTACTTTGCGCCAGTGTGGTCTTGTATGAGAGTATTCAGGGACCTGGCCTAAATAAGCCCTTAGAATGCTGGCACCTCCGTCGAGGAGTTTCGTGTGCGTGCATGACCACTGACTGCTCTTGTTTAGGCAGTTAGCCTGTGCCTCTGTGGAGTCTAACAGGGCGCAGCGCTTTGAGTTCACGGCTGCTCTGTGAAGTAACACAGTTAGCTAACACCGCCATTAAGTTCCGCTATTTGCTAGCAGCAGGTTCTCCTGCACGGTGGACACCGGGCTGCGAACGCGTCTATCATAATAAAATCTATATATTCATTTGGTGCGTTCCGATAGCCCTAACATCGGGTTTGTGAAGGAGAAATGAAAAGCCGGCAATTGAATTACCGGCTCTTCACATATATCGCGCTGAATTAAATATAAATACAGTATATATATATATGTGTGTCTCAATGACATATATATACATACTGTATTTATGTTTTAACGAACATTTGAGCACATAAATCCATTAGATGTCGGTTTTGCAAGCCTGCGAGAAAATCTCGCAGTACGGATGCCATACGGATTACATACGGAGGATGCCATGCGCAAAATACGCTGCCACACCCTGCCTACGGATGACATACGGATTACTAGTTTGGGAACATTTCTGCGTATTACGGCCGTAAAATACGAACCGTATTTACATACGCTATTACGCTGTGTCTGACAGACACTCTGTGGTTCACTTATAAAAGATGGCCCAGGTCACGTGTCTTGGTTACTGACGTGCTGGACACGTGACTAGCAGTAGTTTTGGCCCCGCCCCAGAATGTGTTACGTTTTGTTGCCATGGTTGCGAACGCTTGGTAACGGCGGAGGCGGCTCATGCGCAGAACAGTGATCGCTATGGATTGTGGGAAAGGAAAGGCTTGTCGGTCCTGAGTATACGGTACCCGGAGCCTTGGAGACGGGTGTAAACCGAAAGCAGGGCTGAGCGGGGGGAGCAGGAGGCGCACAGCACGGTTCTGCCCTTCTCCTCTGCCGCTGAGCAGTGACGTCTCCCGGTGTCCGGGATGGACGCTGCGCTTGTGCGGCGCACACAGGAATCCCTGGGAAAGGTGATCAGGAAACCGCCTCTGACGGATAAACTACTCGGGAAGCCTCCATTCCGGTACCTGCACGACATCCTGACAGAGGTGAGGACGGGGCCAGACATGAGGAGGGCAACCTGTATGTGTGAGAACCACAACTCCCAGAATCTCCTCACCGAGCATGCTGAGACTTGTAGTACTGTGGGAGTTTTAAATATAATGTCTACTATGAATCTGTGCTGGAGGAAGAAAGGCAGATACGGGACGCCTGATACGGAGAGCTTGTTACGGGGCGCCTGATACGGGGAGCTTGTTACGGGGAGCTTGTTACGGGGCGCCTGATACGGGGAGCTTGTTACGGGGCGCCTGATACGGGGAGCGCTGTACGAGGCGCCTGATACGGGGAGCTTGTTACGGGGCGCCTGATACGGGGAGCTTGTTACGGGGCGCCTGATGCGGGGAGCTTGTTACGGGGCGCCTGATACGGGGAGCTTGTTACGGGGTGCCTGATGCAGGGAGCTTGTTACGGGGTGCCTGATGCAGGGAGCTTGTTACGGGGCGCCTGATGCGGGGAGCTTGTTACGGGGCGCCTGATGCGGGGAGCTTGTTACGGGGCGCCTGATACGGGGAGCTTGTTACGGGGCGCCTGATACGGGGAGCTTGTTACGGGGAGCTTGTTACGGGGCGCCTGATACGGGGAGCTTGTTACGGGGCGCCTGATGCGGGGAGCTTGTTACGGGGCGCCTGATACGGGGAGCTTGTTACGGGGCGCCTGATGCGGGGAGCTTGTTACGGGACGCCTGATACGGAGAGCTTGTTACGGGGCGCCTGATACGGGGAGCTTGTTACGGGGAGCTTGTTACGGGGCGCCTGATACGGGGAGCTTGTTACGGGGCGCCTGATACGGGGAGCGCTGTACGAGGCGCCTGATACGGGGAGCTTGTTACGGGGCGCCTGATACGGGGAGCTTGTTACGGGGCGCCTGATGCGGGGAGCTTGTTACGGGGCGCCTGATACGGGGAGCTTGTTACGGGGTGCCTGATGCAGGGAGCTTGTTACGGGGTGCCTGATGCAGGGAGCTTGTTACGGGGCGCCTGATGCGGGGAGCTTGTTACGGGGCGCCTGATACGGGGAGCTTGTTACGGGGCGCCTGATACGGGGAGCTTGTTACGGGGCGCCTGATACGGGAAGCTTGTTACGGGGCGCCTGATACGGGGAGCTTGTTACGGGGCGCCTGATACGGGGAGCTTGTTACGGGGCGCCTGATACGGGAAGCTTGTTACGGGGCGCCTGATGCGGGGAGCTTGTTACGGGGCGCCTGATGCGGGGAGCTTGTTACGGGGCGCCTGATGCGGGGAGCTTGTTACGGGGCGCCTGATGCGGGGAGCTTGTTACGGGGCGCCTGATGCGGGGAGCTTGTTACGGGGCGCCTGATGCGGGGAGCTTGTTACGGGGCGCCTGATGCGGGGAGCTTGTTACGGGGCGCCTGATGCAGGGAGCTTGTTACGGGGCGCCTGATGCAGGGAGCTTGTTACGGGGCGCCTGATGCAGGGAACATTGTACTGGGAACTCGATACAGGTCACGTGATGCGGGGAGTGTGATAAGGTGTGTTTGATTCGGGGCGCCTGATATGAGGAGTGTGATGCGGGGAGCGCAATGTGTACACTTCGTTCAGCACATATGACACAAGCCTTTTGCCTCATATTGACGTGTTACATGCGAGTTTTGCCGCTAATCTGGTGGGTGGCGTCACTGTGCACTGCAGGGCTGGAGTCCACAGGGAATTCTGCACAATGAATTGACACGCTGCAGATTGTAAGTCAATTTCCATGTAAATAATATTTTCACTGTGTAGATGAGCTTTGTTATGGATCACTGGCACTGCATTATACAGTGAATTTATCACTGGAAATTCCACACCGCAGATTGTCAGGTAATAAGTTCTGTGGGCGCTCGGCCTTAGGACTCGTGCAAGCGACTGATTTTCTTGGACGAGTGTCATCTGTGGTGTTCATGGATAGCACGTGTACCTATGATATTCTATGGGGCTGTGCACATGTCCATTTTTTTTTTCCTTGAACTGAGTGGTCCGTGGAAAAGATTGAAGACATGACCGATTACAATCTGGGTAGGCTGGGTTAACATCGGTAATGCAAGTCAATGGTTCCTTGGAAATCGTATAAAGTCAGTCAATAAGTAATAGTCGCCTTAGACATCATGCACGAGAAAAGCAGACCGAGTTTCATCAGCTTGTCATTGGAATGTCATCTGAGTTATCAGAATTTGTTCGATTCTCATCAGATTTCTCATATATGAGAAGAAAAACAAAAGGTTAACGCCAGTCATGTGTAAATGTGCCCTAATATAATGTCTGGGCCATAATATGTTGTGCTTTTATGTTTCAGGTTATTAGAACAACGGGGTTTTTTAAGGGCTTATACACCGAATCTGAACTGAAATCGGATAATGTGAAGGTAAGGACTGCTACTCCCAACATCATTCTTCATCATCCATTTCTTATTACTCCCTATTAAACCTTAACAGGGAATTATGTTGTGTCCTCAAAAAAAAAAAAAAAAAGTTTTCATCAGTAAGCTGGATCTTTTTTTTTTCATCTGCTTTGGGTCCATGTTTCCGTTTTTACCATCCAATTGTCATCCTCTTTTCATGACCCATTTACTTTAATGGCTCAGGTTTGACCTGCAAATTGGTCCAAAATAGAGATGTCTGTTTTTGTGTGCAGACCTATGATCAGCAAATAAAATGCTGGAATGTGAATACCCCACAGGATATAATATGTCCGTGTGCTATCTATTATAGAAGCAGACACCATTGATAGAGGACCTGTCAGAAGGGGCTAGTCCAAACAGTGCCAGATATATGGGCCTTTTTATGTAATGCTAGTTTTGATAGTCTTTACTAAGGGGGGGGGGGGGGTTGTATTTCTGGAACCATTTTGAGGAGTAAAAATAAGGGAAAACATTACTGTTGACCCAGTGACAGGTCAACATTAAAGGGAATTTTGCTTATATGTATTTCCAGAAGCAAATCTCCATATTGTGCCTTATAACCTCGCATATCAATGTAAGTGCTCGTCAGATGTAGGTTTTTAGGGAGTCTTAGGCGAAGGTGAGTATGTACTGTTTGTTTTTTTTTACATTTTACACCGGTAACCAGGGTAAACATCGGGTTACTAAGCGCGGCCCTGCGCTTAGTAACCCGATGTTTACCCTGGTTACCTGGGGACCTCGGCATCGTTGGTCGCTGGAGAGCGGTCTATGTGACAGCTCTCCAGCGACCACACAGCGACGCTGCAGCGATCGGCATCATTGTCGCTATCGCTGCAGCGTCGCTTAATGTGAAGGTACCTTTATAGAGGCATCGTTTCATATAACTGCTATCACATTTAGGATCTTTCACATTCATTTCTGTAAATAGGACACAAAGGATGACCCCTAAACCCTCTCCTAAAATCTGCAGATAAGACTCCTCTTATGTGAAAATTTTTTGAAGATGACTTGCACTTTCTAATGCTATAATGACATTGATAATTTTTTCCAGTACTTTAAAGGTGTTTTCTAGCTCTTTGAAAAAAAAGTAAAAAAGCAGTGAATACACTGAAATAACTTAAAAAAAACAAACAACACATTTGTCTCTTCAGTCCCCTGCTGATTCAGTGCAGGTGACCCGGGGCCACGTGTCTTTGTTTGCAAGCTGCTAGCCCAAGTGGTGGTGATATCTTGCAGGATGTGGCCCATGATTGGTGGCAGCAGTGACATGGGCCAGGAGGGACTGATTGGCTGCAGCAGTGATATGGGCCAGGAGGGACTGATTGGCTGCAGCAGTGATATGGGCCAGGAGGGACTGATTGGCTGCAGCAGTGATATGGGCCAGGAGGGACTGATTGGCTGCAGCAGTGATATGGGCCAGGAGGGACTGATTGGCTGCAGCAGTGATATGGGCCAGGAGGGACTGATTGGCTGCAGCAGTGATATGGGCCAGGAGGGACTGATTGGCTGCAGCAGTGATATGGGCCAGGAGGGACTGATTGGCTGCAGCAGTGACATGGGACAGGAGGGACTGATTGGCTGCAGCAGTGACATGGGACAGGAGGGACTGATTGGCTGCAGCAGTGACATGGGACAGGAGGGACTGATTGGCTGCAGCAGTGACATGGGACAGGAGGCACTGATTGGCTGCAGCAGTGACATGGGACAGGAGGCACTGATTGGCTGCAGCAGTGACATGGGACAGGAGGGACTGATTGGCTGCAGCAGTGACATGGGACAGGAGGGACTGATTGGCTGCAGCAGTGACATGGGACAGGAGGGACTGATTGGCTGCAGCAGTGACATGGGACAGGAGGGACTGATTGGCTGCAGCAGTGACATGGGACTGATTGGCTGCAGCAGTGACATGGGACAGGAGGGACTGATTGGCTGCAGCAGTGACATGGGACAGGAGGCACTGATTGGCTGCAGCAGTGACATGGGACAGGAGGGACTGATTGGCTGAAGTAGTGACATGGGCCAGGAGGGACTGATTGGCTGAAGTAGTGACATGGGCCAGAAGGGACTGATTGGCTGCAGCAGTGACATGGGCCAGGAGGGACTGATTGGCTGAAGTAGTGACATGAGACAGCAGGGACTGATTGGCTGCAGCAGTTACATGGGCCAGAAGGGACTGATTGGCTGCAGCAGTGACATGAGACAGCAGGGACTGATTGGCTGCAGCAGTTACATGCTGACAGTTTGTAATCAAAGTCTGATGGCGACAGCTGCAACCCCTACACTGGTGAGAATTAGTTTCCATTGATCCTGTATATCCCCATGGGCTCTGTGGTGTTGTGTGGTCGCGTCCTTGGATACCAGCGGACAGGTCCACATTTATGTCCATGGGAAATAGATATCTCTGGCATGTATTGGAGGATTTTGCTGCATGACCTGATGCCATGTAGACAAAATGTTACAGAGATCAATGGAACCATTAGAAGAAATAAGGCGAATTAAGATTTGTCATATTTCAGAATTTTATGTTTTGTTTTTTAAAAACAGGTTCCTTTTTTTCAGACGGGAAAGCCTGGAGCCTTTTAAAATGTAGACTGTGCCTTTAAAAAAGTCTTGATCCGATATGAACATCCCATCGCATAAAATCTGACCCTGTCCCTTTTGCTCTGTGTTCCCACCATATTCTTAGCTATGTAAATGTATGATGGTATCCAGTGGAACCGAATAAATTATTTCACGCCTGTAAACATGGCACATTCCCGAGATATCACTTACGTGGCAACTGCCTTATAAACTGTCCGGGGGTTGCCCAGTTACACTTGACTACAAGGGCAAGATACAGTGGCTGATGTTAGTGGGAGGCTGCCAGGGTGGAACGACTGTAGGAAGCCGTGCGTAGCCCCAAGAGTGTGGAGCTTTATATGTGACCTGTGTGACTGCCGGCACCGTAATCTGCAGACCGTGCCATGTTCACACCTCAACATTGATATTGCAACACCAAGATAGAAAAGTTGTGTTATTATAGAAATCATAGGATGGATAGACACGACTAATAATATGCAACAGATAAAAAATGGATATAAAATAAAAAAATCTCAATTTAATCAGTATCGAGTATGAGCGCCACAAGCAAAAATCCCAGCAGTTACACGTCTTAGCTATTATCAATGATTGAGAAATGTTTGTCCACGCTGAATGCACTTGTCCTTTTAATTTGTGCTTAGGATACATGAAACTGCAATGCTTGTGTATTACATCCAACGTCAGGGCTTCATGGGTGTACCAACATGGCAGATCGCATAGAGGCCTGTCCCCGTACTAGCCTCTTAAATGTTACTGTTGTGGTTGAAGCAAGCTCGGATCACAATCATTGCTCTCAGATGCCTGCAGTGTAAAGGCTCATTCACATGTCCATTTTCTTTGTGTGGGAGTCTTATCTGTGTGTTTCACGGATACCACTCATACCTACAATAGTGAAGGGGAGGGGGGCTGTCACATGTCCGTGATTTTTCACATACTGAGCGATCCACTCAAAATCGCCGAGACATGTCCAATGTTCATCTGAATGTCAGAACAAAATCGGCAATGTGATAGAATGTGTGGGTATGTGAAAGAAATCTGACAACACTCTGATGCCATTTGAGTGCTGTCCATTTTTCTCGGACTACTACCATGTTTTCCTGAAACTAAAACTGGGTCCTGTATTTTTTTGCTCCGAAAGTTGGGATAAGGCTTATTTTTAGGGGATATCTTATTTTTTTCTGTGAACAAAAATCCACTTTTATTCTTGAACAACAAATATAATCATGTCAATACGCACGCACGCACACACACCTGCATATACGTACACATGAATGTGCACGCACTGCACATATACACATGAATGTGCACGCACTGCACATATACACATGAATATGCACACACTGCACATGCATACACGAATATATACACACTGCACATACATACACATGAATATATACACACTGCACATACACATGACTACACACACTGCACATACATACACATGAATATACACACTGCACATACATACACGTGACTATACACACTGCACATACATACACATGAATATACACACACTGCACATACATACACATGAATATATACACACTGCACATACATACACATGAATATATACACACACTGCACATACATACACGTGACTATACACACACTGTATATACAGTGGGGCAAAAAAGTATTTAGTCATTCAGCAATAGTGCAAGTTCCACCACTTAAAAAGATGAGAGGCGTCTGTAATTTACATCATAGGTAGACCTCAACTATGAGAGACAAACTGAGAAAAAAAAATCCAGAAAATCACATTGTCTGTTTTTCTATCATTTTATTTGCATATTATGGTGGAAAATAAGTATTTGGTCAGAAACAAAATTTCATCTCAATACTTTGTAATATATCCTTTGTTGGCAATGACAGAGGTCAAACGTTTTCTGTAAGTCTTCACAAGGTTGCCACACACTGTTGTTGGTATGTTGGCCCATTCCTCCATGCAGATCTCCTCTAGAGCAGTGATGTTTTTGGCTTTTCGCTTTGCAACACGGACTTTCAACTCCCTCCAAAGGTTTTCTATAGGGTTGAGATCTGTACGTAGGGTTGAGATCTGCCCCACTGTACGTACACATGAATATACACACACTGCACATATGGTACATAACAGCCTGTGTCCTCTTCAGTTTTTCTACTCCCTAAGTTAATAGGACCTGTTGTGACCTCATGGTCACATGACCTTGATGTCCCTGAGGGTATGTGCACACGTCCGGATTTCTTGCAGAAATTTCCTGAAGAAAACCGGAAATTTTCTGCAAGAAATCCGCATTTTTTTTTTTTTGCATTTTATTTCCGTTTTTTTCGCGTTTTTTTAGCATTCTGCAAGCGTAATTAGCTTGCAGAATGCTAACGTTTTCCAAGCGATCTGTAGCATCGCTTGGAAAACTGACTGACAGGTTGGTCACACTTGTCAAACATAGCGTTTGACAAGTGTGACCATCTTTTTACTATAGATGCAGCCTATGCAGCATCTATAGTAAAAGATAGAATGTTTAAAAATAATAAAAAAAATTAAAAAAATGGTTATACTCACCTGCAGGCGTCCGTTCCTATAAATGCCGGTGTGGTTCAGGACCTTCCATGACGTTGCGGTCACGTGAGCGGTCACATGACCGGTCTCGACCAATCACAAGACCGTGACGTCATCGCAGGTCCTTCACCGCACACCAGCTATAGAAACCGAAGCGGCAGCATGCAGCGGAGAGGCGGGAAGACATCGAAGGTGAGTATATCACTATTTTTTATTTTAATTCTTTTTTTTGGACCAATTATATGGTGCCCAGTCCGTGGAGGAGAGTCTCCTCTCCTCCACCCTGGGTACCAACCGCACATAGTCTGCTTACTTCCCGCATGGTGTGCACAGCCCCGTGCGGGAAGTAAGCAGATCAATGCACTCCTAGGTGTGCGGAATCCCCTGAAATTCCGCATTTTAATGAACATGTTGCTTTTTTTTCCGCGATGCGATTTTTTTCTACATTTGCACAAAAAATGCGGAATACACTGAAAATAATGGGAGGCATATGTTAGTGTTTTTTTCGCGTTTTTATCACGTTTTTATAGCGAAAAAACGCGAAAAATACTGAACGTGTGTACATGGCCTAAAGATCCTTTAAGCAGGCTTAACCTTGGAATAGAAACACTGGGGACCCCGGGCAATTACCCACACACCTGCCCCCTGCCTAACTCTGGCACTGAGTGTATCTAGGGCTTGTTTTTGGAGTAGGGCTTATATTTCAAGCATACTTCAAAAATCCTGTAAAATCATGGCAGGACTTATTTTCAAAGTACCGTATGTTTTATTTTTGGAGAAACACGGTAGATAAGAAAAGGCGAAGAATCTTTTTATTTTTTTTGTTTCTCATCTGACAAAAGCTAAAACTCAGACCAATGTCATCTTATATATGATATAAGGTTAATGTGTAGGTAATGGTGTTAGAATCATGCCTGCCTTCCTGGAAACGCAGCTATAGGGAAAAAAGGGATTGATATTCTCCCTGTAACTGATAAATTGCAGTCATTGGGGCGGTGCAGGGACCCGCTGCTGTCACCGCTCAATATACAATGAGCAGGCTTTAATCACTCCTTGAATCTTTGATTGACAGCCTTTTCTCCACCATGTCTGCAGAGCAAGGTTGTCAATCACAAGTGCCAAAAAGTGATGACAGTGCGCTCTCTGTGTCCGGTAACTGCTTCCTGCACCGCCCCGATGACTGTAAGCCAACTGCTTCTGAGGGGTCGTTTATTAAGGCAGGCATAATTTTAAGACTATTCACCTACAGATGAACCCGATATCTGCAGGTAATTAGCATTTCTTGACATGACAGGTGGTTGACATTAAGCAGAGGCTAAAATACAGTTTGGCTTTTGCCATAAATGAGCGACTGTGAGTGACCTGGGAACGCTGCTGGCTTTATTCTCAGCTAACTGGTGGCCAGCACATTTTGATAATGATGACTGACTCATGTACCCACGATGCAATTTGTCGTCATCTTCTCATCATTATTGTCCATGCAACAAAGTTGCAACCAGGGTCTGTGTTGCTGCAACAAGTGGTCTAGAAATGATGATGTCTAATCCTCTCCAGTGTAAATGCAGGTCAGTCAGCGCAGATTTAAGCTGTACTAATCTGAAGAGCGGTAAGACTAAGGTCTTTACAGAGTTTGTCCGTCATCCATTCTGTGCTCCAGTCTATTAGTGTGTAGCGCCTGTCATCTCTGCTCTTGGGGGCCCGTCCTGCCAGGTAACGGGGGCCAGCTTAGATTTTCCAGAGTGTATTATTCCAGTACTTTTGACTGTCCTTAAAGAGGTTTTCCACTACTAATTTCACTCGCTTTCCTATGTCCTAACCCTTCCTAACCATCGGTTTTCCTACATACTCCTACCTGCCCTGCGCCTATAAGCTCATCCCTACGTGGGTCATCTAGTCTGCTGTGATTCCAGCTCTGCTACTTCTGCTCTGGAAATCTGAATCGGACGTACTGAGTAGCGTACGTCGTTAGTGGGGGCAGGGCTCCATCTGTGAGTGACAGCAGATTTTCAGTCTTCTCTGCCTGGATCCTGCGGGGTGTCGTACCCTCAACTGACAAGCTGGGCTGAGCCCCCTAGTCGGGTCCTGGCCGGGAGTATGCATATCGCATACCTGACCGCCGTTCCCAGTGTAGACACTAGCTAATACTCACAGTGCATGCGTTGGAAGTATTCACAAGTCTGCAGTCACATTCTAGCAGGACAACCCTTTAAGGAAGGCCCCAAATATTTTTTTCTGTGTTCTTCATTCTTAGGATAAAGACGCCAAAATCAGCTTCTTACAGAAGGCAATAGATGTCGTCATTCTGGTCTCCGGGGAGCCGCTTTCGGTCAAGCCAGCTCGTATTGTGGCGGGACATGAACCAGACAAGACCAATGAGTTCCTCCAAGCCATAGGAAAATGCTGCCTGAATAAAGTAAGTGCAGATGTCACCTGAGAACTCTGCTAGTTTACATGAAAGGTGGATTTCCGCCTGCAAAATTGATCACTTATCCACTAGGTAGATTTAGCTAAAGGTTCAATGTAGACTTTTAAGATTGCTACTTCTAATAGGTGGCGCTAGAGTTTGTTTTCTTCTCTGAAGAGGCAGTTTGCATATGAAACCCATTAGAATGAATGAGAAATAGGATGTCCATGCAATGAGTGGGGACAGAGGATACCCTAACCCGCCACTCGACACTATGGCTATTACATGAGGGTTCAGAAATAATAATCTACATGTATACATCCCATGTAGGATCAGCAGTTTTTTTGGCAGCATTATGCTGTGGTCACACCATGTACCCTACATTCTTTTTAACCAGCTGTCCAGTGATGATGCCGTAAAGCGGATATTATCAGGAGAAAAAGTAGACCCCAAAGGCAAGCCCCCATCAAGTTCCAAATCTCAAGATAAAGAGAACAGAGAAGCAAAGGATGAAGAGCGGAGAGGTCACAAGGAGAAAGAAGTAGGTTAGAGTCACTGACGGGAATTTGCTGTTAACTTTGATACAGTCATTTATGAAGTGATAGACATGAAGTCCTAAGGATGGATAAAATATGTACTAACATTGTAAGTCAATTAAAAGAGGCCATGCAACCAAGACTATTGATAAGTGACTTTTTAAATGAGGTTATTCAGCTTCCTGTTTTAATGTGAGTGCAAAAAAAACCATGAAACTCACAAATGGCTTGCATAAATTAAAGGGAATCTGTCACCACATTTGACCTATCTAAATTATTAATATGGGCATAGAGGTTATAGATTGCTGAAAAAAACACTTACATGATTGCCTCACATCAGTTGTCTTGTTGCTGAGAAATTCATCTTTTATCACTTTAAATAAATGACCTCTTCCAAGCTCTGGGGCGGACGCTGCCTGGAAGATAACTCTGCCCCCAGAGCTTATTATACATGAAGGAGAGTTACCAGTGTGATGGTTACCTGTGTGATGGCCGCTCTCTGCTCTCCTGATCTTATTGCAAAGCTGTGTGTGATTATACCTGACACATCTGCAGGTTCCTCTCAGCTTCAACTTCTATCTCACAGGCAGACAGGGTTGTGACATTGTTGAAATACAGCAGAGCGTAGAGGGAAGCAAAAATGTGTTTTCAAGAAAACAAGATTCATTTCTCCTTTTCTACATTAGTCACTTAACTCTGCCTCCAGAGCTTATTATACATGAAGGAGAGTTACCAGTGTGAGTCATCTTCCAGGCAACGTCTTCCCCAGAGCCTGGAAGAGGTCATTTATATAAATTGATAAAAGATTATTTATTCACAACAAGACATGAGATATGACACATACAGGTAGAACTTTTTTTCAGAAGTCTATAACCTGTATTCCCATATTAATAGTTTATATAGCTCAAATGTGGTGACAGATTCCCTTTAAGAAAACTACCCCTTTCTCAAGATGTTAACGATCCTGGCACCTTCACTTTCAGCATTGTTTTGACAGAGGAAGAGTTTCCTGAATTGACATGTGACTAGTGGTGTGTTTGAAGGGGGCTGGCTGGCTTATTTCAGTAGCGAAGTCCAAGTCATTGACTGCGAAGGCTGACTTAGCTATTAGATGAGCCAGTCAGCCAACCCTCCTCCCTCCATCTCTCTGAAGTAATGTACTTGTAATTGGAGTGAAGTTGACTTCTAGTCGTTACATCACATGGTTTGAAGGGGTTGTCCATGACCCCCATCAATCCCACATTGATGGCCTATTCAATGGCCACGTCATTAATATGTTAGTCCCAGAGAACCCTTTTAATGGGCATCACTTTTAAATGGATCTGAATTTCAGACAAATCATTTGCCATATAATGTTCATGATATATTGCCTTTTGTTACCGTTTTTTCTTTTGTTCCACTTTTTAGGACAAAAGAGAAACTGAAATCAGAGAAAGAAGTGGAAGCAGAGATAGGAAGGACAGGCAACAACTCAAAGAGGAAGAGAAAAAAGAACGGGAAAGACGGAAAGAAAGGGAGAGAACTGGGGAGACGGAGAGAGATGGTTTAAGAGAGGGAGAGAAAAATGAGAAGGAAAAGAACAGAGCGCGTGAGTCCCGATCAGATACTGATAAAGATAGAAGTAAAGACAAGTCTGAGCGAGAGAAGGGCAAGGAAAGGGAGAGACGTAGTGAAGGGAGTCATGGAAAAGAGAAGGACAGAGCGAGAGAGAAAGTGAGAGAGCGAGACAGAGACCAGGAAAGAAGTCTGGTCAAAGAGAAGGATTCAGATCATCGCAATCGTGACCGGGACAGTGATCATGGGGAGCGTAGTAGGGAACGGGAGCAAGAAAAGACGCGGAACCGAGATAGGGAAAAAGAGCGCAAAAGGGAGAGAGACCCTGAGAGGGAAAGAAGGAAGGAACGTGGAAGAGATGACAAGCTGCAAGATGAGGAAAGGACAGAACGAAAGGTATGCACATGAATAAGTTTAAATGTCCACTTTAAACTAGACACTCAATGCTAAAAGAAACAAAACCCCATTGTGCTCCGATAATGCCTTTTATTGTATGACCAGCAGGGGTTAACAAGGTTGCATTAGTGTTACAGCAGTTCTCTCCCAGGATTGGCTTCCTTCTGATTCTTCAGATTTGCAGTAGCACATTGATTGGTTAGGTATGCCTGTACTGGGGAGCGGCAGCCTTCTTTACCGGCCCTCTCTGGTGCTGGAGAGCAAGTCTTGTCAGGTGTATCTATGTGCACAGCTGGCTCAGTGAGTAAGCCATCCAGATTTACCCCCGAGTTTGGCGATCGGACCTGCGTTTCTCACTTAGTGTTACTAAGCAGCAGACCAAACTTATTTAGGCCACAGCTTCGCAAACATCAGAGTTAATAATTAATTGTGGAGTGCGACAGTGCGCTGAGTCATATCTATAGGAAATTCTAGTTTTCTCTAATTGTTAAATATCAAGTATGGCAGAATGCTGGAGCTCAGCGGCATGCTTTGTATCATAGCAGATGCTCACTGTCTCAATATTCCCTTTATTTTACTTTAACTCTTTGCACATTTTCTCCTTATACCCAATGTATATCTTGTTCTACCAGAGACTGCAGACCTCATATGGCATTTAAAAAATAAGTGCATTAATATGCATAGAAGCAAACCGGTGAGATTTACCGATAATCTTTCATGTTTTTTTTCTTTAATCTTCATTGCTGAGTAATCTTAGTCAGAGTTTCCAGTGTCGGAGCTTCTATTCAGGTTTTTGCTCCACCTTGATCACGTATTCGCCATTATTCAAGATGTTGATTTTCATTCCACACAAGTGATCAGGAGTTGGCACTCAGCAGTTAAGTCAACAGCAATGCAGTCTTCTAGGATCTGTCATCCAGGCAAAAGTCCTCTGTTCTGGCTCACCTGAGTATTCATTATTTATTTTTTTTTATCCAGAAGTTTGGGCCTATTGTGTATGGTCATTACCAACAGGGCTTTGGCAACCATGCCTCTTTAGTGAAAAAAATAGCTAAATAAAAAGGTCCATATCTCTGGGACCGTGTGGACTCTTTCCCCGTAAAATAAGGACCTATCCCGAAAATAAGTCCTAGCATGATTTTGCAGGAGTTTTGGAGTATTCTTGAGATATAAGCCCCACCTAACAAATAAACCCTAATTACAGTCAGGGCCGCTGTTGGGGCAGAGGTTAACGGGGCTATTGCCCTGGACCCCCCACTCTCATAGGGACCGCCAGCGTTTCTGGTCCAAGGTTAAGATTGTTCCAAGACCTTTAGTGGTATCATGGATTTTAAGTGTGTGTATGTGTGTGTTTTGATATGTTTATATCTGAATAAATGTTTTTGTTTTGTTTTTTGTTCAAGATTAAATTTGAGTTGTTGTTTTTTTGGGAAAAAATAAGACCTCCCCTGAATTAAGCCCTAAGGCTAGTTTCACATTTGCGGTTTAGTCCGCAGCGTTTTGTCCGCAACCGCAAACGCATGCTAACGCAGCATTTTTTACCCACATCAGCTTACGCATGACAGGAAAAAAACGCTGCGTTTGCATGCATTTTTTGCATGCGTTTGCGCTTTTTATGCGCATGCGTTCGATATTTTCAGGAGGGCGTGTCTCAGTGGGCGTGGCTAAATCAGTTTCTGGACATGTGCAGTCCGAAGCGCATCGAACGCATGCTCCCATAGACAGTAATGCGTTTGTTTTACGCACTCCTCCGCATGCACATGCCTGCGCATATTTGACGGAAATTTGCCACCTCAAAAATTGCAACATGGTGCGTTAGCCGCGCCCTGTCGCACACCGCGAAAAAGACGCATGCGTAAGCACACATGGGCAAACGCATGCACCTGCATCTACAATGTTAAACATATGAAATCAAGACGCATGCGGATGTATGCATCAGAAATGCTGCGGACACAACCGCAAATGTGAAACCAGCCTAACCCATCTTTTGGAGAAAAATAATAATATAAGACCCTTATTTTGGGGAAAACATGGTATGTTTGCTTGTTCTAAGTGGGATTTCTCCAAATTATCTGTAAGCTCTGATACTAACTTCTCAGAGATCTGTCTTCCAGCATAAAGAATCCCAGGAATCTATAAGGAAAACCTCCGAGGTGGTCACAGGGGAAGACAAAGTCATCTCGGATAAAGAGGTAGATGTAGCCTAGTGCTGCCTCCGCCATGTTCACGTATAATGTGCATAGGGGGCTGCACAATTGTCCGCAGCCCTCCAGAGACTTGGGGTAAGATTAGCCGTATTGGCCTCAAGCAGGTCCCTCAGTCTCCAAGAAATAAAAGTTTATTACAGCATAAATATTCAGCTCTAGTTAAAGGATAGTTTACATGTGCTGATTTTAGATTTTCATTAAAAATTGATGTTAATTAGGAAAAGGGAAACGGTACAACTCCATATTGAGAAACAGCTTGTCGGGTCCAGTGCAATAAGCCGGCTCATAGTGGTGCGGTTAGTAAGGAATAGATGTTATTGCTTTGCTGCTCATCTGATGGCAGTGTGCCTTCTCTGGCTACTTCATTGTATACTGTAATTTGTAATTATTGTGTTTTGTTTTTTCATTGTCCGTGGAGCCCTCTCCGGCTGGAGAAGAGGTAGATTAATTATCAAGATTCTCTCAGCAAATCTAGATCATAGTTGACATATTTGCAGTTTCCCAGTTCCCCTATGTTTGTACGTAAATTATAGTTGTAAAGATTTTGCATTTCAACAGTTTTCAATAATTTTTTTATTTTTTTTTTTATTTCGAAGCCCCGTGCACAGTCCAAAACTTCACGACCATCAGCCTCAAAACTTCGAGACAGAAGACCGGCAAAACCGAGCGGTGAGGGTTGCTCTAATAGTAGCAAATAAGTTATTGAAAATACTATAAGATTGGTGGGGGTCCAACACCCGATATTATTATTATTTATTTATATAGCACCATTAATTCCATGGTGCTGTACATGAGAAAAGGGGTTACATACAGGGTTATAGATAACATTTACAGTAAACAAATTTACAATGACAGACTGGTTCAGAGGGGAGAGGACCCTGTCCTTGCGGACTTACATTCTACGGGATAATGGGGAAGAGACAGGAGGTCGGGGTGCTGCAGCTCGGGTGGTTGGTGAGGCGGCAGCTCGGGTGGTTGGTGAGGCGGCAGCTCGGGTGGTTGGTGACGCGGCAGCTCGGGTGGTTGGTGACGCGGCAGCTCGGGTGGTTGGTGACGCGGCAGCTCGGGTGGTTGGTGACGCGGCAGCTCGGGTGGTTGGTGACGCGGCAGCTCGGGTGGTTGGTGACGCGGCAGCTCGGGTGGTTGGTGACGCGGCAGCTCGGGCGGTTGGTGACGCGGCAGCTCGGTGGTTGGTGACTCAGCAGAATGATTATTGCAGGCTGTAGGGTTTCCTGAAGAGATAGGTTTTCAGGTTCCGTCAGAAGGATCCGAAGGTGGTGGATAATTGGACGGGTTGAGGCGTGGAGTTCCAGAGGATGGGGGATATTCATGAGAAATCTTGGAGGCGGTTGTGTGAGGAACGAATAAGTGTGGAGGAGAGTAGGAGGTCTTGAGAGGATCGGAGATTACGTGAGGGAAGATATTGGGATATCCCGATATTTGGGATATCCCACGCGATCAGGTGTTCTCAATTTGAATTAATAGGAACTAGTGGTGAGCGAACGTGCTGGGATAAGGTGTTTTCCGAGCATGCTCAGGTGCTAACAGAGTGACTTTGGCGTGCTCGAAACATTTGTTTGAGTCACCGCGGCTGCATGTCTCGCGGTTGTTCGACAGCCCCAACATATGCAGGATTGCCTAACAAACAGGTAATCTCATCATGTGTTGCGGCTGTTGAACAGCCTCAAGACATACAGTCGCGGGGACTCAAACAAATGTTTCGAGCACGCCGAAGACACTGAGCACTTTTGCTCACCAATAATAGGAGGAAATCTGCAGTACCGAACAGCCGCCACTACACCGTAAGTAGCGCTGTGCTGTTTAGCTCCATAAATGTTAACAACCTGCATCCACAGCACAGTAAACAGCTGACTGGTGGGGCTGCTGGGCCGGACCCCCATCAATCTGATATTGATAACTTATCATAAGGATAAATCCTCTATATAAAAGTAGTGGAACAACCCTTTAAATGTTTACATTGCTGCAGCAATAATATAGAAATTTGGATTTCCAATCTTTTATTAAATATACACCACCGCTTCTAATGATCCAACTAGTTATTCAAACTTAGCGCAAAGTTACAGGATTGTAATGGTTACTTTTTATTCACTTTACAGGAGATGCTGCCAGTGATGAAGGTAAGACCCTTCAGTAGTTATAACTCGTCCAATATACAAATAAAGAAAACCTGCCACATCCCCTTCATTACATAAAGATATTAGGAGGAGAGGGTTTAGGGGAACCATATCAGCGGTGAACAAAGACTCAAGATGGGAGAGTCTGATCACATTGATTTATTGATGGCAATCAGATAAGAGAAAGAGCAGTGTCGTAGAGCTGCTGTCACCAATGTATACCGCAGACATATATCCTACAAAATACAGCCACTACCATAATACATCAAAATACATTTTATTTTACATGTTTAATGCAAACAATCACAATGATTGGAAATGGAACACTCCAAACAAAATAATCTTAAAGGGAACGAGATCCATATGTACAATTTTATGTCTCAGTATGCGCAAAACACTCACAATAGAAGTAGTTTCACAGGTTCATTAATTCTGTTAAATCCCATTTTAAATAAGGTGCATAGAACAAGGTAAAAAAAATCTGACATTTATATGGCAAATGCATTTATACAAAGAATAGTTAATACATACATAAAGTACTTCTATTAAATATATAGAGCCATTAGGCCCATAATTGCTTAATTCATTATTTCCTGAGACATTGAGATTAGTTCTTATAATAACGTGTAGTATATTAGACCATATTAAGAATGAGCTGATGCTTACCAGACCACTACCCTTCTGCTGTTTCACCTCTGCCTCCTGCAGAGTTGTAGTGTCTCCTATGTGATGTATTTACATCAGTCCCAGTGTTTTCTGTTAGGAGTACACCGCAGTATCAGTGAATCCTATGTGATGTATATACAGCTCTGGCAAAAATTAAGAGACCACTGCAAACTGTTCAGTTTGTCTGATTTTTCTCTTTATAGGTACCGTATATAGTCGAGTATAAGCCGAGAATTTCAGCCCATTTTTATAGGCTGAAATTGCCCCTCTCGGCTATACTCGAGTCATATCCAGGAGTCGGCAGGGGAGGTGGAGCAGTAGCTGTGTAATCATACTCACCTGCTCCTGGCGCGGTTCCTGGTTCCCCGGCACCGGCAGCTTCTTCCTGTATTAAGCGGTCACATGGTACCGCTCATTACAGTAATGAATATGGACCTCACTCCACTCCCATAGGGGTGGAGCTGCATATTCATTACTGTAATGAGCGGTACCATGTGACCGCTTAATACAGGAAGAAGCTGCCGGCGCCGGGGAACCAGGGATGTGCAGGGACCGCGCCAGGAGCAGGTGAGTATAACGCAGTGTACGATATTCACCTGCTCCCCGTTCCACCGCCGCTGGCCGCCGCTGCGTCTTCCCTGTCCTCTGCACTGACGCTCAGGTCAGAGGGCGCGATGACGCAATTAGTGTGCGCACCGCCCTCTGCCTGAACAGTCAGTGCGGAGGACCGGGAAGACGCAGCTGCGGCCGGCGGCGTTGGAACGGGGAGCAGGTAAATATAGCAAGTGCCGGGGGCCTGAGCGACGAGAGGGGAGTATGTGATTTTTTTTTTATTTTTTTTTTTTATCGCAGCAACAGCATATGGGGCAAATGTCTACATGGAGCATCTTATGGGGCCATAATCAATGTTTGTGCAGCATTATTGTTGTGAATTCCGCTCTTGGGCTCCCTCCGGTGGCTGTAAGTGGCACTTTTGTGAGTTCTGCTCTTGGGCTCCCTCCGGTGGTTTTGAGTGGTATGGCTGCTTCTTGGATTTAGCATCAGCAGCTGCTTCCACTGATCGTCTTTCTGGCTCGGCTATTTTAGTCTGGCCTTATCGCTCAATCAATGCCAGTTGTCAATTGTTCCTGCTTGGAGTCACGGCTCTTTTGGTTTTCCCTGACACTCTGACCAGTTCAGCAAAGATAAGTCCTTGCTTGTCCTTTTGCAGTCCACTTGTTGTGGACTTTATTGTTCAGCACATTCTATGTTTTTCTCATTTGTCCAGCTTATCAGTATGGATCTATTCAGCTAAGCTGGAAGCTCTGGGCAGCAGATTTTGCCCTCCACACCTTTAGTCAGGTGTGGAGATTTTTGCATTCTCTGCGGTGGACTTTTTCTAGTTTTTATTACTGACCGCACAGTGTTCTGTCCTGTACTATCTATCTAGCTAGAAGTGGCCTCCTTTGCTACATCTTGTTTCATTCTACGTATGTCATTTCCCTCTCCACTCACAGTCATTATTTGTGGGGGGCTGTCCTATCCTTTGGGGATTTTCTCTGAGGCAAGATAGCTTTCCTGTTTCTACCTTTAGGGGTAGTTAGCTCTTAGGCTGTGACGAGGTGTCTAGGGAGAGACAGAAACATCCCACGGCTACTTCTAGTGTTGTGTTAAGATCAGGAACTGTGGTCAGTATAGTTACCACCTGCTCAGAGCTAGTCGCATGTCGCTCCTAAATCACCAGTCCCTAACAATTATATGGGGCAAATGTCCACATGGAGCATCTTATGGGGCATAATCAATGTTTGTGCAGCATTATATGGGGCAAATATCTTTATGGAGCATCTTATGGGTCCATAATCAACGTTTGTGCAGCATTATATGGGGCCAATGTCTGTATGGAGCATCTTATGTGGCCATAATCCGCATTTGTGCAGCATTATATGGGGCAAATGTCTGTATGGAGCATCTTATGGGGCCATAATCCGCATTTGTGCAGCATTATATGGGGCATATTTTAATATGGAGCATCTTAAGGGGCCCATCATAAACTTTATGGAGCATTATATGGGGCTCCTGATCCAACATGGATATTCAAAAGCACTTAACCTACTGATGTCTCAATTAATTTTACTTTTATTGGTATCTATTTGTATTTTTGACATTTATCGGTAGCTGCTGCATTTCCCACCCTAGGCTTATACTCGAGTCATTAAGTTTTCCCAGTTTTTTGTGGCAAAATTAGGGATCTCTGCTTATACTCGGGTCGGCTTATACTCGAGTATATACGGTATATTTTTGAGTAAAATGTAAATTGTTCTTTTATTCTATAAACTACTGACAACATATCTCCGAATTTCCAAGCAATACATTTTGTATTTTTTTTCTGAAAAGGAGAAATTGTCAAAATTAAAAAAAACAACAACCCAGTGCTTTCAGACCTCAAATAATGCAAAGAAAACAAGTTCATAATCATTTAGAAACAACAATACTAATGTTTTTGCTCAGGAAGAGTTCAGAAATCAATATTTTGTGGAATAACCATGATTTTTAATCACAGCTTTCATGCGTCTTGGCATGCTTTCCCCAGTCTTTCACTCTGCTTCTGGCACAAAAATTTAAGCAGTTCTTCTTTGTTTGATGGCTTTTGACTATCCATCATCCTCTTGATTACATTCCAGAGGTTTTCAATGGGGTTCAGGTCTGGAGATTGGGCTGCCCATGACAGGTCTTTGATGTAGTGGTCTCTTAATTTTTGCCAGAGCTGTATACGTCAATCTCGGTGTACTCTCTGTGATGTATACAGCAGTCTCAGTGTATCCTATGTTATGTGTATTCTGCAATCTGTGTATTCTATGTGATGTTTATAAAGCAGTCCCAGTGTATACTGTGTAATGTATCCACAACAGTCCCTATGTGATGTATATACAGCAGTTTCGGTGTCTCCTATGTGATGTATATACAGCAGTCCCAGTGTCTCCTATGTGAAGTGTACAGCAGTCTCAGTGTATTCTATGTGATGTTTACAGCAGTCTCATTGAATCTAATTAATATGTATTTACTCTGAGCAGAGTATTTACTCAGTATGTTGTGATTAAACACTATATAAATGTCCAGGACATAGTAAATAGGACCAAAACTCAAACTAGCATATACCAACACTAAATGGATCCAGAGAACCACAACTGAGTATAATCCAAAAGAATTTTATTACAAAAAATCAAAAGATCAAAGAAAACAATAATGGAACAATAAAATGAGAACCACAGTAAGCCAATGTGTGGGACACAACAAGCCCAGCACCCAAGGTCACTACTAATACTATATATATAAGTACCAAATCAATGCCATGTGGGATGCGTGGAAACAGGCTAGACACACTGTCTGTGCAACTGTTTAGTGATAAATAATTAATACTTTTACTAAGCCCCACTTAAATGGATAAAGTGCATAGTGCATAAGAGGCTTAAATAGACCATAAAAATGCAAAGGATAAGTTAACCAATATGGGCATGATGTACTTACTGAGTGAGCCCGAGTGCTGGTGGTAAGTTGGTCCCTGCCGCCCCAGCGCACATTTCGTCGAGACTTCTTCAGGAGGCGTGCATTGGGGAGGGGGTTCCAACTATTTAAACACACACTGACCAATCGGAATGAATAATTCCTAATTGCCGAGATATTGCAGACCATATCGTGAGCACACACCCCACTGCCGTTACATCATGTCCGGTATTAGCGGCGCATGCGTCATCTCCATAGCCGCCGACTGGGCCATCACGGGAGCGGCAATGGAGCGCAAGCACAGAGCGCCGTCATGGAGACGGCGTCCATGTGCAGCGCGCCGGATGCCACCCACGCAATGACCTGGCGCCACAGAAGCGGCGCATGCGCACACCGGACATAAGGGAATTTTAGCCGGAGAGGTACAGAATGAATGAATGCAACACCTATACAATGAGCACATACTAATATGGTGAAGGTGAAAACTAGAGCCAAAGGGGCTCAGAATGAATAGGTGCAATGGCTATACAATAAGCGCATACTAATGTGGTGATAGTGATAATTAAGGCCGGAGAGGCTCAGGATAAATAAGCGCAACAACTATGCAATGTGGTGATAGAGATAGCTAGAGCCAAAGAGGCTCAGGATGAATAAGTGTAAAAGCTATACAATAAGCGCATACTAATGTGATGATAGTGATATCTAGATAAAAATACTATACAGTGATAACATACTGAAAGTGCGAAATGCATAAAGATATCATTAATTGTCAGGCGACATAGTCCTGACAATCAACAAAATGTGCAAACATTGCATATTAAAGGAAAAATAACACTGAAGCATAATATGACAATAATA